>NW_027140601.1:1385048-1731310 GCF_036365525.1 Heterodontus francisci | reverse complement strand
TGCCAGCTCCCTGCTCCATCAAATACTGCCAGCTCCCTGCTCCCTCCAATACTGTCAGCTCACCCCTCCCTCCAATACTGTCAGCTCCCTGCTCCCTCCAATACTGCCAGCTCCCTGCTCCCTCCAATACTGTTAGCTCACTCCTCCCTCCAATAATGTCAGCTCCCGGCCCACTCCAATGCTGCCCGCTCACTTCTCCCTCAAATACTGCCAGATCACTGCTCCCTCCAATATTGCCAATCTCTGTACTCCGCTATAATGCCAGCTCCCTGCTGGCTCCAATATTGCCACATCTCTGTGCACCCCAATACTACCAGCTCCCTGCTCGCTCCAATACTGGAGCTCACTGCTCCCTCCAATACTGCCAGCTCACTTCTCCCTCCAATACTGGAGGTCACTGCTCCCTCCAATACTGCCAGCTCACTTCTCCCTCCAATACTGCCAATCTCTGTTCTACCCAATACTGCCAGCTCCCTGCTCCATCCAATACTGCCAGATCTCTGTTCTCCCAATACTGCCAGCTCCCTGCTCCCTCCAATACTACCAGTTCTCTGCTCCCACCAGGACTGCCAGCTCCCTGTACACTCCAATAATACCAGTTCCCTGCACCTTCCAATAATGCCAGCTCCCTCCCATACTGCCAGCTTCCTGCCCCCCCCAATGCTGCCAGCTCCCTGCACCCTCCAATACTGCCTGTTCCCTGCTCCCTACAATACTGCCAGATCTCGATACTCCCAATACTGCCAGCTCCCGCTCCCTCCAATACTGCCAGTTCTCTGCACTCCCCAATACGGCCAGCTCCCTGCTCCCTCCAATACTGCCAGATCTCTGTACTCCCCAATACTGCCAGCTCCCTGCCCCCTCCAATACTGTCAGCGCCCTGCTCCCTCCAATACTGCAAGCTCCCTCCTCCCTCCAACACTACGACTCCATTCTCCCTCCAATACAACCAGATTTCTGGACTCCACAACACTGCCAGCTCCCTGCTCCCTCCAGTAATGCCAGCTCCCTACTCCCTCCAACACTACGACCCAATGCTCCATCCAATACTGCCAGCTCCCTGCTCCCTCCAATACAGCCAGATTTCAGGACGCCGCAATACTGCCAGCTCCCTGCTCCCTCCAATAATGCCAGCTCCCTGCTGCCCACAACACGACCAGCTCCCTGCTCCATTAAAATACTGGCAGCTCCCAGCTCCCTTCAATACTGCCAGCTCCCTGCTCCCTCCAATACTGCCAGCTCCCTGCTCCCAACAACACTACCTGCTCCCTGCTCCCTCCAATACTGACAGCTCCCTGCTGCCTCCAATAATGCCAGATCTCTGTACTCCCCAATAGTGCCAGATCCCTGCTCCTTCCAATACTGCCAGATCTCTGCACTCCCCAATACTGCCAGCTCCCTGCTCCTTCCAATACTACCAGATCTCTGTGCTCCCCAATACTGACAACTCCCTGCTCCATCAAATACTGCCAGATCTCTATACACCCCAATACTGCCAACTCCCTGCTCCCTCCAATACTGCCAGATCTCTGTACTCCCCAATAGTGCCAGCTCCCTGCTCCTTCCAATACTGCCAGATCTCTGTACTCCCCAATACTGCCAGCTCCCTGCTCCTTCCAATACTACCAGATCTCTGTACTCCCCAATACTGCCAGCTCCCTGCTCCTTCCAATACTACCACATCTCTGTACTCCCCAATACTGACAACTCCCTGCTCCATCAAATACTGCCAGATCTCTATACACCCCAATACTGCCAGCTCCCTGCTCCCTCCAATACTGCCAGATCTCTGTACTCCCCAATACTGCCAACTCCCTGCAGCCTCCAAAACTGCCAGCTTCCTGTTCGCTCAAATACTGCCAGCTCCCACCTCCCTCCAATGCTGCCAGCTCCATGTTCCCTTGAATACTGCCAGATCTATGTACTCCCCGATACTGTCAGCTCCCTGCTCCCTCCAATACTGCCAGGTCTCTGTGCTCCACAATACTGTCAGCTCCCTGCTCCATCAAATACTGCCAGCTCCCTGTTCCTCCAATAATGCCAGGTCTCTGTACTCCCCAATAATGCCAGCTCCCTGCTCCCTCCAATACTGCCAGCTCCCTGCTCTCTCCAATACTGTCAGCTCGCTGCTCCCTCCAATACTGCCAGGTCTCTGTACTGCCCAATTCCGTCAGCTCCCTGCTCCATCAAATACTGCCAGCTCCGTGCTCCCTCCAATCATGCCAGGTCTCTGTACTCCCCAATACTGCAAGCTCCCTGCTCCCTCCAATACTGCCAGCTCCCTGCTCCCTCCAATACTGTCAGCTCACTCCTCCCTCCAATACTGCCAGCTCCCTGCTCCCTCCAATGCTGTCAGCTCACTTCTCCCTCCAATACTGCCAGATCACTGCTCCCTCCAATATTGCCAATCTCTTTACTCCGCTATATTACCAGCTCCCTGCTCGCTCCAATATTGCCACATCTCTGTACTCCCCAATAATGCCAGCTCCCTGCCCGTTCCAATACTGGAGCTCACTGCTCCCTCCAGTACTGCCAGCTCACTTCTCCCTCCAATACTGCCAGATCTCTGTACTCCCCAATGCTGCCAGCTCCATTCTCCATCCTATTCTGCCAGATCTCTGTACTCCCCAATACTGCCAGCTCCATGCTCCCTCCAATACTGCCAGATCTCTGTTCTCCCAATACTGCAAGCTCCCTCCCATACTGCCAGCTTACTGCGCCCCGCAATGCTGCCAGCTCCATGTTCCATCCAATACTGCAAACTCGCTGCACCGTTCAATACTGCCTTCACCCTGCACCCTCCAATACTACTCGTTCCCTGCACCCTCCAATATTGCCAGTTCCCTGCTCCCTACAATACTGCCAGATCTCTTTACTCCCAATGCTGCCAGCTCCCTGCTCCCTCCCATACTGTCAGATCTCTGTACTCCCCTATACTGCCAGCTCCCTGCTCCCTCCAATACTGCCAGATCTCTGTACTCCCCAATACTGCCAGCTCCATGCTCCCTCCAATACTGCCAGATCTCTGTTCTCCCAATACGGCCAGCTCACTGCTCTCACCCATACTGCCAGATCACTCTTCTCCCTATACTGCCAGCTCCCTGCTCCCTCCAACACTACGACTCCATTGTCCCTCCAATCCAACCAGATTTCTGGACTCCGCAACAGTGCCAGCTCCCTGCTCCCTCCAGTAATGCCAGCTCCCTGCTCCCTCCAACACTACGACCCAATGCTCCATCCAATACTGCCAGCTCCTGCTCCCTCCAATACAGCCAGATTTCTGGACTCCACAATACTGCCAGCTCCCTGCTCCCTCCAATAATGCCAGCTCCCTGCTGCCCACAACAATACCTGGTCCCTGCTCCATCCAATACTGCCAAATCCCAGCTCCCTCCAATACTGCCAGCTCCCTGCTCCCTCCAATACTGCCAGCTGCCTGCTCCCTACAGCACTACCTGCTCCCTGCTCCCTCCAATACTGACATCTCCCTGCTGCCTCCAATAATGCCAGATCCCTGCTCAATCAAATACTGCCAGATCTCTCTACTCACCAATACTGCCAGCTCCCTGCTCCCTCCAATCCTGCCAGATCTCCGTACTCCCCAATACTGCCAACTCCCCGCAGCCTCCAATACTGCCAGCTTCCTGTTCGCTCAAATACTGCCAGCTCACACCTCCCTCCAAAACTGCCAGCTCCATGTTCCCGCGAATACTGCCAGATCTATGTACTCCCCGATACTGTCAGCTCCCTGCTCCCTCCAATACTGCCAGGTCTCTGTACTCCACAATACTGCCAGCTCCCTGCTTCATCAAATACTGCCAGCTCCCTGTTCCTCCAATAATGCCAGGTCTCTGTACTCCCCAATACTGCCAGCTCCCTGCTCCCTCCAATGCTGCCAGCTCCCTGCTCCCTCCAATACTGTCAGCTCGCTGCTCCCTCCAACACTGCCAGGTCTCTGTACTGCCCAATACTGCCAGCTCCCTACTCCATCAAATACTGCCAGCTCCGTGCTCCCTCCAATCATGCCAGGTCTCTGTACTCCCCAATACTGCAAGCTCCCTGCTCCCTCCAATACTACCAGCTCCCTGCTCCCTCCAATACTGTCAGCTCACTCCTCCCTCCAATACTGCCAGCTCCCTGCTCCCTCCAATGCCGTCAGCTCATTTCTCCCTCCAATACTGCCGGATCACTGCTCCCTCCAATATTGCCAATCTCTGTACTCCGCTATAATGCCAGCTCCCTGCTCGCTCCAATATTGCCACATCTCTGTATTCCCCAATACTGCCAGTTCCCTGCTCCCTACAATACTGCCAGATCTCTTTACTCCCAATACTGCCAGCTCCCTGCTCCATCCCATACTGTCAGATCTCTGTACTCCCCAATACTGCCATCTCCATGTTCCAAAAAATACAGCAAACTCGCTGCACCGTTCAATACTGCCTTCTCCCTGCACACTCCAATACTACTCGTACCCTGCAACCTCCAATACTGCCAGTTCCCTGCTCCCTACAATACTGCCTGATCTCTTTACTCCCAATACTTACAGCTCCCTGCTCCCTCCCATACTGTCAGATCTCTGTACTCCCCAATACTGCCAGCTCCCTGCTCCCTCCTATACTGCCAGATCTCTGTACTCCCCAATACTGCCAGATCCCTGCTCCCTCCAGTAATGCCAGCTCCCTGCTCCCTCCAATACAGCCAGATTTCTGGACACCGCAATACTGCCAGCTCCCTGCTTCCTCCAATAATGCCAGCTCCCTGCTCCCCACAACATTACCTGCTCCCTGCTCCATCCAATACTGCCATATCCCATCTCCCTCCAATACTGCCAGCTCCCTGCTCCATCCAATACTGCCAGCTCCTTGCTCCCTACAACACTACCTGCTTCCTGCGCCCTCCAATACTGCCAGCTCCCTGCTCCCTCCAATACTGCCAGCCCGCCTGGGCTCCGTGCTGGCCCACATGATCCACCCCGACCAGTCCTACATGGTCCCGGGCCGGTCCATCCAGGACAACATCCACCTGGTCCGGGACCTGATCCATCTTTCCCAGAGGACTGGTCAGTCGGTCGCCTTTCTCTCCCTCGATCAGGAGAAGGTGTTCGACAGGGTGGATCATGATTACCTTTTCGGGACTCTGCGCGCTTTTGGACTCGGGCCGCATTTCGTGGCCCGGGTCCGACTTTTATACGCCGCCGCAGAATGTCTAGTCAAAGTTAACGGGTCCTTGACGGCGCCTCTTCGATTTGGGAGAGGAGTGCGTCAGGGGTGCCCCATGTCCGGCCAATTGTATACCATCTGCGTGGAGCCCTTCCTGTGCCTGCTTCGCAGGAGGTTGACGGGATTGGCTCTGCGCGAGCCGGCCATGCAGGTCGTCCTCTCGGCTTACGCCGGCGATGTGTTCCTCGCAATCACAGATCCCGTTGACTTGCGGAGGATGCGCGACTGCCAGCAGACCTTTTCTGCCGCGTCCTCCGCGAGGATCAATTGGGAGAAATGTTCCGGACTCCTGGTTGGTCAGTGGTGGGTGGACTCCCTGCCGGAGGAGATGACACCTTTTGCGTGGAGCACCACGCACCTCCTCTATCTGGGAGTCCACCTTAGCCCCGCTGAGGAAGCCTGGCCGGCAAACTGGCAGGAGCTGGAGGCGAAAGTCACCGCTCGGCTGGGGCTCTGGACAGGACTGCTCCGAGTGCTTTCCTACAGGGGCCGAGCGTTGTTCATAAACCAACTGGTGGCCTCCATGCTGTGGTACCGGTTGGTCACTTTGGCCCCGCCCCCTGTATTTGCCACCAAGATCCAGAAGAAACTCATCGATATCTTCTGGGGCAAGAGGAAACACTGGGTCTCTGCCGCGGTCCTGAGTCTCCCGATCGAGGAGGGCGGTCAGTCGCTGGTGTGCGTCCGCACCCAGGCTGCGACTCTCCGCCTTCGGACCCTGCAGAGATACCTGTACGTCGAGCGTCCTCCCAGATGGTGTGCGCTGGCGACGTATTTTTTCCGCCAGTGTCACTGCCTTCAAGACGACACGCAGCTCCCGGTGGAGTCCGTTAGCCGCGCCTCTCTGAGGGAGTTGCCTGTCTTTTACCGGGATCTTTTCCGAGTCTGGGACATGGTCGCCTCCAGTCAGGGCGCTCCCCCGCCGGCGGAGGAGAACGCCTCGGCTGTCCGGGCGGCCGACTCCGGGGACGGTCCGGCGGGCGGAGGAGTAGCCGAAACCCCCGGGACGCCCCTCACTGCGGGTGGTGAGGGGGCTCGGGAGTGCGGAGCGATCCCGGCCGAGCTGACCCCCGCTCGGCCGGAACTGCTCATCGCACCCAGGCCCCGAAACCCTCCTCGGGAGCCGGTCCCGCACAACCCGAGCCGCCTCTCGGAAATGCCCTCCGTGCCATTCCAATCGGCGCGGAGGGGTTTCCTGTACGGGCTGCTCCTGCACACTCTCCACTTCCTCGCCCTCGTCAGCCGGCCGGACACGCCCTGGCGGTCCGCGTTGCCATCTGGCGGCGAGCGGAAACCCCGATGGAGGTCTCTCTACGCGGGAGTCTTCCCCCTTTACATCGGGGACCTGGGGTGGAGGGTGCTGCACAGAGCAGTCCCCTGCAATAGGCTTTTAAGTAGGTTCACGGACTCCCAGGCCAGCTGTACTTTCTGCGGCCTGGACGAGTCCGTGTTCCACATTTATACGGAGTGTGCGAGGTTGCAGCCCCTATTTGAGTATCTGAAGGGGCTGCTCCTCAAATTCTGGCTGCACTTCAGTCCCACGCTCCTGATCTTTGGTCACCCGGTGCGGAGGGGCTTGGGCCGGGAGGAGGATCTCCTCGTTGGTCTGCTCCTGGGCCTGGCCAAGGTGGCAATTCACAGGTCCAGGTTGCGGGCCGTCGGGGGGTCCGGTCTCCCCGATTGCCTGCCCCTCTTCCGCGGTTACGTTCGCGCCCGGGTGTCCCTGGAAAAGGAGCATGAGGTGTCCGTCGGTACGCTTGAGGACTTCCGCGACCGGTGGGCACCGCAGGGACTGGAGTGCATTGTCGACGCCGAGAATGGCATTTTAATTTGAAAAAAAAAGGCAGCCGCTCAAACTAAGGCAGCCTCTCAAATTAAGGCTGCCCCTCAAACTAAGGCAGCCTCTCAAACTAAGGCAGCCTCTCAAAATAAGGCAGCATCTCAAACTAAGGCAGCCTCTCAAACCAAGGCAGCCACTCAAACTAAGGCAGCCGCTCAAACTAAGGCAGCCCCTCAAACTAAGGCAGCCGCTCAAAATAATGCAGCCGCTCAAACTAAAGCAGCCCCTCAATCTAAGGCAGCCCCTCAAACTAAGGCAGCCGCTCAAACTAATGCAGCACCTCAGTCTAAGGCAGCCCCTCAAATTAAGGCAGACTCTCAAACTAATGCACCCCCTGAAACTAAGGCAGTCCCTCAAACTCAGGCAGCCTCTCAAACTAAGGCAGCCGCTCAAACTAAGGCAGCCACTCAAACTGAGGCAGCCTCTCAAATTAAGGCCGCCCCTCAAACTAAGGCAGCCCCTCAAACTAAGGCAGCCGCTCAAACTAAGGCAGCCGCTCAAACAAAGGCAGCCTCTCAAACTAAGGCAGCCTCTCAAATTAGGCCGCCCCTCAAACTAAGGCAGCCCCTCAAACTAAGGCAGCCTCTCAAACTAAGGCAGCATCTCAAACTAAGGCAGCCTCTCAAACTAAGGCAGCCCCTCAAACTAAGGCAGCCGCTGAAAGTAAGGATGCCCCTCAAACTAAGTCAGCCGCTCAATCTAATGCAGCGGCTCAAACTAAAGCAGCCCCTCACTCTAAGGCAGCCCCTCAAACTAAGGCAGCCGCTGAAACTAAGGCAGCCCCTCAAACTAAGGCAGCCGCTCAAACTAAGGCAGCCCCTCAAACTAAGACAGCCGCTCAAACTAAGGCAGCCGCTCTAACTGAGACAGCCGCTCAAACTAATGCAGCCCCTCACTCTAAGGCAGCCCCTCAAACTAAGGCAACCTCTCAAACTAAGGCAGCCCCTCAAACTAAGGCAGCCTCTCAAACTAAGGCAGCCCCTCAAACTAATGCAGCTCCTCAAACTAAGGCAGCCTCTCAAACTAAGGCCGCCCCTCAAACTAAGGCAGCCCCTCAAACTAAGGCAGCCTCTCAAACTAAGGCAGCCTCTCAAATTAAGGCAGCCTCTCAAACTGAGGCAGCCCCTCAAACTAAGGCAGCCGCTCAAACTAAGGAAGCCCCTCAAACTAAAGCAGCCGCTCAAACTAATGCAGCCGCTCAAACTAAAGCAGCTCCTCAATCTAAGGCAGCCCATCAAACTAAGGCAGCCGCTCAAACTAAGGCAGGCCCTCACACTAAGGCAGCCGCTCAAACTAAGGCAGCCGCTCAAACTGATACAGCCGCTCAAACTAAGGCAGCCTCTCAAACTAATGCAGCCGCTCAAACTAAAGCAGCTCCTCAATCTAAGGCAGCCCATCAAACTAAGGCAGCCTCTGAAACTAAGGCAGCCCCTCAAACGAAGGCAGCCGCTCAAACTAACGAAGCCGCTAAACTAAAGCAGCCCCTCACTCTAAGGCAACCCCTTAAACTAAGGCAGCCGCTCAAACTAAGGCTGCCCCTCAAACTAAGAAAGCCGCTCAAACTAAGGCAGCCCCTCAAAGTATGGCAGCCGCTCAAACTAAGGCAGACACTCAAACTGAGACAGCCGCTCAAACTAATGCAGCCCCTCAGTCTAAGGCAGTCCCTCAAACTAAGGCAGCCTCTCAAACTAATGCAGCCGCTCAAACGAAGGCAGCTTCTAAAAGTAAGTCAGACCATCAAACTAAGGCAGCCGCTCAAACTAAGGCAGACTGTCAAACAAATGCAGAACTCAATCTAAGGCAGCCCCTCAAACTAAGGCAGCCGCTCAAACATAGGCAGACTCTCAAACTAAGGCAGCCTCTCACACTAAGTCAGCCGTTCAATCAAAAGCAGCCCCTCAAAATAAGGCAGCCCCTCAAACTAAGGCAGCCGCTCAAACTAATGCAGCCCCTCAATCTAAGGAAGACCCTCAACTAAGGCAGCCGCTCAAACTAAAGCAGCCCATCAAAATAATGCAGCCCCTCAATCTGAGGCAGCCCCTCAAACTAAGGCAACCCCACAAACTAATGCAGCCCCTCAATCTAAGGCCGCCACTCAAACTAAGGCAGCCTCTCAAACTAAGGCAGCCTCTCAAACTAAGGCAGCCTCTCAAACTAAGGCAGCATCTCAAACTAAGGCAGCCTCTCAAACTAAGGCAGCCACTCAAACTAAGGCAGCCGCTCAAACTAATGCAGCCCCTCAAACTGAGGCAGCCGCTCAAAATAATGCAGCCGCTCAAACTAAAGCAGCTCCTCAATCTAAGACAGCCCCTCAAACTAAGGCAGACTCTCAAACTAAGGCAGCCTCTCAAACTAAGGCAGCCGCTCAAACTAAGGCAGCTCCTCAAACTAATGCAGCCCCTCAAACTAAGGCAGCATCTAAAAGTAAGGCAGCCTCTCAAACTAAGGCAGCATCTCAAATTAGGGCAGCCTCTCAAACTAAGGCAGCCCCTCAAACTAAAGCAGCCGCTCAAACTAAGGAAGCCCCTCAAACTAAGGCAGCCGCTCAAACTAATGCAGACGCTCAAAATAAAGCAGCCCCTCAATCTAAGGCAGCCCCTCAAACTAAGGCAGCCGCTCAAACTAAGGCAGCCCCTCCAACTAAGGCAGCCGCTCAAACTAAACAGCCCCTCAAACTGAGACAGCCGATCAAACTAATGCAGCCCAGTCTAAGGCAGCCCCTCAAACTAAGGCAGCCTCTCAAACAAAGGAAGCCGCTCAAACTGAGGCAGCCGCTCAAACTAAGACAGCATCTAAAAGTAAGGCAGACCCTCAAACGAAGGCAGCCGCTTAAACTAACGAAGCCGCTAAACTAAAGCAGCCCCTCACTTTAAGGCAACCCCTGAATCTAAGGCAGCCGCTCAAACTAAGGCTGCCCCTCAAACTAAGGCAGCCGCTCAAACGAAGGCAGCCCCTCAAAGTATGGCAGCCGCTCAAACTAAGGCAGCCACTCAAACTGAGACAGCCGCTCAAACTAATGCAGCCCCTCATTCTAAGGCAGTCCCTCAAACTAAGGCAGCCTCTCAAACTAATGCAGCCGCTCAAACTAAGGCAGCTTCTAAAAGTAAGGCAGACCATCAAACTAAGGCAGCCGCTCAAACTAAGGCAGACTCTCAAACAAATGCAGAACTCAATCTAAGGCAGCCCCTCAAACTAAGGCAGCCGCTCAAACATAGGCAGACTCTCAAACTAAGGCAGCCTCTCACACGAAGTCAGCCGTCCAATCAAAAGCAGCCCCTCAAACTAAGGCAGCCCCTCAAACTAAGGCAGCCGCTCAAACTAATGCAGCCCCTCAATCTAAGGAAGACCCTCAACTAAGGCAGCCGCTCAAACTAAAGCAGCCCATCAAAATAATGCAGCCCCTCAATCTAAGGCAGCCCCTCAAACTAAGGCAACCCCACAAACTCATGCAGCCCCTCAATCTAAGGCAGCCCCTCAAACTAAGTCAGCCCCTCAAACTAATGCAGCCATTCAATCAAAGGCAGACTCTCAAACTAATGCAGCCACTCAATCAAAGGCAGCCCCTCAAACTAAGCCTACCCCTCAAACTAATGCAGCCGCTCAAACTAAGGCAGCCCCTCAAAGTCAGTCAGCAGCTCAAACTAAGGCAGCCGCTCAAACTAAGGCAGCCTCTCAAATTAAGACGGCCCCTCAAATTAAGGCAGCCTCTCAAACTAAGGCAGCCTCTCAAACTAAGGCAGCCTCTCAAACTAAGGCAGCATCTCAAACTAAGGCAGCCTCTCAAACTAAGGCAGCAACTCAAACTAAGGCAGTCGCTCAAACTAAGGCAGCCCCTCACACTGAGGCAGCCGCTCAAAATAATGCAGCCGCTCAAACTAAAGCAGCTCCTCAATCTAAGACAGCCTCTCAAACCAAGGCAGACTCTCAAACTAAGGCAGCATCTCAAACTAAGGCAGCCGCTCAAACTTAGGCAGCCCCTCAAACTAATGCAGCCCCTCAAACTAAGGCAGCATCTAAAAGTAAGGCAGCCTCTCAAACTAAGGCAGCATCTCAAATTAGGGCAGCCTCTCAAACTAAGGCAGCCCCTCAAACTAAGGCAGCCGCTCAAACTAATGCAGACGCTCAAAATAAAGCAGCCCCTCAATCTAAGGCAGCCCCTCAAACTAAGGCAGCCGCTCAAACTAAGGCAGCCCCTCAAACTAAGGCAGCCGCTCAAACTAAACTGCCCCTCAAACTGAGACAGCCGATCAAACTAATGCAGCCCAGTCTAAGGCAGCCCCTCAAACTAAGGCAGCCTCTCAAACTAAGACAGCATCTGAAAGTAAGGCAGACCCTCAAACTAAGGCAGTCCCTCAAACTAAGGCAGCCTCTCAAACTAAGGCAGCATCTCAAATTAAGGCAGCCTCTCAAACCAAGGCCGCCCCTCAATCTAAGGCAGACGCTCAAACTAAGTATGCCCCTCAAACTGAGGCAGCCGCTCAAACTAATGCAGCCGCTCAAACTAAAGCAGCCCCTCAATCGAAGGCATCCCCTCAAACTAAGGCAGCCGCTCAAACTAAGGCAGCCCCTCAAACTAAGGCAGCCGCTCAAACTAATGCAGGACCTCAAACTAAGGCAGCCGCTCAAACTAAGGCAGCCCCTCAAACTGAGACAGCCGCTCAAACTCAGGCAGCCTCTCAAACTGAGGCCGCCCCTCAAACTAAGGCAGCCCCTCAAACTAAGGCAGCCTCTCAAACTAAGGCAGCATCTCAATCTCAGGCAGCCTCTCAAACTAAGGCAGCCCCTCAAACGAAGGCAGCCGCTCAAACTAACGAAGCCGCTAAACTAAAGCAGCCCCTCACTCTATGGCAGCTTCTCAAACTAAAGCAGCCGCTCAAACTAAGGCTGCCCCTCAAACTAAGGCAGCCGCTCAAACTAAGGCAGCCCCTCAAAGTAAGGCAGCCGCTCAAACTAAGGCAGCCACTCAAACTGAGACAGCCGCTCAAACTAATGCAGCCCCTCAGTCTCAGGCAGTCCCTCAAACAAGGCAGCTTCTAAAAGTAAGGTAGACCATCAAACTAAGGCAGCCGCTCAAACTAAGGCAGACTCTCAAACAAATGCAGAACTCAATCTAAGGCAGCCCCTCAAACTAAGTCAGCCGTTCAATCAAAAGCAGCCCCTGAAATTAAGGCTGCCCCTCAAACTAAGGCAGCCGCTCAAACTAATGCAGCCCCTCAATCTAAGGAAGCCCCTCAACTAAGACAGCCGCTCAAACTAAAGCAGCCCATCAAAATAATGCAGCCCCTCAATCTAAGGCAGCCCCTCAAACTAAGTCAGCCGCTCAAACTAATGCAGCCACTCAATCAAAGGCAGACTCTCAAACTAAAGCAGCCACTCAATCAAAGGCAGCCCCTCAATCTAAGCCTATCCCTCAAACTAATGCAGCCGCTCAAACTAAGGCAGCCCCTCAAACTCAGGCAGCCGCTCAAACTGAGGCAGCCGCTCAAACTAAGGCAGCCTCTCAAATTAAGGCCTCCCCTCAAACTAAGGTGGCCTCTCAAACTAAGGCAGCCTCTCAAACTAAGGCAGCATCTCAACCTAAGGCAGCCTCTCAAACTAAGGCAGCCACTCAAACTAATGCAGCCACTCAAACTAAGGCAGCCCCTCAAACTAAGGCAGCCTCTCAAAATAATGCAGCCGCTCAAACTAAAGCAGCCCCTCAATCTAAGGCAGCCACTCAAACTAAGGCAGCCCCTCAAACTAAGGCAGCCGCTCAAACTAAGGCAGCCCCTCAAACTAAGGCAGCCGCTCAAACTAAGGCAGCCCCTCAAACTGAGACAGCCGCTCAAACTAAAGCAGCCCATCAAAACAATGCAGCCCCTCAATCTAAGGCAGCCCCTCAAACTAAGTCAGCCGCTCAAACTAATGCAGCCACTCAATCAAAGGCAGACTCTCAAACTAATGCAGCCACTCAATCAAAGGCATCCCCTCAAAATAAGCCTATCCCTCAAACGAATGCAGCCGCTCAAACTAAGGCAGCCCCTCAAACTCAGGCAGCCGCTCAAACTAAGGCAGCCGCTCAAACTAAGGCAGCCTCTCAAATTAAGGCCTCCCCTCAAACTAAGGCGGCCTCTCAAACTAAGGCAGCCTCTCAAACTAAGGCAGCATCTCAACCTAAGGCAGCCTCTCAAACTAAGGCAGCCACTCAAACTAAGGCAGCCCCTCAAACTAAGGCAGCCCCTCAAACTAAGGCAGCCCCTCAAAATAATGCAACCTCTCAAACTAAAGCAGCCCTTCAATCTAAGGCAGCCACTCAAACTAAGGCAGCCCCTCAAACTAAGGCAGCCGCTCAAACTGAGGCAGCCCCTCAAACTAAGGCAGCCGCTCAAACTAAGGCAGCCCCTCAAACTGAGACAGCCGCTCAAACTAAGGCAGCCCCTCAATCTAAGACAGCCGCTCAAACTAATGCAGCACCTCAAACTAAGGCAGCATCTAAAAATAAGGCAGCCTCTCAAACTAAGGCAGCATCTCAAACTAGGGCAGCCTCTCAAACTAAGGCAGCCCCTCAAACTAAGGCAGCCACTCAAACTAAGGAAGCTCCTCAAACTAAGGCAGCCACTCAAACTAATGCAGCCGCTCAAAATAAAGCAGCCCCTCAATCTAAGGCAGACCCTCAAACTAAGGCAGCCGCTCAAACTAAGGCAGCCCCTCAAACTAATGCAACCCCTCAATCTAAGGAAGCCCCTCAACTAAGGCAGCCCCTCAAACTAAGGCAGCCGCTCAAACTAAACTGCCCCTCAAACTGAGACAGCCGATCAAACTAATGCAGCCCAGTCTAAAGCAGCCCCTCAAACTAAGGCAGCCTCTCAAACAAAGGCAGCCGCTCAAACTAAGGCAGCCGCTCAAACTAAGGCAGCCCCTCAAACTAAGACAGCAACTAAAAGTAAGGCAGACCCTCAAACTAAGGCAGCCGCTCAAACTAAACTGCCCCTCAAACTGAGACAGCCGATCAAACTAATGCAGCCCAGTCTAAAGCAGCCCCTCAAACTAAGGCAGCCTCTCAAACTAAGGCAGCCGCTCAAACTGAGGCAGCCCCTCAAACTAATGCAGCCCCTCAAACTAAGGCAGACTCTCAAACTGAGGCAGCCTCTCACACTAAGTCAGCCGTTCAATCAAAAGCAGCCCCTGAAACTAAGGCAGCCCCTCAAACTAAGGCAGCCGCTCAAACTAATGCAGCCCCTCAATCTAAGGAAGCCCCTCAACTAAGGCAGCCGCTCAAACTAAAGCAGCCCATCAAAATAATGCAGCCCCTCAATCTAAGGCAGCTGCTCAAACTAAGTCAGCCGCTCAAACTAATGCAGCCACACAATCAGAGGCAGACTCTCAAACTAATGCAGCCACTCAATCAAAGGCAGCCCCTCAAACTAAGCCTATCCCTCAAACTAATGCAGCCGCTCAAACTAAGGCAGCCCCTCAAACTCAGGCAGCCGCTCAAACTAAGGCAGCCGCTCAAACTAAGGCAGCCTCGCAAATTAAGGCCTCCCGTCAAACTAAGGCGGCCTCTCAAACTAAGGCAGCCTCTCAAACTAAGGCAGCATCTCAACCTAAGGCAGCCTCTCAAACTAAGGCAGCCACTTAAACTAAGGCAGCCACTCAAACTAAGGCAGCCCCTCAAACTAAGGCAGCCGCTCAAAATAATGCAGCCGCTCAAACTAAAGCAGCCCCTCAATCTAAGGCAGCCCCTCAAACTAAGGCAGCCCCTCAAACTATGGCAGCCCCTCAAACTAAGGCAGCCGCTCAAACTAAGGCAGCCCCTCAAACTAAGGCAGCCGCTCAAACTAAGGCAGCCCCTCAAACTGAGACAGCCGCTCAAACTAATGCAGCACCTCAGTCTAAGGCAGCCCCTCAAACTAAGGCAGACTCTCAAACTAAGGCAGCCGCTCAAACTAAGGCAGCCCCTCAATCTAAGACAGCCGCTCAAACTAATGCAGCACCTCAAACTAAGGCAGCATCTAAAAATAAGGCAGCCTCTCAAACGAAGGCAGCATACAAACTAGGGCAGCCTTTCAAACTAAGGCAGCCCCTCAAACTAAGGCAGCCGCTCAAACTAAGGAAGCCCCTCAAACTAAGGCAGCCGCTCAAACTAATGCAGCCGCTCAAAATAAAGCAGCCCCTCAACCTAAGGCAGCCCCTCAAACTAAGTCAGCCGCTCAAACTAAGGCAGCCCCTCAAACTAAGCCAGCCGCTCAAACTAAACTGCCCCTCAAACTGAGACAGCCGATCAAAATAATGCAGCCCAGTCTAAGGCAGCACCTCAAACTAAGGCAGCATCTAAAAATAAGGCAGCCTCTCAAACGAAGGCAGCATACAAACTAGGGCAGCCTTTCAAACTAAGGCAGCCCCTCAAACTAAGGCAGCCGCTCAAACTAAGGAAGCCCCTCAAACTAAGGCAGCCGCTCAAACTAATGCAGCCGCTCAAAATAAAGCAGCCCCTCAACCTAAGGCAGCCCCTCAAACTAAGGCAGCCGCTCAAACTAAGGCAGCCCCTCAAACTAAGCCAGCCGCTCAAACTAAACTGCCCCTCAAACTGAGACAGCCGATCAAACTAATGCAGCCCAGTCTAAGGCAGCCCCTCAAACTAAGGCAGCCTCTCAAACAAAGGCAGCCGCTCAAACTAAGGCAGCCCCTCAAACTAAGACAGCAACTAAAAGTAAGGCAGACCCTCAAACTAAGGCAGCCGCTCAAACTAAGGCAGCCCCTCAAACTAATGCAGCCCCTCAAACTAAGGCAGCCCCTCAAACTCAGGCAACCTCTCAAAAAAAGGCAGCCACTCAATCTGAAGCAGCCACTCAATCTGAGGCAGCTACTCAAATTAAGGCCGCCCCTCTAACTAAGGCAGCCCCTCAAACTAAGACAGCCTCTCAAACGAAGGCAGCATCTCAAATTAAGGCAGCCTCTGAAGCTAAGGCAGCCGCTCAAACTAATGCAGCCGCTCAAACTAAGGCAGCCGCTCAAACTAATGCAGCCGCTCAAAATAAAGCAGCCCCTCAATCTAAGGCAGTCCCTCAAACTAAGGCAGCCGCTCAAACTAAGGCAGCCCCTCAAACTAAGGCAGCCGCTCAAACTAAGGCAGCCCCTCAAACTAAGGCAGACGCTCAAACTAAACTGCCCCTCAAACTGAGACAGCCGATAAAACTAATGCAGCCCAGTCTAAGGCAGCCCCTCAAACTAAGGCAGCCACTCAAACAAAGGCAGCCGCTCAAGCTAAGGCAGCCCCTCAATCTAAGACATCATCTAAAAGTAAGGCAGACCCTCAAACTAAGGCAGCCGCTCAAACTAAGGCAGCCCCTCAAACTAAGGCAGCCCCTCCAACTAATGCAGCCCCTCAAACTAAGGCAGCCCCTCAAACTCAGGCAGCCGCTCAAACTAAGGCAGCCACTCAAACTGAGGCAGCCTCTCAAATTAAGGCCGCCCCTCAAACTAAGGCAGCCCCTCAAACTAAGGCAGCCTCTCAAACGAAGGCAGCATCTCAAATTAAGGCAGCCTCTGAAGCTAAGGCAGCCGCTCAAACAAATGCAGCCGCTCAAACTAAAGCAGCCCCTCAATCTAAGGCATCCGCTCAAACTAAGGCAGCCGCTCAAATTAAGGCAGCCCATCAAACTAAGGCAGCCGCTCAAACTAAAGCAGGCCCTCAAACTAAGGCAGCCGCTCAAACTAAGGCAGCCCCTCAAACTGAGACAGCCGCTCAAACTAAGGCAGCCTCTCAAATTAAGGCCGCCTCTCAAACTAAGGCAGCCCCTCAAACTGAGGCAGCCTCTCAAACTAAGGCAGCATCTCAAACTAAGGCATCCTCTCAAACTAAGGCTGCCCCTCAAACGAAGGCAGCCACTCAAACTAACAAAGCCGCTAAACTAAAGCAGCCCCTCACTCTAAGGCAGCCCCTCAAACTAAGGCAGCCGCTCAAACTAAGGCTGCCCCTCAAACTAAGGCAGCCGCTCAAACTAAGGCAGCCCCTCAAAGTAAGGCAGCCGCTCAAACTAAGGCAGCCCCTCAAACTGAGACAGCCACTCAAACTAATGCAGCCCCTCAGTCTAAGGCAGTCCCTCAAACGAAGGCAGCCTCTCAAACGAATGCAGCCGCTCAAACTAAGGCAGACTCTCAAACTCATGCAGCCCCTTAAAGTAAGGCAGCCCCTAAAACTAAGGGAGGGCCTCAACCAAAGGCAGCCCCTCAAACTAATGCAGCCGCTCAAACTCAGGCAGCCTCTCAAACTGAGGCAGCCTGTCAAACTAAGGCAGCCTCTCAAAGGAAGGCAGACCCTCAAACTAAGGCAGCCGGTCAAACTAAGGCAGTCTCTCAAACTAAGGCAGTCCCTCAAACTAAGGCAGCCGCTCAAACTAAGGCAGACTCTCAAACCAAGGCAGCCTCTCACACTAAGTCAGCCGCTCAAACTAATGCAGCCCGTCAATCTAAGGCAGCCCCTCAACTAAGGCAGCCGCTCAAACTAAAGCAGCCCATCAAACTAATGCTGCCCCTCAAACTAATGCTGCCCCTCAAACTAATGCTGCCCCTCAGTCTCAGGCAGCCCCTCAAACTAAGTTAGCCCCTCAAACTAATGCAGCCACTCAATCAAAGGCAGACTCTCAAACTACTGCAGCCACTCAATCAAAGGCAGCCCCTCAAACTAAGCCCACCCCTCAAATTAATGCAGCCGCTCAAACTAAGGCAGCCCCTCAAACTCAAGCAGCCTCTCAAACTAAGGCAGACTCTCAAACTAAGGCAGCCTCTCAAAGTAAGGCAGACCCTGTAATTAAGGGAGCGCCTCAACCAAAGGCAGCCTCACAAACTAACGCAGCCGCTCAAATTAAGGCAGCCCCTCAAACCCAGGCAGCCTCTCAAACTAAGGCAGCCTCTCGAACTAAGTCAGCCTGTCAAACTGAGGCAGCCTCTAAAAGTAAGGCAGACCCTCAAACTAAGGCAGCCGCTCAAACTAAGGCAGCCGCTCAAACTAAGGCAGCCTCTGAAATTAAGGCAGACCCTCAAACTAAGGCAGCCCCTCAAACTAAGGCAGCCACTCAAACGAAGACAGCCCCCAAACTAAGGCAGCCTCTCAAACTAAGGCAGCCCCTCAAACTCAGGCAGCCTCTCAAACTAAGGCACCCCCTCAAACTAATGCAGCCCCTCAATCTAAGGCAGCCCCTCAAACGAAGACAGGCCCTCAAACTAATGCAGCCCCTGAAACCAAGGCCGCTCCTCAAACTAAGGCAGCCCCTCAAACTAAGGCAGCCGCTCAAACTAATGCTGCCCCTTAAAGTAAGGCAGCCCCTCAAACTAAGGAAGGTCCTCAACTAAAGGCAGCCCCTCAAACTAATGCAGCCGCTCAAACTCAGGCAGCCTCTCAAACTAAGGCAGCCTGTCAAACTAAGGCAGCCTCTCAAACTAAGGCAGTCTCTCAAACTAAGGCAGTCTCTCAAACTATGGCAGCCCCTCAAACTGAGGCAGCCGCTCAAACTAAGGCAGACATTCAAACTAAGGCAGCCTCTCACACTAAGTCAGCCGCTCAATCAAAGGCAGCCCCTCAAACTAAGGCACCCCCTCAAACTAAGGCAGCCCCTCAAACTCAGGCAGCCGCTCAAACTAATGCAGCCCCTCAATCTAAGGCAGCCCCTCAACTTCGGCAGCCGCTCAAACTAAAGCAGCCCATCAAACTAATGCAGCCCCTCAATCTAAGGCAGCTCCTCAAACTAAGTCAGCCCCTCAAACTAATGCGGCCACTCAATCAAAGGCAGACTCTCAAACTAATGCAGCCACTCAATCAAAGGCTGAACCTCAAACTAAGCCTATCCCTCAAACTAATGCAGCCGCTCAAACTAAGGCAGCCCCTCAAACTCAGGCAGCCTCTCAAACTAAGACAGCCTCTCAAACTAAGACAGCCTCTCAAACTAAGGCAGCCTGTCAAACTAAGGCAGCCTCTAAAAGTAAGGCAGACCCTCAAATTAAGGGAGCGCCTCAACCAAAGGCAGCCCCTCAAACTAATGCAGCCGCTCAAATTAAGGCAGCCCCTCAAACTCAGGCAGCCTCTCAAACTGAGGCAGCCTCTCAAACTAAGGCAGCCTGTCAAACTGAGGCAGCCTCGAAAAGTAAGGCAGACACTCAAACTAAGGCAGCCGCTCAAACTAAGGCAGCCGCTCAAACTAAGGCAGATTCTCAAACTAAGGCAGCCGCTCAAACTAAAGCAGCCTCTCAAATTAAGGCAGCCCCTCAAACTAAGGCAGCCCCTCAAACTAAGGCAGCCTCACAAACTGAGGCTGCATCTCAAACTCAGGCAGCCTCTCAAACTAAGGCAGCCCCTCAAACTAAGGCAACGCTCAATCTAAGGAAGCCCCTCAAACTAAGGCAGCCGCTCAAACTAAGGCAGCCTCTCAAATTAAGGCCGCCCCTCAAACTACGGCAGCCCCTCAAACTAAGGCAGCCTCTCAAACTAAGGCAGCCCCTCAAATGAAGGCAGCCACTAAAACTAACAAAGCCGCTAAACTAAAGCAGCCCCTCACTCCAAGGCAGCCCCTCAAACTAAGGCAGCCGCGCAAACTAAGGCTGCCCCTCAAACTAAGGCAGCCGCTCAAACAAAGGCAGCCCCTCAAAGTAAGGCAGCCGCTCAAACTAAGGCAGCCCCTCAAACTGAGACAGCCACTCAAACTAATGCAGCCGCTCAAACTAAGGCAGACTCTCAAACTCATGCAGCCCCTTAACGTAAGGCAGCCCCTAAAACTAAGGGAGGGCCTCAACCAAAGGCAGCCCCTCAAACTAATGCAGCCGCTCAAACTCAGGCAGCCTCTCAAACTGAGGCAGCCTGTCAAACTAAGGCAGCCTCTCAAAGGAAGGCAGACCCTCAAACTAAGGCAGCCGGTCAAACTAAGGCAGTCTCTCAAACTCAGGCAGTCCCTCAAACTAAGGCAGCCGCACAAACTAAGGCAGACTCTCAAACCAAGGCAGCCTCTCACACTCAGTCAGCCGCTCAAACTAATGCAGCCCGTCAATCTAAGGCAGCCCCTCAACTAAGGCAGCCGCTCAAACTAAAGCAGCCCATCAAACTAATGCTGTCCCTCAATCTAAGGCAGCCCCTCTAACTAAGGCAGCCCCTCAAATTAATGCTGCCCCTCAAACTAATGCTGCCCCTCAGTCTAAGGCAGCCCCTCAAACTAAGTTAGCCCCTCAAACTAATGCAGCCACTCAATCAAAGGCAGACTCTCAAACTACTGCAGCCACTCAATCAAAGGCAGCCCCTCAAACTAAGCCCACCCCTCAAATTAATGCAGCCGCTCAAACTAAGGCAGCCCCTCAAACTCAAGCAGCCTCTCAAACTAAGGCAGACTCTCAAACTAAGGCAGCCTCTCAAAGTAAGGCAGACCCTCAAATTAAGGGAGCGCCTCAACCAAAGGCAGCCCCTCAAACTAATGCAGCCGCTCAAATTAAGGCAGTCCCTCAAACTAAGGCAGCCGCACAAACTAAGGCAGACTCTCAAACCATGGCAGCCTCTCACACTAAGTCAGCCGCTCAAACTAATGCAGCCCGTCAATCTAAGGCACCCCCTCAAACTAAGGCAGCCCCTCAAACTAAGGCAGCCGCTCAAACTAATTCAGCCCGTCAATCTAAGGCAGCCCCTCAACTTAGGCAGCCGCTCAAACTAAAGCAGCCCATCAAACTAATGCAGCCCCTCAATCTAAGGCAGCTCCTCAAACTAAGTCAGCCTCTCAAACTAATGCGGCCACTCAATCAAAGGCAGACTCTCAAACTAATGCAGCCACTCAATCAAAGGCTGAACCTCAAACTGAGCCTATCCCTCAAACTAATGCAGCCTCTCAAACTGAGGCAGCATCTCAAACTCAGGCAGCCTCTCAAACTAAGATAGCCTCTCAAACTAAGGCAGCCTGTCAAACTAAGTCAGCCTCTCAAAGTAAGGCAGACCCTCAAATTAAGGGAGCGCCTCAACCAAAGGCAGCCCCTCAAACTAATGCAGCCGCTCAAATTAAGGCAGCCCCTCAAACTCAGGCAGCATCTCAAACTAAGGCAGCCTCTCAAACTAAGGCAGCCTGTCAAACTGAGGCAGCCTCCAAAAGTAAGGCAGACCCTGAAACTAAGGCAGCCGCTCAAACTAAGGCAGCCGTTCAAACTAAGGCAGATTCTCAAACTAAGGCAGCCGCTCAAACTAAAGCAGCCGCTCAAACGAAGGCAGCTGCTCAAACTAAGGCAGCCGCTCAAACTAAGGAAGTCTCTCAAATTAAGACAGACCCTCAAACAAAGGTAGCACCTCAAACTAAGGGAGACGCTCAAACTAAGGCAGCCGCTCAAACTAAGGCAACCGCTCAAACTAAGGCAGCCTCTCAAATTAAGGCAGCCCCTCAAACTAAGGCAGCCCCTCAAACTAAGGCAGCCTCTCAAACTGAGGCAGCACCTCAAACTCAGGCAGCCTCTCAAACTAAGGCAGCCCCTCAAACTAAGTCAACGCTCAATCTAAGGAAGCCCCTCAAACTAAGGCAGCCGCTCAAACTAAAGCAGCCCCTCAATCTAAGGCAGCCCCTCAAACTAAGGCAGCCTCTCAAACTAAGACAGCCTCTCAAACTAAGACAGCCTCTCAAACTAAGGCAGCCTGTCAAACTAAGGCAGCCTCTAAAAGTAAGGCAGACCCTCAAATTAAGGGAGCGCCTCAACCAAAGGCAGCCCCTCAAACTAATGCAGCCGCTCAAATTAAGGCAGCCCCTCAAACTCAGGCAGCCTCTCAAACTGAGGCAGCCTCTCAAACTAAGGCAGCCTGTCAAACTGAGGCAGCCTCGAAAAGTAAGGCAGACACTCAAACTAAGGCAGCCGCTCAAACTAAGGCAGCCGCTCAAACTAAGGCAGATTCTCAAACTAAGGCAGCCGCTCAAACTAAAGCAGCCTCTCAAATTAAGGCAGCCCCTCAAACTAAGGCAGCCCCTCAAACTAAGGCAGCCTCACAAACTGAGGCTGCATCTCAAACTCAGGCAGCCTCTCAAACTAAGGCAGCCCCTCAAACTAAGGCAACGCTCAATCTAAGGAAGCCCCTCAAACTAAGGCAGCCGCTCAAACTAAGGCAGCCTCTCAAATTAAGGCCGCCCCTCAAACTACGGCAGCCCCTCAAACTAAGGCAGCCTCTCAAACTAAGGCAGCCCCTCAAATGAAGGCAGCCACTAAAACTAACAAAGCCGCTAAACTAAAGCAGCCCCTCACTCCAAGGCAGCCCCTCAAACTAAGGCAGCCGCGCAAACTAAGGCTGCCCCTCAAACTAAGGCAGCCGCTCAAACAAAGGCAGCCCCTCAAAGTAAGGCAGCCGCTCAAACTAAGGCAGCCCCTCAAACTGAGACAGCCACTCAAACTAATGCAGCCGCTCAAACTAAGGCAGACTCTCAAACTCATGCAGCCCCTTAACGTAAGGCAGCCCCTAAAACTAAGGGAGGGCCTCAACCAAAGGCAGCCCCTCAAACTAATGCAGCCGCTCAAACTCAGGCAGCCTCTCAAACTGAGGCAGCCTGTCAAACTAAGGCAGCCTCTCAAAGGAAGGCAGACCCTCAAACTAAGGCAGCCGGTCAAACTAAGGCAGTCTCTCAAACTCAGGCAGTCCCTCAAACTAAGGCAGCCGCACAAACTAAGGCAGACTCTCAAACCAAGGCAGCCTCTCACACTCAGTCAGCCGCTCAAACTAATGCAGCCCGTCAATCTAAGGCAGCCCCTCAACTAAGGCAGCCGCTCAAACTAAAGCAGCCCATCAAACTAATGCTGTCCCTCAATCTAAGGCAGCCCCTCTAACTAAGGCAGCCCCTCAAACTAATGCTGCCCCTCAAACTAATGCTGCCCCTCAGTCTAAGGCAGCCCCTCAAACTAAGTTAGCCCCTCAAACTAATGCAGCCACTCAATCAAAGGCAGACTCTCAAACTACTGCAGCCACTCAATCAAAGGCAGCCCCTCAAACTAAGCCCACCCCTCAAATTAATGCAGCCGCTCAAACTAAGGCAGCCCCTCAAACTCAAGCAGCCTCTCAAACTAAGGCAGACTCTCAAACTAAGGCAGCCTCTCAAAGTAAGGCAGACCCTCAAATTAAGGGAGCGCCTCAACCAAAGGCAGCCCCTCAAACTAATGCAGCCGCTCAAATTAAGGCAGTCCCTCAAACTAAGGCAGCCGCACAAACTAAGGCAGACTCTCAAACCATGGCAGCCTCTCACACTAAGTCAGCCGCTCAAACTAATGCAGCCCGTCAATCTAAGGCACCCCCTCAAACTAAGGCAGCCCCTCAAACTAAGGCAGCCGCTCAAACTAATTCAGCCCGTCAATCTAAGGCAGCCCCTCAACTTAGGCAGCCGCTCAAACTAAAGCAGCCCATCAAACTAATGCAGCCCCTCAATCTAAGGCAGCTCCTCAAACTAAGTCAGCCTCTCAAACTAATGCGGCCACTCAATCAAAGGCAGACTCTCAAACTAATGCAGCCACTCAATCAAAGGCTGAACCTCAAACTGAGCCTATCCCTCAAACTAATGCAGCCTCTCAAACTGAGGCAGCATCTCAAACTCAGGCAGCCTCTCAAACTAAGATAGCCTCTCAAACTAAGGCAGCCTGTCAAACTAAGTCAGCCTCTCAAAGTAAGGCAGACCCTCAAATTAAGGGAGCGCCTCAACCAAAGGCAGCCCCTCAAACTAATGCAGCCGCTCAAATTAAGGCAGCCCCTCAAACTCAGGCAGCATCTCAAACTAAGGCAGCCTCTCAAACTAAGGCAGCCTGTCAAACTGAGGCAGCCTCCAAAAGTAAGGCAGACCCTGAAACTAAGGCAGCCGCTCAAACTAAGGCAGCCGTTCAAACTAAGGCAGATTCTCAAACTAAGGCAGCCGCTCAAACTAAAGCAGCCGCTCAAACGAAGGCAGCTGCTCAAACTAAGGCAGCCGCTCAAACTAAGGAAGTCTCTCAAATTAAGACAGACCCTCAAACAAAGGTAGCACCTCAAACTAAGGGAGACGCTCAAACTAAGGCAGCCGCTCAAACTAAGGCAACCGCTCAAACTAAGGCAGCCTCTCAAATTAAGGCAGCCCCTCAAACTAAGGCAGCCCCTCAAACTAAGGCAGCCTCTCAAACTGAGGCAGCACCTCAAACTCAGGCAGCCTCTCAAACTAAGTCAGCCCCTCAAACTAAGTCAACGCTCAATCTAAGGAAGCCCCTCAAACTAAGGCAGCCGCTCAATGTAAAGCAGCCCCTCAATCTAAGGCAGCCCCTCAAACTAAGGCAGCCGCTCAAACTAAGGCAGCCCCTCAAACTAAGGCAGCCGCTCAAACTAAGGCAGCCCCTCATACTAAGGCAGCCTCTCTATCTAAGGCAGCCCCTAAAACTAAGGCACCCTCTCTAACTAAGGCACACACTCAAACTAATGCAGCCCCTCAATCTAAGGCAGCCCCTCAAACGACGACAGCCCCTCAAACTAATGCAGCCCCTCAATCCAAGGCCGCCCCTCAAACTAAGTCAGCCTCTCAAACTAAGGCAGGCGATCAAACTAATGCATCCCCTCAATCTAAGGCAGCCCCTCAATCTAAGCCAGTCCCTCAAATTAAGGCAGCCCCTCAAACTAAGGTAGACTCAGAAACTAATGCAGCCCCTCAATCTAAGGCAGACCCTTAAACTAAGGCAGCCCCTCAAACTAAGGCAGCCCCTCAAACTAAGTAAGCCGTCTCAAACTAATGCAGCCCCTCAAACTAAGGCAGCCTCTCAAACTAAGGCAGCCCCTCAAACTAAGGCAGCCTCTCAAGCTAAGGCACCCCTCAAACAAATGCAGCCCCTCAATATAAGGCACGCCCTCAAACTAATGCAGCCCCTCAATCTATGGCAACTCCTCAATCCAAGGCAGCACCTCAAACTAACGCAGCCAATCAATCAAAGGCAGCCGCTCAAACTACGCCAACTCCTCAAACGAAGGCAGCCACTCAAACTAAGGCAGACTCTCAAACTAATGCAGCCACTCAATCAAAGGCGGCCCGTCAAACTGAGCAAACCCCGCAAACTAAGGCACCCCCTCAAACAAAGGCAGACTCTCAAACTAATGCAGCCCCTTAAAGTAAGGCAGCACCTCAAACTAAGGCAGCCTCTCAAATTAAGGCAGCCCCTCAAACTAAGGCAGCCCCTCAAACTAAGGCAGCCTCTCAAACTGAGGCAGCATCTCAAACTCAGGCAGCCTCTCAAACTAAGGCAGCCCCTCAAACTAAGTCAACGCTCAATCTAAGGAAGCCCCTCAAACTAAGGCAGCCGCTCAAACTAAAGCAGCCCCTCAATCTAAGGCAGCCCCTCAAACTAAGGCAGCCGCTCAAACTAAGGCAGCCGCTCAAACTAAGGCAGATTCTCAAACTAAGGCAGCCGCTCAAACGAAAGCAGCCGCTCAAACTAAGGCAGCCGCTCAAACTAAGGAAGTCTCTCAAATTAAGGCAGACCCTCAAACTAAGGTAGCACCTCAAACTAAGGCAGCCACTCAAACTAAGGCAGACTCTCAAACTAAGGCAGACTCTCAAACTAAGGGAGACGCTCAAACTAAGGCAGCCGCTCAAACCCTAAGGCATCCGCTCAAACTAAGGCAGCCTCTCAAATTAAGGCAGCCCCTCAATCTAAGGCAGCCCCTCAAACTAAGGCAGACTCTCAAACTGAGGCAGCATCTCAAACTCAGGCAGCCTCTCAAACTAAGCCAGCCCCTCAAACTAAGTCAACGCTCAATCTAAGGAAGCCCCTCAAACTAAGGCAGCCGCTCAAACTAAAGCAGCCCATCAATCTAAGGCAGCCCCTCAAACTAAGGCAGCCGCTCAAACTAAGGCAGCCCCTCAAACTAAGGCAGCCGCTCAAACTAAGGCAGCCCCTCATAATAAGGCAGCCCCTCATAATAAGGCAGCCTCTCTATCTAAGGCAGCCCCTAAAACTAAGGCACCCTCTCTAACTAAGGCACCCACTCAAACTAATGCAGCCCCTCAATCTAAGGCAGCCCCTCAAACGACGAAAGCCCCTCAAACTAATGCAGCCCCTCAATCCAAGGCCGCCCCTCAAACTAAGTCAGCCTATCAAACTAAGGGTGGCGATCAAACTAATGCATCCCCTCAATCGAAGGCAGCCCCTCAAACTAAGCCAGTCCCTCAAATTAAGGCAGCCCCACAAACTAAGGTAGACTCAGAAACTAATGCAGCGCCTCAATCTAAGGCAGACCCTTAAACTAAGGCAGCCCCTCAAACTAAGGCAGCCCCTCAAACTAAGGAAGCCGTCTCAAACTAAGGCAGCCCCTCAAACTAAGGCAGCCTCTCAAACTAAGGCAGCCCCTCAAACTAAGGCAGCCTCTCAAACTAAGGCACCCCTCAAACAAATGCAGCCCCTCAATATAAGGCACGCCCTCAAACTAATGCAGCCCCTCAATCTATGGCAACTCCTCAATCCAAGGCAGCACCTCAAACTAACGCAGCCAATCAATCAAAGGCAGCCCCTCAAACTATGCCAACCCCTCAAACGAAGGCAGCCCCTCAAACTAAGGCAGACACTCAATCTAATGCAGCCACTCAATCAAGGGCGGCCTGTCAAACTGAGCCAACCCCGCAAACTAAGGCACCCCCTCAAACAAAGGCAGACTCTCAAACTAATGCAGCCCCTTAAAGTAAGGCAGCACCTCAAACTAAGTGAGCGCCTCAACCAAAGGCAGCACCTCAAACTAATACAGCCGCTTAAACTAAAGCAGCATCTCAAATTAAGGCCGCCCCTCAAACTAAGGCAGCCCCTCAAACTAAGGCTGCCTCTCAAACTAAGGCAGCCTCTCAAACCATGGCAGCCACTCAAACTAAGGCAGCCGCTCAAACTAAGGCAGACCCTCAAATTGAGACAGATGCTCAAACTAATGCAACACCTCAGTCGAAGGCAGCCCCTCAAACTAAGGCTGCCTCTCAAACTAAGGCAGCCTCTCAAACCATGGCAGCCTCTCAAACTAAGGCAGCCGCTCAAACTAAGGCAGCCCCTCAAACTAAGACAGCCGCTCAAACTAAGACAGCCGCTCAAACTAAGACAGCCGCTCAAACTAATGCAGCCCCTCAAACTAATGCAGCCCCTGAAACTAATGCAGAACTCAATCTAAGGCAGCCTCTCAAGCTAAGGCACCCCTCAAACAAATGCAGCCCCTCAATATAAGGCACGCCCTCAAACTAATGCAGCCCCTCAATCTATGGCAACTCCTCAATCCAAGGCAGCACCTCAAACTAACGCAGCCAATCAATCAAAGGCAGCCGCTCAAACTACGCCAACTCCTCAAACGAAGGCAGCCACTCAAACTAAGGCAGACTCTCAAACTAATGCAGCCACTCAATCAAAGGCGGCCCGTCAAACTGAGCAAACCCCGCAAACTAAGGCACCCCCTCAAACAAAGGCAGACTCTCAAACTAATGCAGCCCCTTAAAGTAAGGCAGCACCTCAAACTAAGGCAGCCTCTCAAATTAAGGCAGCCCCTCAAACTAAGGCAGCCCCTCAAACTAAGGCAGCCTCTCAAACTGAGGCAGCATCTCAAACTCAGGCAGCCTCTCAAACTAAGGCAGCCCCTCAAACTAAGTCAACGCTCAATCTAAGGAAGCCCCTCAAACTAAGGCAGCCGCTCAAACTAAAGCAGCCCCTCAATCTAAGGCAGCCCCTCAAACTAAGGCAGCCGCTCAAACTAAGGCAGCCGCTCAAACTAAGGCAGATTCTCAAACTAAGGCAGCCGCTCAAACGAAAGCAGCCGCTCAAACTAAGGCAGCCGCTCAAACTAAGGAAGTCTCTCAAATTAAGGCAGACCCTCAAACTAAGGTAGCACCTCAAACTAAGGCAGCCACTCAAACTAAGGCAGACTCTCAAACTAAGGCAGACTCTCAAACTAAGGGAGACGCTCAAACTAAGGCAGCCGCTCAAACCCTAAGGCAGCCGCTCAAACTAAGGCAGCCTCTCAAATTAAGGCAGCCCCTCAATCTAAGGCAGCCCCTCAAACTAAGGCAGACTCTCAAACTGAGGCAGCATCTCAAACTCAGGCAGCCTCTCAAACTAAGCCAGCCCCTCAAACTAAGTCAACGCTCAATCTAAGGAAGCCCCTCAAACTAAGGCAGCCGCTCAAACTAAAGCAGCCCATCAATCTAAGGCAGCCCCTCAAACTAAGGCAGCCGCTCAAACTAAGGCAGCCCCTCAAACTAAGGCAGCCGCTCAAACTAAGGCAGCCCCTCATAATAAGGCAGCCCCTCATAATAAGGCAGCCTCTCTATCTAAGGCAGCCCCTAAAACTAAGGCACCCTCTCTAACTAAGGCACCCACTCAAACTAAAGCAGCCCCTCAATCTAAGGCAGCCCCTCAAACGACGAAAGCCCCTCAAACTAATGCAGCCCCTCAATCCAAGGCCGCCCCTCAAACTAAGTCAGCCTATCAAACTAAGGGTGGCGATCAAACTAATGCATCCCCTCAATCGAAGGCAGCCCCTCAAACTAAGCCAGTCCCTCAAATTAAGGCAGCCCCACAAACTAAGGTAGACTCAGAAACTAATGCAGCGCCTCAATCTAAGGCAGACCCTTAAACTAAGGCAGCCCCTCAAACTAAGGAAGCCGTCTCAAACTAAGGCAGCCCCTCAAACTAAGGCAGCCTCTCAAACTAAGGCAGCCCCTCAAACTAAGGCAGCCTCTCAAACTAAGGCACCCCTCAAACAAATGCAGCCCCTCAATATAAGGCACGCCCTCAAACTAATGCAGCCCCTCAATCTATGGCAACTCCTCAATCCAAGGCAGCACCTCAAACTAACGCAGCCAATCAATCAAAGGCAGCCCCTCAAACTATGCCAACCCCTCAAACGAAGGCAGCCCCTCAAACTAAGGCAGACACTCAATCTAATGCAGCCACTCAATCAAGGGCGGCCTGTCAAACTGAGCCAACCCCGCAAACTAAGGCACCCCCTCAAACAAAGGCAGACTCTCAAACTAATGCAGCCCCTTAAAGTAAGGCAGCACCTCAAACTAAGTGAGCGCCTCAACCAAAGGCAGCACCTCAAACTAATACAGCCGCTTAAACTAAAGCAGCATCTCAAATTAAGGCCGCCCCTCAAACTAAGGCAGCCCCTCAAACTAAGGCTGCCTCTCAAACTAAGGCAGCCTCTCAAACCATGGCAGCCACTCAAACTAAGGCAGCCGCTCAAACTAAGGCAGACCCTCAAATTGAGACAGATGCTCAAACTAATGCAACACCTCAGTCGAAGGCAGCCCCTCAAACTAAGGCTGCCTCTCAAACTAAGGCAGCCTCTCAAACCATGGCAGCCTCTCAAACTAAGGCAGCCGCTCAAACTAAGGCAGCCCCTCAAACTAAGACAGCCGCTCAAACTAAGACAGCCGCTCAAACTAAGACAGCCGCTCAAACTAATGCAGCCCCTCAAACTAATGCAGCCCCTGAAACTAATGCAGAACTCAATCTAAGGCAGCCCCTCAAACTAAGGCAGCCCCTCAAACTAAGGCAGCCGCTCAAACTAAGGCAGCCGCTCAAACTAAGGCATATTCTCAAACTAAGGCAGCCGCTCAAGCTAAAGCAGCCGCTCAAACTATGGCAGCCGCTCAAACTAAGGCAGCCTCTCAAACTAAGGAAGTCTCTCAAATTAAGGCAGACCCTCAAAATAAGGTAGCACCTCAAACGAAGGCAGCCGCTCAAACTAAGGCAGACTCTCAAACTAAGGGAGACGCTCAAACTAAGGCAGCCGCTCAAACTAAGGCAGCCTCTCAAACCATGGCAGCCTCTCAAACTAAGGCAGCCGCTCAAACTAAGGCAGCCCCTCAAACTAAGACAGCCGCTCAAACTAAGACAGCCGCTCAAACTAAGACAGCCGCTCAAACTAATGCAGCCCCTCAATTTAAG
Source organism: Heterodontus francisci (assembly GCF_036365525.1). Taxonomy (NCBI): domain Eukaryota; kingdom Metazoa; phylum Chordata; class Chondrichthyes; order Heterodontiformes; family Heterodontidae; genus Heterodontus; species Heterodontus francisci. The sequence continues at coordinate 1,701,358 of NW_027140601.1, read as the reverse complement.
GCAGCCCCTCAATCTAAGGAAGCCCCTCAAACTAAGGCAGCCGCTCAAACTAAGGCAGCCCCTCAAACTCAGGCAGCCGCTCAAACTAAGGCAGCCCCTCAAACTGAGACAGCCGCTCAAACTAATGCAGCACCTCAGTCTAAGGCAGCCCCTCCAACTAAGGCAGACTCTCAAACTAAGGCAGCCGCTCAAACTAAGGCATCCCCTCAAACTAAGACAGCCGCTCAAACTAATGCAGCCCCTCAAACTAAGGCAGCATCTAAAAGTAAGGCAGCCTCTCAAACTTAGGCAGCATCTCAAACTAAGGCAGCCGCTCAAACTAAGGAAGCCCCTCAAACTAAGGCAGCCGCTCAAACTAAGGAGGTCTCTCAAACTAATGCAGAACTCAATCTAAGGCAGCCCCTCAAACTAAGGCAGCCCCTCAAACTAATGCAGCCCCTCAAACTAATGCAGCCCCTCAAACTAATGCAGCCCCTCAATTTAAGGCAGCCCCTCAATCTAAGGAAGCCCCTCAATCTAAGGCAGCCCCTCAAACTAAGGCAGCCCCTCAAACTGAGGCAGCCGCTCAAACTAAGGCTGCCCCTCAAATTGAGACAGCCGCTCAAACGAATGCAACACCTCAGTCGAAGGCAGCCCCTCAAACTAATGCAGCCTCCAAAACAAAGGCAGCCGCTCAAACTAAGGCAGCCCCTCAAAATAAGACTGCCGCTCAAACTAATGCAGCCCCTCAAACTAAGGCAGCCGCTCAAATTATGGCAGCCCCTCAAACTATGGCAGACTCTCAAACTAAGGCAGCCCCTCAAACATAGGCAGCTTCTCAAACTGAGGCAGCCCCTAAAACTAATGCAGCCTCTCAAACTAATGCACAACTCAATCTAATGCAGACCCTCAAACTAAGGCATCCCCTCAATCTAATGCAGCACCTCAAACTAATGCAGCCCCTCAAACTGATGCAGCCCCTCAATCTAAGGCAGCCCCTCAAACTAAGGCAGCCCCTCAAACTAAGGCAGACTCTCAAACTAATGTAGCCACTCAATCAAAGGCAGCCCCTCAAACTAAGCCAACCCCTCAAACTAAGGCAGCCACTCAAACTAAGGGAGCGCCTCAACCAAAGGCAGCACCTCAAACTTATGCAGCCGCTCAAACCAAGGCAGCCTCTCAAACGAAGGTAGCATCTCAAATTAAGGCAGCCTGTCAATCTAAGGCAGCCCCTCAAACTAAGGCACCGCTCAAACTAAGGAAGCCCCTCAAACTAAGGCAGCCGCTCAAACTAATGCAGCCGCTCAAACTAAAGCAGCCCCTCAATCTAAGGCAGCCCCTCAAACTGAGGCAGCCGCTCAAACTAAGGCAGCCCCTCAAACTAAAGCAGCCGCTCAAACTAAGGCAGGCCCTCAAACTAAGGCAGCCGCTCAAACTAAGGCAGCCCCTCAAACTGAGACAGCCGCTCAAACTAAGGCAGCCTCTCAAATTAAGGCCGCCCCTCAAACTAAGGCAGCCCCTCAAACTAAGGCAGCCTCTCAAACTAATGCAGCCACTCAAACTGAGGCAGCGCATCAAACTAAGACAGCCGCTCTAACTAATGCAGCCCCTCAAACTAAGGCAGCTTCTAAAAGAAAGGCAGACCATCAAACTAAGGCAGCCGCTCAAACTAAGGCAGACTCTCCAACAAATGCAGAACTCAATCGAAGGCAGCCCCTCAAACTAAGGCAGCCGCTCAAACAAAGGCAGACTCTCAAACTAAGGCAGCCTCTCACACTAAGTCAGCCGTTCAATCAAAAGCAGCCCCTCAAACTAAGGCAGCTCCTCAACCTAAGGCAGCCGCTCAAACTAATGCAGCCCCTCAATCTAAGGCAGCCCCTCAAACTTAGTCAGCCCCTCAAACTAATGCAGCCACTCAATCAAAGGCAGACTCTCAAACTAATGCAGCCACTCAATCGAAGGCAAACCCTCAAACTAAGCCTACCCCTCAAACTAATGCAGCCGCTCAAACTGAGGCAGCCCCTCAAACTCAGGCAGCCGCTCAAACTAAGGCAGCCGCTCAAACTAAGGCAGCCGCTCAAACGAAGGCAGCCTCTCAAATTAAGGCCGCCCCTCAAACTAAGGCAGCCCCTCAAACTAAGGCAGCCTCTCAAACTAATGCAGCCGCTCAAACTAAGGCAGCGCCTCAAACTAAGACAGCCGCTCTAACTAATGCAGCCCCTCAAACTAAGGCAGCTTCTAAAAGAAAGGCAGACGATCAAACTAAGGCAGCCGCTCAAACTAAGGCAGGCTCTCCAACAAATGCAGAACTCAATCGAAGGCAGCCCCTCAAACTAAGGCAGCCGCTCAAACAAAGGCAGACTCTCAAACTAAGGCAGCCTCTCACACTAAGTCAGCCGTTCAATCAAAAGCAGCCCCTCAAACTAAGGCAGCCCCTCAAGCTAATGCAGCCGCTCAAACTAATGCAGCCCCTCAATCTAAGGCAGCCCCTCAAACTGAGTCAGCCCTCAAACTGAGTCAGCCCTCAAACTAATGCAGCCACTCAATCAAAGGCAGACTAGCAAACTAATGCAGCCATTCAATCGAAGGCAAACCCTCAAACTAAGCCTACCCCTCAAACTAATGCAGCCGCTCAAACTGAGGCAGCCCCTCAAACTCAGGCAGCCGCTCAAACTAAGGCAGCATCTCAAACTGAGGCAGCCTCTCAAACTAAGGCAGCTACTCAAACTAAGGCAGCCGCTCAAACTAAGGCAGCCCCTCAAACTAAGGCAGCCCCTCAAAATAATGCAGCCGCTCAAACTAAGGCAGCCGCTCAAACTAAGGCAGCCCCTCAAACTCAGGCAGCCGCTCAAACTAAGGCAGCCCCTCAAACTGAGACAGCCGCTCAAACTAATGCAGCACCTAGTCTAAGGCAGCCCCTCCAACTAAGGCAGACTCTCAAACTAATGCAGCCGCTCAAACTAAGGCAGCCCCTCAAACTAAGACAGCCGCTCAAACTAATGCAGCCCCTCAAACTAAGGCAGCATCTAAAAGTAAGGCAGCCTCTCAAACTAAGGCAGCATCTCAAACTAAGGCAGCCGCTCAAACTAAGGAAGCCCCTCAAACTAAGGCAGCCGCTCAAACTAATGCAGCCGCTCAAAATAAAGCAGCCCCTCAATCGAAGGCAGCTCCTCAAACTAAGGCAGCCGCTCAAACTAAGGCAGCCCTTCAAACTAAGGCAGCCGCTCAAACTAAGGCAGCCCCTCATACTAAGGCAGCCGCTCAAACTAAACTGCCCCTCAAACTGACAGAGCCAATCAAACTAATGCAGCCCAGTCTAAGGCAGCCCCTCAAACTCAGGCAGCCTCTCAAACTAAGGCAGCCCCTCAAACTAAGGCAGCCTCTCAAACTAAAGCAGCCTGTCAAACTAAGGCAGATTCTCAAACAAATGCAGAACCACAAACTAAGGCAGCCGCTCTAACTGAGGCAGACTCTCAAACTATGGCAGCCTCTCAAACTAATGCAGCCCCTCAATCTAAGGAAGCCTCTCAAACTAAGGCAGCCCCACAAACTAATGCAAACCTTCAATCTAAGGCAGCCCCTCAAACAAATGCAGCCCCTCAAACTAAGTCAGCCCCTCAAACTAAGTCAGCCCCTCAAACTAATGCAGCCACTCAATCAAAGGCAGACTCTCAAACTAATGCAGCCACTCAATCAAAGGCAGCCCCTCAAACTAAGCCTACCCCTCAAACTAATGCAGCCGCTCAAACTAAGGGAGCGCCTCAACCAAAGTCAGCCCCTCAAACTAATGCAGCCGCTCAAATTAAGGCAGCCCCTCAAACTAAGGCAGCCTGTCAAACTAAGGCAGCCTGTCAAACGAAGGAAGCCTCAATAAGTAAGGCAGACCCTCAAACTAAGGCAGCCGCTCAAAATAAGGCAGACTGTCAAACTAAGGCATCCCCTCAAACTAAGGCATCCCCTCAAACTAAGGCAGCCGCTCAAACTAAGGCAGACTCTCAAACTAAGGCAGCCGCTCAAACTAAGGCAGCCGCTCAAACTAAGACAGCCTCTCAAATTAAGGCAGCCGCTCAAACTAAGGCAGCCCCTCAAACTAAGGCAGCCTCTCAAAATAAGGCACCCCCTCAAACTAATGCAGCCCTTCAATCTAAGGCACCCTCTCAAACTAATTGTGCCCCTCAATGTAAGGAAGCCCTTCAAACTAATGCAGCCCCTCAAACTAAGGCAGCCCCTCTAATTAAGCCAACCCATCAAACTAAGGCATCCCATCAAACTGAGGCAGACTCTCAAACTAATGCAGCCACTCAATCTAAGGCAGCCCCTCAAACAAAGCCAACCCCTCAAACTAAGGCATCCCCTCAAACTAAGGCAGACTCTCAAACTAATGCAGCCCCTCAATCTAAGGCAGCCCCTTAAACTAAGACAGCCCCTCAAACTAATGCAGCCCCTCAAACCAAGGCAGCCGCTCAAACTAAGGCAGCCCCTCAAACTAAGGCAGCCGCTCAAACTAAGGCAGCCGCTCAAACTCAAGCAGCCGCTCAAACTAAGGCAGACCCTCAAACTGAGACAGCCGCTCAAACTAATGCAGCCCCTCAGTCTAAAGCAGCCCCTCAAACTCAGGCAGCCTCTCAATCTAAGGCAGCCGCTCAAACTAAGGCAGCCTCTCAAACTAAGACAGTCGCTCAAACTAATGCAGCACCTCAAGCGAAGGCAGCCGCTCAAATTAAGGCAGCCCCTCAAACTATGGCAGTCTCTCAAACGAAGGCAGCCCCTCAAACTTAGGCAGCCTCTCAATCTAAGGCTGCCCCTTAAACTAATGCAGCCGCTCAAACTAATGCAGCCCCTCAAACTAATGCAGACCCTCAATCTAAGGCAGCCCCTCAAACTAATGCACCCACTCAAACTAATGCAGCCCCTCAAACTAATGCAGCCCCTCAATCTAAGGCTGCCCCTCAAACTAATGCAGCCACTCAATCAAAGGCAGACTCTCAAACTAATGCAGCCACTCAATCAAAAGCAGCCCCTCAAACTAAGCCAACCCCTCAAACTAAGGCAGCCCCTCAAACTAAGGCAGACTCTCAAACTGACAGAGCCAATCAAACTAATGCAGCCCAGTCTAAGGCAGCCCCTCAAACTCAGGCAGCCTCTCAAACTAAGGCAGCCCCTCAAACTAAGGCAGCCTCTCAAACTAAAGCAGCCTGTCAAACTAAGGCAGCCTCTCAAAGTAAGGCAGACCCTCAAACGAAGGTAGCCGCTCAAACTAAGGCAGATTCTCAAACAAATGCAGAACCACAAACTAAGGCAGCCGCTCTAACTGAGGCAGACTCTCAAACTATGGCAGCCTCTCAAACTAATGCAGCCCCTCAATCTAAGGAAGCCTCTCAAACTAAGGCAGCCCCACAAACTAATGCAAACCTTCAATCTAAGGCAGCCCCTCAAACAAATGCAGCCCCTCAAACTAAGTCAGCCCCTCAAACTAAGTCAGCCCCTCAAACTAATGCAGCCACTCAATCAAAGGCAGACTCTCAAACGAATGCAGCCACACAATCAAAGGCAGCCCCTCAAACTAAGCCTACCCCTCAAACTAATGCAGCCGCTCAAACTAAGGGAGCGCCTCAACCAAAGTCAGCCTCTCAAACTAATGCAGCCGCTCAAATTAAGGCAGCCCCTCAAACTAAGGCAGCCTGTCAAACTAATGCAGCCTGTCAAACGAAGGCATCCCCTCAAACTAAGGCATCCCCTCAAACTAAGGCAGCCGCTCAAACTAAGGCAGACTCTCAAACTAAGGCAGCCGCTCAAACTAAGGCAGCCGCTCAAACTAAGACAGCCTCTCAAATTAAGGCAGCCGCTCAAACTAAGGCAGCCCCTCAAACTAAGGCAGCCTCTCAAAATAAGGCACCCCCTCAAACTAATGCAGCCCTTCAATCTAAGGCACCCTCTCAAACTAATTGTGCCCCTCAATGTAAGGAAGCACTTCAAACTAATGCAGCCCCTCAAACTAAGGCAGCCCCTCTAATTAAGCCAACCCATCAAACTAAGGCATCCCATCAAACTGAGGCAGACTCTCAAACTAATGCAGCCACTCAATCTGAGGCAGCCCCTCAAACAAAGCCAACCCCTCAAACTAAGGCATCCCCTCAAACTAAGGCAGACTCTCAAACTAATGCAGCCCCTCAATCTAAGGCAGCCCCTTAAACTAAGACAGCCCCTCAAACTAATGCAGCCCCTCAAACCAAGGCAGCCGCTCAAACTAAGGCAGCCCCTCAAACGAAGGCAGCCGCTCAAACTAAGGCAGCCGCTCAAACTCAGGCAGCCGCTCAAACTAAGGCAGACCCTCAAACTGAGACAGCCGCTCAAACTAATGCAGCCCCTCAGTCTAAAGCAGCCCCTCAAACTCAGGCAGCCTCTCAATCTAAGGCAGCCGCTCAAACTAAGGCAGCCTCTCAAACTAAGACAGTCGCTCAAACTAATGCAGTACCTCAAGCTAAGGCAGCCGCTCAAATTAAGGCAGCCCCTCAAACTATGGCAGTCTCTCAAACGAAGGCAGCCCCTCAAACTTAGGCAGCCTCTCAATCTAAGGCTGCCCCTTAAACTAATGCAGCCCATCAAACTAATGCAGCCCCTCAAACTAATGCAGCCCCTCAATCTAAGGCAGCCTCTCAAACTAATGCACCCACTCAAACTAATGCAGCCCCTCAAACTAATGCAGCCCCTCAATCTAAGGCAGCCCCTCAAACTAATGCAGCCACTCAATCAAAGGCAGACTCTCAAACTAATGCAGCCACTCAATCAAAAGCAGCCCCTCAAACTAAGCCAACCCCTCAAACTAAGGCAGCCCCTCAAACTAAGGCAGACTCTCAAACTGACGCTGCCCCTTAAAGTAAGGCAGCCCTGCAAACTAAGGGAGCGCCTCAACCAAAGGCAGCCCCTCAAACTAATGCAGCCGCTCAAACTAAGGCAGCCCCTCAAACTCAGGCAGCCTCTCAAACTAAGGCTGCCGCTGAAACTAAGGCAGCCTGTCAAACTAAGGCAGCCGCTCAAACTAAGGCAGACTCTCAAACTAAGGCAACCCCTCAAACTAAGGCAGCCACTCAAACTAAGGCAGACTCTCAAACTAAGGCAACCTCTCAATCAAAGGCTGAACCTTAAACTAAGCCTATCCCTCAAACTAATGCAGCCGCTCAAACTAAGGCAGCCCCTCAAACTCAGGCAGCCTCTCGAACTAAGACAGCCTCTCAAACTAAGGCAGCCTGTCAAACTAAGGCAGCCTCTCAAAGTAAGGCAGACCCTCAAATTAAGGGAGCGCCTCAACCAAAGGCAGCCCCTCAAACTAATGCAGCCGCTCAAATTAAGGCAGCCCCTCAAACTCAGGCAGCCTCTCAAACTAAGGCAGCCTCTCAAACTAAGGCAGCCTGTCAAACTGAGGCAGCCTCTAAAAGTAAGGCAGACCCTCAAACTAAGGCAGCCGCTCAAACTAAGGCAGCCGCTCAAACTAAGGCAGATTCTCAAACTAAGGCAGCCGCTCAAACTAAAGCAGCCGCTCAAACTAAGGCAGCCGCTCAAACTAAGGAAGTCTCTCAAAGTAAGGCAGACCCTCAAATTAAGGGAGCGCCTCAACCAAAGGCAGCCCCTCAAACTAATGCAGCCGCTCAAATTAAGGCAGCCCCTCAAACTCAGGCAGCCTCTCAAACTAAGGCAGCCTCTCAAACTAAGGCAGCCTGTCAAACTGAGGCAGCCTCTAAAAGTAAGGCAGACCCTCAAACTAAGGCAGCCGCTCAAACTAAGGCAGCCGCTCAAACTAAGGCAGATTCTCAAACTAAGGCAGCCGCTCAAACTAAAGCAGCCGCTCAAACTAAGGCAGCCGCTCAAACTAAGGCAGCCGCTCAAACTAAGGAAGTCTCTCAAATTAAGGCAGACCCTCAAACTAAGGTAGCACCTCAAACTAAGGCAGCCGCTCAAACTAAGGCAGACTCTCAAACTAAGGGAGAAGCTCAAACTAAGGCAGCCGCTCAAACTAAGGCAGCCGCTCAAACTAAGGCAGCCTCTCAAATTAAGGCCGCCCCTCAAACTAAGGCAGCCCCTCAAACTGAGGCAGCCTCTCAAACTGAGGCAGCATCTCAAACTCAGGCAGCCTCTCAAACTAAGGCAGCCCCTCAAACTAAGTCAACGCTCAATCTAAGGAAGCCCTCAAACTAAGGCAGCCGCTCATACTAAAGCAGCCCCTCAATCTAAGGCAGCCCCTCAAACTAAGGCAGCCGCTCAAATTAAGGCAGCCGCTCAAACTAAGGCAGATTCTCAAACTAAGGCAGCCGCTCAAACTAAAGCAGCCGCACAAACTAAGGCAGCCGCTCAAACTAAGGCAGCCGCTCAAACGAAGGAAGTTTCTCAAATTAAGGCAGACCCTCAAACTAAGGTAGCACCTCAAACTAAGGCAGCCGCTCAAACTAAGGCAGACTCTCAAACTAAGGGAGACGCTCAAACTAAGGCAGCCGCTCAAACTAAGGCAGCCGCTCAAACTAAGGCAGCCTCTCAAATTAAGGCAGCCCCTCAAACTAAGGCAGCCCCTCAAACTAAGGCAGCCTCTCAAACTGAGGCAGCATCTCAAATTCAGGCAGCCTCTCAAACTAAGCCAGCCCCTCAAACTAAGTCAACGCTCAATCTAAGGAAGCCCCTCAAACTAAGGCAGCCGCTCAAACAAAAGCAGCCCATCAATCTAAGGCAGCCCCTCAAACTAAGGCAGCCGCACAAACTAAGGCAGCCCCTCAAACTAAGGCAGCCGCTCAAACTAAGGCAGCCCCTCACACTAAGGCAGCCTCTCTATCTAAGGCAGCCTCTAAAACTAAGGCACCCTCTCTAACTAAGGCACCCACTCAAACTAAGCCAGCCGCTCAAACGAAGGAAGTTTCTCAAATTAAGGCAGACCCTCAAACTAAGGTAGCACCTCAAACTAAGGCAGCCGCTCAAACTAAGGCAGACTCTCAAACTAAGGGAGACGCTCAAACTAAGGCAGCCGCTCAAACTAAGGCAGCCGCTCAAACTAAGGCAGCCTCTCAAATTAAGGCAGCCCCTCAAACTAAGGCAGCCCCTCAAACTAAGGCAGCCTCTCAAACTGAGGCAGCATCTCAAACTCAGGCAGCCTCTCAAACTAAGCCAGCCCCTCAAACTAAGTCAACGCTCAATCTAAGGAAGCCCCTCAAACTAAGGCAGCCGCTCAAACAAAAGCAGCCCATCAATCTAAGGCAGCCCCTCAAACTAAGGCAGCCGCACAAACTAAGGCAGCCCCTCAAACTAAGGCAGCCGCTCAAACTAAGGCAGCCCCTCACACTAAGGCAGCCTCTCTATCTAAGGCAGCCTCTAAAACTAAGGCACCCTCTCTAACTAAGGCTCCCACTCAAACTAAGCAGCCCCTCAATCCAAGGCCGCCCCTCAAACTAAGTCAGCCTCTCAAACTAAGGCAGGCGATCAAACTAATGCATCCCCTCAATCTAAGGCAGCCCCTCAAACTAAGCCAGTCCCTCAAATTAAGGCAGCCCCTCAAACTAAGGTAGACTCAGAAACTAATGCAGCCCCTCAATCTAAGGCAGACCCTTAAACTAAGGCAGCCCCTCAAACTAAGGCAGCCCCTCAAACTAAGGAAGCCGTCTCAAACTAAGGCAGCCCCTCAATCTAAGGCAGCCCCTCAAACTAAGCCAGTCCCTCAAATTAAGGCAGCCCCTCAAACTAAGGTAGACTCAGAAACTAATGCAGTCCCTCAATCTAAGGCAGACCCTTAAACTAAGGCAGAACCTCAAACTAAGGCAGCCCCTCAAACTAAGGAAGCCGTCTCAAACTAAGGCAGCCCCTCAAACTAAGGCAGCCTCTCAAACTAAGGCAGCCCCTCAAACTAAGGCAGCCTCTCAAACTAAGGCACCCCTCAAACAAATGCAGCCCCTCAATATAAGGCACGCCCTCAAACTAATGCAGCCCCTCAATCTATGGCAACTCCTCAATCCAAGGCAGCACCTCAAACTAAGGCAGCCAATCAATCAAAGGCAGCCCCTCAAACTATGCCAACCCCTCAAACGAAGGCAGCCCCTCAAACTAAGGCAGACTCTCAAACTAATGCAGCCACTCAATCAAAGGCGGCCCGTCAAACTGAGCCAACCCCGCAAACTAAGGCACCCCCTCAAACAAAGGCAGACTCTCAAACTAATGCAGCCCCTTAAAGTAAGGCAGCACCTCAAACTAAGGGAGCCCCTCAAATTAAGGCAGCCCCTCAAACTAAGGCAGCCCCTCAAACTAAGGCAGCCTCTCAAACTGAGGCAGCATCTCAAACTCAGGCAGCCTCTCAAACTAAGGCAGTCCCTCAAACTAAGTCAACGCTCAATCTAAGGAAGCCCCTCAAACTAAGGCAGCCGCTCAAACGAAGGCAGACTCTCAAACTAAGGCAGCCGCTCAAACTAATGCAGCCACTCAAACTAAAGCAGCATCTCAAATTAAGGCCGCCCCTCAAACTAAGGCAGCCCCTCAAACTAAGGCTGCCTCTCAAACTAAGGCAGCCTCTCAAACCATGGCAGCCACTCAAACTAAGACAGCCGCTCAAACTAAGGCAGACCCTCAAATTGAGACAGATGCTCAAACTAATGCAACACCTCAGTCGAAGGCAGCCCCTCAAACTAAGGCTGCCTCTCAAACTAAGGCATCCCCTCAAACTCAGGCAGCCTCTCAAACTAAGGCAGCCTCTCAAACTATGGCAGCCTGACAAATTAAGGCAGACTCTCAAACTAAGGCAGCCCCTCAAACTAACGCTTCCGCTCAAACGAAGGCAGACTCTCAAACTAAGGCAGCCACTCAAACTAATGCAGCCGCTTAAACTAAAGCAGCATCTCAAATTAAGGCCGCCCCTCAAACTAAGGCAGCCCCTCAAATTGAGACAGATGCTCAAACTAATGCAACACCTCAGTCGAAGGCAGCCCCTCAAACTAAGGCTGCCTCTCAAACTAAGGCAGCCTCTCAAACCATGGCAGCCTCTCAAACTAAGGCAGCCGCTCAAACTAAGGCAGTCCCTCAAACTAAGACAGCAGCTCAAACTAAGACAGCCGCTCAAACTAAGACAGCCGCTCAAACTATTGCAGCCCCTCAAACTAATGCAGCCCCTCAAACTAATGCAGAACTCAATCTAAGGCAGCCCCTCAAACTAAGGCAGCCCCTCAAACTAAGGCAGCCGCTCAAACTAAGGCAGCCGCTCAAACTAAGGCATATTCTCAAACTAAGGCAGCCGCTCAAACTAAAGCAGCCGCTCAAACTATGGCAGCCGCTCAAACTAAGGCAGCCTCTCAAACTAAGGAAGTCTCTCAAATTAAGGCAGACCCTCAAACTAAGGTAGCACCTCAAACTAAGGCAGCCGCTCAAACTAAGGAAGACTCTCAAACTAAGGGAGACGCTCAAACTAAGACAGCCGCTCAAACTAAGGCAGCCGCTCAAACTAAGGCAGCCTCTCAAACCATGGCAGCCTCTCAAACTAAGGCAGCCGCTCAAACTAAGGCAGCCCCTCAAACTAAGACAGCCGCTCAAACTAAGACAGACGCTCAAACTAAGACAGCCGCTCAAACTAATGCAGCCCTTCAATTTAATGCAGCCCCTCAATCTAAGGAAGCCCCTCAAACTAAGGCAGCCGCTCAAACTAAGACAGCCCCTCAAACTCAGGCAGCCGCTCAAACTAAGGCAGCCCCTCAAACTGAGACAGCCGCTCAAACTAATGCAGCACCTCAGTCTAAGGCAGCCCCTCCAACTAAGGCAGACTCTCAAACTAAGGCAGCCGCTCAAACTAAGGCAGCCCCTCAAACTAAGACAGCCGCTCAAACTAATGCAGCCCCTCAAATTAAGGCAGCATCTAAAACTAAGGCAGCCTCGCAAACTAAGGCAGCCCCTCAAACTAAGGCAGCCTCTCAAACTAAGGCACCCCTCAAACAAATGCAGCCCCTCAATATAAGGCACGCCCTCAAACTGAGACAGCCGCTCAAACTAATGCAGCACCTCAGTCTAAGGCAGCCCCTCCAACTATGGCAGACTCTCAAACTAAGGCAGCCGCTCAAACTAAGGCAGCCCCTCAAACTAAGACAGCCGCTCAAACTAATGCAGCCCCTCAAACTAAGGCAGCATCTAATAGCAAGGCAGCCTCTCAAACTAAGGCAGCATCTCAAACTAAGGCAGCCGCTCAAACTAAGGAAGCCCCTCAAACTAAGGCAGCCGCTCAAACTAATGCAGCCGCTCAAAATGAAGCAGCCCCTCAATCGAAGGCAGCTCCTCAAACTAAGGCAGCCGCTCAAACTAAGGCAGCCCCTCAAACTAAGGCAGCCGCTCAAACTAAGGCAGCCCCTCAAACTAAGGCAGCCGCTCAAACTAAACTGCCCCTCAAACTGACAGAGCCAATCAAACTAATGCAGCCCAGTCTAAGGCAGCCCCTCAAACTCAGGCAGCCTCTCAAACTAAGGCAGCCCCTCAAACTAAGACAGCCTCTCAAACTAAGGCAGCCCCTCAAACTAAGGCAGCCTCTCAAACTAAAGCAGTCTGTCAAACTAAGGCAGCCTCTCAAAGTAAGGCAGCCCCTCAAACGACGACAGCCCCTCAAACTAATGCAGCCCCTCAATCCAAGGCCGCCCCTCAAACTAAGTCAGCCTCTCAAACTAAGGCAGGCGATCAAACTAATGCATCCCCTCAATCTAAGGCAGCCCCTCAAACTAAGCCAGTCCCTCAAATTAAGGCAGCCCCTCAAACTAAGGTAGACTCAGAAACTAATGCAGCCCCTCAATCTAAGGCAGCCCCTCAAACTGAGGAAGCCGTCTCAAACGAAGGCAGCCCCTCAAACTAAGGCAGCCTCTCAAACTAAGGCAGCCCCTCAAACTAAGGCAGCCTCTCAAACTAAGGCACCCCTCAAACAAACGCAGCCCCTCAATATAAGGCACGCCCTCAAACTAATGCAGCCCCTCAATCTATGGCAACTCCTCAATCCAAGGCAGCACCTCAAACTAACGCAGCCAATCAATCAAAGGCAGCCCCTCAAACTATGCCAACCACTCAAACGAAGGCAGCCCCTCAAACTAAGGCAGACACTCAAACTAATGCAGCCACTCAATCAAAGGCGGCCCGTCAAACTGAGCCAACCCTGCAAACTAAGGCACCCCCTCAAACAAAGGCAAACTCTCAAACTAATGCAGCCCCTTAAAGTAAGGCAGCACCTCAAACTAAGGGAGCGCCTCAACCAAAGGCAGCACCTCAAACTAATACAGCCGCTCAGACTAAGGCATCCCCTCAAACTCAGGCAGCCTCTCAAACTAAGGCAGCCTCTCAAACTATGGCAGCCTTTCAAATTAAGGCAGAATCTCAAACAAAGGCAGCCCCTCAAACTAAGGCTTCCGCTCAAACGAAGGCAGACTCTTAAACTAAGGCAGCCGCTCAAACTAATGCAGCTGCTCAAACTAAAGCAGCATCTCAAATTAAGGCCGCCCCTCAAACTAAGGCAGCCCCTCAAACTAAGGCTGCCTCTCAAACTAAGGCAGCCTCTCAAACCATGGCAGCCACTCAAACTAAGGCAGCCGCTCAAACTAAGGCAGACCCTCAAATTGAGACAGATGCTCAAACTAATGCAACACCTCAGTCGAAGGCAGCCCCTCAAACTAAGGCTGCCTCTCAAACTAAGGCATCCCCTCAAACTCAGGCAGCCTCTCAAACTAAGGCAGCCTCTCAAACTATGGCAGCCTGTCAAATTAAGGCAGACTCTCAAACTAAGGCAGCCCCTCAAACTAACGCTTCCGCTCAAACGAAGGCAGACTCTCAAACTAAGGCAGCCGCTCAAACTAATGCAGCCGCTTAAACTAAAGCAGCATCTCAAATTAAGGCCGCCCCTCAAACTAAGGCAGACCCTCAAACTAAGGCTGCCTCTCAAACTAAGGCAGCCTCTCAAACCATGGCAGCCACTCAAACTAAGGCTGCCGCTCAAACTAAGGCAGACCCTCAAATTGAGACAGATGCTCAAACTAATGCAACACCTCAGTCGAAGGCAGCCCCTCAAACTAAGGCTGCCTCTCAAACTAAGGCAGCCTCTCAAACCATGGCAGCCTCTCAAACTAAGGCTGCCGCTCAAACTAAGGCAGCCACTCAAACTAAGACAGCCGCTCAAACTAAGACAGTCGCTCGAACTAAGACAGCCGCTCAAGCTAATGCAGCCCCTCAAACTAATGCAGCCCCTCAAACTAATGCAGAACTCAAACTAAGGCAGCCGCTCAAACTAAGGCAGCCGCTCAAACTAAGGCATATTCTCAAACTAAGGCAGCCGCTCAAACTAAAGCAGCCGCTCAAACTATGGCAGCCGCTCAAACTAAGGCAGCCTCTCAAACTAAGGAAGTCTCTCAAATTAAGGCAGACCCTCAAACTAAGGTAGCACCTCAAACTAAGGCAGCCGCTCAAACTAAGGCAGACTCTCAAACTAAGGGAGACGCTCAAACTAAGGCAGCCACTCAAACTAAGTCAGCCGCTCAAACTAAGGCAGCCTCTCAAACCATGGCAGCCTCTCAAACTAAGGCAGCCGCTCTAACTAAGGCAGCCCCTCAAACTAAGGCAGCCTGTCAAACTAAGGCAGCCTGTCAAACTAAGGCAGCCTCAAAAAGTAAGGCAGATGCTCAAACTAAGGCAGCCGCTCAAAATAAGGCAGACTGTCAAACTAAGGCATCCCCTCAAACTAAGGCATCCCCTCAAACTAAGGCAGCCGCTCAAACTAAGGCAGACTCTCAAACTAAGGCAGCCGCTCAAACTAAGGCAGCCGCTCAAACTAAGACCACCTCTCAAATTAAGGCAGCCGCTCAAACTAAGACAGCCCCTCAAACTAAGCCAGCCTCTCAAACTAAGGCACCCCCTCAAACTAATGCAGCCCTTCAATCTAAGGCACCCTCTCAAACTAATTGTGCCCCTCAATGTAAGGCAGCCCCTCAAACTAATGCAGCCCCTCAAACTAAGGCAGCCCCTCTAACTAAGCCAACCCATCAAACTAAGGCATCCCATCAAACTGAGGCAGACTCTCAAACTAATGCAGCCACTCAGTCTGAGGCAGCCCCTCAAACAAAGACAACCCCTCAAACTAAGGCATCCCCTCAAACTAAGGCAGACTCTCAAACTAATGCAGCCCCTCAATCTAAGGCAGCCCCTTAAACTAAGACAGCCCCTCAAACTAATGCAGCCCCTCAAACCAAGGCAGCCGCTCAAACTAAGGCAGCCCCTCAAACTAAGGCAGCCGCTCAAACTAAGGCAGCCGCTCAAACTCAGGCAGCCGCTCAAACTAAGGCAGACCCTCAAACTGAGACAGCCGTCAAACTAATGCAGCCCCTCAGTCTAAAGCAGCCCCTCAAACTCAGGCAGACTCTCAATCTAAGGCAGCCGCTCAAACTAAGGCAGCCTCTCAAACTAAGACAGTCGCTCAAACTAATGCAGCACCTCAAGCTAAGGCAGCCGCCCAAATTAAGGCAGCCCCTCAAACTATGGCAGACTCTCAAACGAAGGCAGCCCCTCAAACTTAGTCAGCCTCTCAAACTAAGGCTGCCCCTTAAACTAATGCAGCCCCTCAAACTAATGCAGACCCTCAAACTAATGCAGCCCCTCAATCTAAGGCAGCCCCTCAAACTAATGCACCCACTCAAACTAATGCAGCCCCTCAAACTAATGCAGCCCCTCAATCTAAGGCAGCCCCTCAAACTAATGCAGCCACTCAATCAAAGGCAGACTCTCAAACTAATGCAGCCACTCAATCAAAAGCAGCCCCTCAAACTGAGCCAACCCCTCAAACACAGCCAGCCCCTCAAACTAAGGCAGACTCTCAAACTGACGCTGCCCCTTAAAGTAAGGCAGCCCTGCAAACCAAGGGAGCGCCTCAACCAAAGGCAGCCCCTCAAACTAATGCAGCCGCTCAAACTGAGGCAGCCCCTCAAACTCAGGCAGCCTCTCAAACTAAGGCTGCCGCTGAAACTAAGGCAGCCTGTCAAACTAAGGCAGCCGCTCAAACTAAGGCAGACTCTCAAACTAAGGCAACCCCTCAAACTAAGGCAGCCACTCAAACTAAGGCAGACTCTCAAACTAAGGCAGCCTCTCAAACAAAGGCTGAACCTTAAACTAAGCCGATCCCTCAAACGAATGCAACCACTCAAACTAAGGCAGCCCCTCCAACTCAGGCAGCCTCTCAAACTAAGACAGCCTCTCAAACTAAGGCAGCCTGTCAAACTAAGGCAGCCTCGCAAAGTAAGGCAGACCCTCAAATTAAGGGAGCGCCTCAACCAAAGGCAGCCCCTCAAACTATTGCAGCCGCTCAAATTAAGGCAGCCCCTCAAACTCAGGCAGCCTCTCAAACTAAGGCAGCCTCTCAAACTAAGGCAGCCTGTCAAACTGAGGCAGCCTCTAAAAGTAAGGCAGACCCTCAAACTAAGGCAGCCGCTCAAACTAAGGCAGCCACTCAAACTAATCCAGATTCTCAAACTAAGGCAGCCGCTCAAACTAAAGCAGCCGCTCAAACTAAGGCAGCCGCTCAAACTAAGGCAGCCGCTCAAACTAAGGAAGTCTCTCAAATTAAGGCAGACCCTCAAACTGAGGTAGCACCTCAAACTAAGGCAGCCGCTCAAACTAAGGCAGACTCTCAAACTAAGGGAGAAGCTCAAACTAAGGCAGCCGCTCAAACTAAGGTAGCCGCTCAAACTAAGGCAGCCTCTCAAATTAAGGCAGCCCCTCAAACTAAGGCAGCCCCTCAAACTAAGGCAGCCTCTCAAACTAAGGCAGCCTCTCAAACTCAGGCAGCATCTCAAACTCAGGCAGCCTCTCAAACTAAGGCAGCCCCTCAAACTAAGTCAACGCTCAATCTAAGGAAGCCCCTCAAACTAAGGCAGCCGCTCAAACTAAAGCAGCCCCTCAATCTAAGGCAGCCCCTCAAACTAAGGCAGCCGCTCAAACTAAGGCAGCCGCTCAAACTAAGGCAGATTCTCAAACTAAGGCAGCCCCTCAAACTAAGGCAGCCGCTCAAACTAAGGCAGCCGCTCAAACTAAGGCAGATTCTCAAACTAAGGCAGCCTCTCAAACTAAGGCAGCCCCTCAAACTAAGTCAACGCTCAATCTAAGGAAGCCCCTCAAACTAAGGCAGCCGCTCAAACTAAAGCAGCCCCTCAATCTAAGGCAGCCCCTCAAACTAAGGCAGCCGCTCAAACTAAGGCAGCCGCTCAAACTAAGGCAGATTCTCAAACTAAGGCAGCCCCTCAAACTAAGGCAGCCGCTCAAACTAAGGCAGCCGCTCAAACTAAGGCAGATTCTCAAACTAAGGCAGCCGCTCAAACTAAATCAGCCGCTCAAACTAAGGCAGCCGCTCAAACTAAGGCAGCCGCTCAAACGAAGGAAGTCTCTCAAATTAAGGCAGACCCTCAAACTAAGGTAGCACCTCAAACTAAGGCAGCCGCTCAAACTAAGGCAGACTCTCAAACTAAGGGAGACTCTCAAACTAAGGGAGACTCTCAAACTAAGGCAGCCGCTCAAACTAAGGCAGCCGCTCAAACTATGGCAACCTCTCAAATTAAGGCTGCCCCTCAAACTAAGGCAGCCCCTCAAACTAAGGCAGACTCTCAAACTGAGGCAGCATCTCAAACTCAGGCAGCCTCTCAAACTAAGCCAGCCCCTCAAACTAAGTCAACGCTCAATCTAAGGAAGCCCCTCAAACTAAGGCAGCCGCTCAAACTAAAGCAGCCCATCAATCTAAGGCAGCCCCTCAAACTAAGGCAGCCGCTCAAACTAAGGCAGCCCCTCAATCTAAGGCAGCCGCTCAAACTAAGGCAGCCCCTAAAACTAAGGCACCCTCTCTAACTAAGGCACCCACTCAAACTAATGCAGCCCCTCAATCTAAGGCAGCCCCTCAAACGACGACAGCCCCTCAAACTAATGCAGCTCCTCAATCCAAGGCCGCCCCTCAAACTAAGTCAGCCTCTCAAACTAAGGCAGGCGATCAAACTAATGCATCCCCTCAATCTAAGGCAGCCCCTCAAACTAAGCCATTCCCTCAAATTAAGGCAGCCCCTAAAACTAAGGTAGACACAGAAACTAATGCAGCCCCTCAATCTAAGGCAGACCCTTAAACTAAGGCAGCCGCTCAAACTAAGGCAGCCCCTCAAACTAAGGAAGCCGTCTCAAACTAAGGCAGACCCTCAAACTAAGGCAGCCTCTCAAACTAAGGCAGCCCCTCAAACTAAGGCAGCCTCTCAAACTCAGGCACCCCTCAAACAAATGCAGCCCCTCAATATAAGGCACGCCCTCAAACTAATGCAGCCCCTCAATCTATGGCAACTCCTCAATCCAAGGCAGCACCTCAAACTAACGCAGCCAATCAATCAAAGGCAGCCCCTCAAACTATGCCAACCCCTCAAACGAAGGCAGCCCCTCAAACTAAGGCAGACTCTCAAAATAATGCAGCCATTCAATCAAAGGCGGACCGTCAAACTGAGCCAACCCCGCAAACTAAGGCACCCCCTCAAACAAAGGCAGCCGCTCAAACTAAGGCAGCCGATCAAACTTAGGCATATTCTCAAACTAAGGCAGCCGCTCAAACTATGGCAGCCGCTCAAACTAAGGCAGCCGCTCAAACTAAGGAAGTCTCTCAAATTAAGTCAGACCCTCAAACTAAGGTAGCACCTCAAACTAAGGCAGCCGCTCAAACTAAGGCAGCCGCTCAAACTAAGGCAGACTCTCAAACTAAGGCAGCCGCTCAAACTAAGGCAGCCGCTCAAACTAAGGCAGCCTCTCAAACCATGGCAGCCTCTCAAACCATGGCAGCCTCTCAAACTAAGGCAGCCCCTCAAACTAAGACAGCCCCTCAAACTAAGACAGCCGCTCAAACTAAGACAGCCGCTCAAACTAAGACAGCCGCTCAAACTAAAGCAGCCCCTCAATTTAAGGCAGCCCCTCAATCTCAGGAAGCAACTCAAACTAAGGCAGCCGCTCAAACTAAGGCAGCCCCTCAAACTCAGGCAGCCGCTCAAACTAAGGCAGCCCCTCAAACTGAGACAGCCGCTCAAACTAATGCAGCACCTCAGTCTAAGGCAGCCCCTCCAACTAAGGCAGACTCTCAAACTAAGGCAGCCGCTCAAACTAAGGCAGCCCCTCAAACTAAGACAGCCGCTCAAACTAATGCAGCCCCTCAAACTAAGGCAGCATCTAAAAGTAAGGCAGCCTCTCAAACTAAGGCAGCATCTCAAACTAAGGCAGCCGCTCAAACTAAGGAAGCCCCTCAAACTAAGGCAGCCGCTCAAACTAATGCAGCCGCTCAAAATGAAGCAGCCCCTCAATCGAAGGCAGCTCCTCAAACTAAGGCAGCCGCTCAAACTAAGGCAGCCCCTCAAACTAAGGCAGCCGCTCAAACTAAGGCAGCCCCTCAAACTAAGGCAGCCGCTCAAACTAAACTGCCCCTCAAACTGACAGAGCCAATCAAAGTAATGCAGCCCAGTCTAAGGCAGCCCCTCAAACTCAGGCAGCCTCTCAAACTAAGGCAGCCCCTCAAACTAAGGCAGCCTCTCAAACTAAGGCAGCCCCTCAAACTGAGGCAGCCTCTCAAACTAAAGCAGCCTGTCAAACTAAGGCAGCCTCTCAAAGTAAGGCAGACCCTCAAACGAAGGTAGCCGCTCAAACTAAGTCAGATTCTCAAACAAATGCAGAACCACAAACTAAGGCAGCCCCTCAAACAAAGCCAACCCATCAAACTAAGTCAGCCCCTCAAACTAATGCAGCCACTCAATCAAAGGCAGACTCTCAAACTAATGCAGCCACTCAATCAAAGGCAGCCCCTCAAACTAAGCCTACCCCTCAAACTAATGCAGCCGCTCAAACTAAGGGAGCGCCTCAACCAAAGTCAGCCCCTCAAACTAATGCAGCCGCTCAAATTAAGGCAGCCCCTCAAACTAAGGCAGCCTGTCAAACTAAGGCAGCCTGTCAAACGAAGGCAGCCTCAAAAAGTAAGGCAGACCCTCAAACTAAGGCAGCCGCTCAAAATAAGGCAGACTGTCAAACTAAGGCATCCCCTCAAACTAAGGCATCCCCTCAAACTAAGGCAGCCGCTCAAACTAAGGCAGCCCCTCAAACTAAGTCAGCCCCTCAAACTAAGTCAGCCCCTCAAACTAATGCAGCCACTCAATCAAAGGCAGACTCTCAAACTAATGCAGCCACTCAATCAAAGGCAGCCCCTCAAACTAAGCCTACCCCTCAAACTAATGCAGCCGCTCAAACTAAGGGAGCGCCTCAACCAAAGTCAGCCCCTCAAACTAATGCAGCCGCTCAAATTAAGGCAGCCCCTCAAACTAAGGCAGCCTGTCAAACTAAGGCAGCCTGTCAAACGAAGGCAGCCTCAAAAAGTAAGGCAGACCCTCAAACTAAGGCAGCCGCTCAAAATAAGGCAGACTGTCAAACTAAGGCATCCCCTCAAACTAAGGCATCCCCTCAAACTAAGGCAGCCGCTCAAACTAAGGCAGACTCTCAAACTAAGGCAGCCGCTCAAACTAAGGCAGCCGCTCAAACTAAGACAGCCTCTCAAATTAAGGCAGCCGCTCAAACTAAGACATCCCCTCAAACTAAGGCAGCCTCTAAAACTAAGGCACCCCCTCAAACTAATGCAGCCCTTCAATCTAAGGCACCCTCTCAAACTAATTGTGCCCCTCAATGTAAGGCAGCCCCTCAAACTAATGCAGCCGCTCAAACTAAGGCAGCCCCTCTAACTAAGCCAACCCATCAAACTAAGGCATCCCATCAAACTGAGGCAGACTCTCAAACTAATGCAGCCACTCAATCTAAGGCAGCCCCTCAAACAAAGCCAACCCATCAAACTAAGGCATCCCCTCAAACTAAGGTAGACTCTCATTCTAATGCAACCCCTCAATCTAAGGCAGCCCCTTAAACTAAGACAGCCCCTCAAACTAATGCAGCCCCTCAAACTAAGGCAGCCGCTCAAACTAAGGCAGCCCCTCAAACTAAGGCAGCCGCTCAAACTAAGGCAGCCGCTCAAACTCAGGCAGCCGCTCAAACTAATGCAGACCCTCAAACTGAGACAGCCGCTCAAACTAATGCAGCCCCTCAATCTAAAGCAGCCCCTCAAACTCAGGCAGCCTCTCAATCTAAGGCAGCCGCTCAAACTAAGGCAGCCTCTCAAACTAAGACAGTCGCTCAAACTAATGCAGCACCTCAAGCTAAGGCAACCGCTCAAATTAAGGCAGCCCCTCAAACTATGGCAGACTCTCAAACGAAGGCAGCCCCTCAAACTTAGTCAGCCTCTCAAACTAAGGCTGCCCCTTAAACTAATGCAGCCCCTCAAACTAATGCAGCCCCTCAAACTAATGCAGCCCCTCAATCTAAGGAAGCCCCTCAAACTAATGCACCCACTCAAACTAATGCAGCCCCTCAAACTAATGCAGCACCTCAATCTAAGGCAGCCCCTCAAACTAATGCAGCCACTCAATCAAAGGCAGACTCTCAAACTAATGCAGCCACTCAATCAAAAGCAGCCCCTCAAACTAAGCCAACCCCTCAAACTCAGCCAGCCCCTCAAACTAAGGCAGACTCTCAAACTGACGCTGCCCCTTAAAGTAAGGCAGCCCTGCAAACTAAGGGAGCGCCTCAACCAAAGGCAGCCCCTCAAACTAATGCAGCCGCTCAAACTAAGGCAGCCCCTCAAACTCAGGCAGCCTCTCAAACTAAGGCTGCCGCTGAAACTAAGGCAGCCTGTCAAACTAAGGCAGCCGCTCAAACTAAGGCAGACTCTCAAACTAAAGCAACCCCTCAAACTAAGGCAGCCACTCAAACTAAGGCAGACTCTCAAACAAATCAGCCTCTCAATCAAAGGCTGTACCTTAAACTAAGCCTATCCCTCAATCTAATGCAGCCGCTCAAACTAAGGCAGCCGCTGAAACTAAGGCAGCCTGTCAAACTAAGGCAGCCGCTCAAACTAAGGCAGACTCTCAAACTAAGGCAACCCCTCAAACTAAGGCAGCCACTCAAACTAAGGCAGACTCTCAAACTAAGGCAGCCTCTCAATCAAAGGCTGAACCTTAAACTAAGCCTATCCCTCAAACTAATGCAGCCGCTCAAACTAAGGCAGACCCTCAAACTCAGGCAGCCTCTCAAACTAAGACAGCCTCTCAAACTAAGGCAGCCTGTCAAACTAAGGCAGCCTCGCAAAGTAAGGCAGACCCTCAAATTAAGGGAGCGCCTCAACCAAAGGCAGCCCCTCAAACTAATGCAGCCGCTCAAATTAAGGCAGCCCCTCAAACTCAGGCAGCCTCTCAAATTAAGGCAGCCTCTCAAACTAAGGCAGCCTGTCAAACTGAGGCAGCCTCTAAAAGTAAGGCAGACCCTCAAACTAAGGCAGCCGCTCAAACTAAGGCAGCCGCTCAAACTAAGGCAGATTCTCAAACTAAGGCAGCCGCTCAAACTAAAGCAGCCGCTCAAACTAAGGCAGCCGCTCAAACTAAGGCAGCCGCTCAAACTAAGGAAGTCTCTCAAATTAAGGCAGACCCTCAAACTGAGGTAGCACCTCAAACTAAGGCAGCCGCTCAAACTAAGGCAGACTCTCAAACTAAGGGAGACGCTCAAACTAAGGCAGCCGCTCAAACTAAGGCAGCCGCTCAAACTAAGGCAGCCTCTCAAATTAAGGCAGCCCCTCAAACTAAGGCAGCCCTCAAACTAAGGCAGCCTCTCAAACTGAGGCAGCATCTCAAACTCAGGCAGCCTCTCAAACTAAGGCAGCCCCTCAAACTAAGTCAACGCTCAATCTAAGGAAGCCCCTCAAACTAAGGCAGCCGCTCAAACTAAAGCAGCCCCTCAATCTAAGGCAGCCCCTCAAACTAAGGCAGCCGCTCAAACTAAGGCAGCCCCTCAAACTAAGTCAACGCTCAATCTAAGGAAGCCCCTCAAACTAAGGCAGCCGCTCAAACTAAAGCAGCCCCTCAATCTAAGGCAGCCCCTCAAACTAAGGCAGCCGCTCAAACTAAGGCAGCCGCTCAAACTAAGGCAGATTCTCAAACTAAGGCAGCCGCTCAAACTAAATCAGCCGCTCAAACTAAGGCAGCTGCTCAAACTAAGGCAGCCGCTCAAACGAAGGAAGTCTCTCAAATTAAAGCAGACCCTCAAATTAAGGTAGCACCTCAAACTAAGGCAGCCGCTCAAACTAAGGCAGATTCTCAAACTAAGGGAGACGCTCAAACTAAGGCAGCCGCTCAAACTAAGGCAGCCGCTCAAACTATGGCAGCCTCTCAAATTAAGGCAGCCCC
The DNA here is from genome assembly GCF_036365525.1 of Heterodontus francisci. Taxonomy (NCBI): domain Eukaryota; kingdom Metazoa; phylum Chordata; class Chondrichthyes; order Heterodontiformes; family Heterodontidae; genus Heterodontus; species Heterodontus francisci. Next base: position 1,678,079 of record NW_027140601.1, on the reverse strand, counting down.
TCAAACTAAGGCAGCCCCTCAAACTAAGGCAGCCTCTCAAAATGAGGCAGCATCTCAAAATCAGGCAGCCTCTCAAACTAAGCCAGCCCCTCAAACTAAGTCAACGCTCAATCTAAGGAAGCCCCTCAAACTAAGGCAGCTGCTCAAACTAAAGCAGCCCATCAATCTAAGGCAGCCCCTCAAACTAAGGCAGCCGCTCAAACTAAGGCAGCCCCTCAAACTAAGGAAGCCGTCTCAAACGAAGGCAGCCCCTCAAACTAAGGCAGCCTCTCAAACTAAGGCAGCCCCTCAAACTAAGGCAGCCTCTCAAACTAAGGCACCCCTCAAACAAATGCAGCCCCTCAATATAAGGCACGCCCTCAAACTAATGCAGCCCCTCAATCTATGGCAACTCCTCAATCCAAGGCTGCACCTCAAACTAACGCAGCCAATCAATCAAAGGCAGCCCCTCAAACTATGCCAACCCCTCAAACGAAGGCAGCCCCTCAAACTAAGGCAGACTCTCAAACTAATGCAGCCATTCAATCAAAGGCGGCCCGTCAAACTGAGCCAACCCCGCAAACTAAGGCACCCCCTCAAACAAAGGCAGACTCTCAAACTAATGCAGCCCCTTAAAGTAAGGCAGCACCTCAAACTAAGGGAGCCTCTCAAATTAAGGCAGCCCCTCAAACTAAGGCAGCCCCTCAAACTAAGGCAGCCTCTCAAACTGAGGCAGCATCTCAAACTCAGGCAACCTCTCAAACTAAGGCAGCCCCTCAAACTAAGTCAACGCTCAATCTAAGGAAGCCCCTCAAACTAAGGCAGCCGCTCAAACTAAAGCAGCCCCTCAATCTAAGGCAGCCCCTCAAACTAAGGCAGCCGCTCAAACTAAGGCAGCCGCTCAAACTAAGGCAGATTCTCAAACTAAGGCAGCCGCTCAAACTAAAGCAGCCGCTCAAACTAAGGCAGCCGCTCAAACTAAGGCAGTCGCTCAAGCTAAGGAAGTCTCTCAAATTAAGGCAGACCCTCAAACTAAGGTAGCACCTCAAACTAAGGCAGCCGCTCAAACTAAGGCAGACTCTCAAACTAAGGGAGACGCTCAAACTAAGGCAGCCGCTCAAACTAAGGCAGCCGCTCAAACTAAGGCAGCCTCTCAAATTAAGGCCGCCCCTCAAACTAAGGCAGCCCCTCAAACTAAGGCAGCCTCTCAAACTGAGGCTGCATCTCAAACTCAGGCAGCCTCTCAAACTAAGCCAGCCCATCAAACTAAGTCAACGCTCAATCTAAGGAAGCCCCTCAAACTAAGGCAGCCGCTCAAACTAAAGCAGCCCATCAATCTAAGGCAGCCCCTCAAACTAAGGCAGCCGCTCAAACTAAGGCAGCCCCTCAAACTAAGGCAGCCGCTCAAACTAAGGCAGCCCCTCATACTAAGGCAGCCCCTCATACTAAGGCAGCCTCTCTATGTAAGGCAGCCCCTAAAACTAAGGCACCCACTCTAACTAAGGCACCCACTCAAACTGATGCAGCCCCTCAATCTAAGGCAGCCCCTCAAACGACGACAGCCCCTCAAACTAATGCAGCCCCTCAATCCAAGGCCGCCCCTCAAACTAAGTCAGCCTCTCAAACTAAGGCAGGCGATCAAACTAATGCATCCCTTCAATCAAAGGCAGCCCCTCAAACTAAGCCAGTCCCTCAAATTAAGGCAGCCCCTCAAACTAAGGTAGACTCAGAAACTAATGCAGCCCCTCAATCTAAGGCTGACCCTTAAACTAAGGCAGCCCCTCAAACTAAGGCAGCCCCTCAAACTAAGGAAGCCGTCTCAAACTAAGGCAGCCCCTCAAACTAAGGCAACCTCTCAAACTAAGGCAGCCCCTCAAACTAAGGCAGCCTCTCAAACTAAGGCACCCCTCAAACAAATGCAGCCCCTCAATATAAGGCACGCCCTCAAACTAATGCAGCCCCTCAATCTATGGCAACTCCTCAATCCAAGGCAGCCCCTCAAACTATGCCAACCCCTCAAACGAAGGCAGCCCCTCAAACTAAGGCAGACACTCAAACTAATGCAGCCACTCAATCAAAGGCGGCCCGTCAAACTGAGCCAACCCCGCAAACTGAGGCACCCCCTCAAACAAAGGCAGACTCTCAAACTAATGCAGCCCCTTAAAGTAAGGCAGCACCTCAAACTAAGCGAGCGCCTCAACCAAAGGCAGCACCTCAAACTAATACAGCCGCTCAGACTAAGGCATCCCCTCAAACTCAGGCAGCCTCTCAAACTAAGGCAGCCTCTCAAACTATGGCAGCCTGTCAAATTAAGGCAGACTCTCAAACTAAGGCAGCCCCTCAAACTAAGGCTTCCGCTCAAACGAAGGCAGACTCTCAAACTATGGCAGCCGCTCAATCTAATGCAGCCGCTCAAACTAAAGCAGCATCTCAAATTAAGGCCGCCCCTCAAACTAAGGCAGCGCCTCAAACTAAGGCTGCCTCTCAAACTAAGGCAGCCTCTCAAACCATGGCAGCCACTCAAACTAAGGCAGCCGCTCAAACTAAGGCAGACCCTCAAATTGAGACAGATGCTCAAACTAATGCAACACCTCAGTCGAAGGCAGCCCCTCAAACTAAGGCTGCCTCTCAAACTAAGGCAGCCTCTCAAACCATGGCAGCCTCTCAAACTAAGGCAGCCGCTCAAACTAAGGCAGCCCCTCAAACTAAGACAGCCGCTCAAACTAAGACAGCCGCTCAAACTAAGACAGCCGCTCAAACTAAGACAGCCGCTCAAACTAGTGCAGCCCCTCAAACTAATGCAGAACTCAATCTAAGGCAGCCCCTCAAACTAAGGCAGCCCCTCAAACTAAGGCAGCCGCTCAAACTAAGGCAGCCGCTCAAACTAAGGCATATTCTCAAACTAAGGCAGCCGCTCAAACTAAAGCAGCCGCTCAAACTATGGCAGCCGCTCAAACTAAGGCAGCCTCTCAAACTAAGGAAGTCTCTCAAATTAAGGCAGACCCTCAAACAAAGGTAGCACCTCAAACTTAGGCAGCCTCTCAAACTAAGGCAGACTCTCAAACTAAGGGAGACGCTCAAACTAAGGCAGCCGCTCAAACTAAGGCAGCCGCTCAAACTAAGGCAGCCGCTCAAACCATGGCAGCCTCTCAAACTAAGGCAGCCCCTCAAACTAAGACAGCCGCTCAAACTAAGACAGCCGCTCAAACTAATGCAGCCCCTCAATTTAAGGCAGCCCCTCAATCTAAGGAAGCCCCTCAAACTAAGGCAGCCGCTCAAACTAAGGCAGTCCCTCAAACTGAGGCAGCCGCTCAAACTAAGGCAGCCCCTCAAATTGAGACAGCCGCTCAAACGAATGCAACACCTCAGTCGAAGGCAGCCCCTCAAACTAATGCAGCCTCTCAAACAAAGGCAGCCGCTCAAACTAAGGCAAACCCACAAAATAAGACTGCCGCTCAAACTAATACAGCCCCTCAAACTAAGGCAGCCGCTCAAATTAAGGCAGCCCCTCAAACTATGGCAGACTCTCAAACTAAGGCAGCCCCTCAAACATAGGCAGCCTCTCAAACTAAGGCAGCCCCTCAAACTAATGCAGCCTCTCAAACTAATGCAGAACTCAATCTAATGCAGCCCCTCAAACTAAGGCATCCCCTCAAACTAATGCAGCCCCTCAAACTAATGCAGCCCCTCAAACTGATGCAGCCCCTCAATCTAAGGCAGCCCCTCAAACTAAGGCAGCCCCTCAAACTAAGGCAGACTCTCAAACTAATGTAGCCACTCAATCAAAGGCAGCCCCTCAAACTAAGCCAACCCCTCAAACTAAGGCAGCCACTCAAACTAAGGGAGCGCCTCAACCAAAGGCAGCACCTCAAACTAATGCAGCCGCGCAAACCAAGGCAGCCTCTCAAACGAAGGTAGCATCTCAAATTAAGGCAGCCTCTCAAACTAAGGCAGCCCCTCAAACTAAGGCAGCCGCTCAAACTAAGGAAGCCCCTCAAACTAAGGCAGCCGCTCAAACTAATGCAGCCGCTCAAACTAAGGCAGCCCCTCAATCTAAGGCAGCCCCTCAATCTAAGGCAGCCGCTCAAACTAAGGCAGCCCCTCAAACTAAGGCAGCCGCTCAAACTAAGGCAGGCCCTCAAACTAAGGCAGCCGCTCAAACTAAGGCAGCCCCTCAAACTGAGACAGCCGCTCAAACTAAGGCAGCCTCTCAAATTAAGGCCGCCCCTCAAACTAAGGCAGCCCCTCAAACTAAGGCAGCCGCTCAAACTAAGGCAGCGCCTCAAACTAAGACAGCCGCTCTATCTAATGCAGCCCCTCAAACTAAGGCAGCTTCTAAAAGTAAGGCAGACTATCAAACTAAGGCAGCCGCTCAAACTAAGGCAGACTCTCGAACAAATGCAGAACTCAATCGAAGGCAGCCGCTCAAACTAAGGCAGCCGCTCAAACTAAGACAGCCTCTCAAATTAAGCTGCCGCTCAAACTAAGGCAGCCCCTCAAACTAAGGCAGCCTCTCAAACTAAGGCACCCCCTCAAACTAATGCAGCCCTTCAATCTAAGGCACCCTCTCAAACTAATTGTGCCCCTCAATGTAAGGCAGCCCCTCAAACTCATGCAGCCCCTCAAACTAAGGCAGCCCCTCTAACTAAGCCAACCCATCAAACTAAGGCATCCCATCAAACTAAGGCAGACTCTCAAACTAATGCAGCCACTCAATCTAAGGCAGCCCCTCAAACAAAGCCAACCCCTCAAACTAATGCAGCCCCTCAATCTAAGGCAGCCCCTCAAACTAAGGCAGCCCCTCAAACTAAGGAAGCCGTCTCAAACTAAGGCAGCCCCTCAAACTAAGGCAGCCTCTCAAACTAAGGCAGCCCCTCAAACTAAGGCAGCCTCTCAAACTAAGGCACCCCTCAAACAAATGCAGCCCCTCAATATAAGGCACGCCCTCAAACTAATGCAGCCCCTCAATCTATGGCAACTCCTCAATCCAAGGCAGCACCTCAAACTAACGCAGCCAATCAATCAAAGGCAGCCCCTCAAACTATGCCAACCCCTCAAACGAAGGCAGCCCCTCAAACTAAGGCAGACACTCAAACTAATGCAGCCACTCAATCAAAGGCGGCCCGTCAAACTGAGCCAACCCCGCAAACTAAGGCACCCCCTCAAACAAAGGCAGACTCTCAAACTAATGCAGCCCCTTAACGTAAGGCAGCACCTCAAACTAAGGGAGCGCCTCAACCAAAGGCAGCACCTCAAACTAATACAGCCGCTCAGACTAAGGCATCCCCTCAAACTCAGGCAGCCTCTCAAACGAAGGAAGCCTCTCAAACTATGGCAGCCTGTGAAATTAAGGCAGACTCTCAAACTAAGGCAGCCCCTCAAACTAAGGCTTCCGCTCAAACGAAGGCAGACTCTCAAACTATGGCAGCCGCTCAAACTAATGCAGCCGCTCAAACTAAAGCAGCATCTCAAATTAAGGCCGCCCCTCAAACTAAGGCAGCCCCTCAAACTAAGGCTGCCTCTCAAACTAAGGCAGCCTCTCAAACCATGGCAGCCACTCAAACTAAGGCAGCCGCTCAAACTAAGGCAGACCCTCAAATTGAGACAGATGCTCAAACTAATGCAACACCTCAGTCGAAGGCAGCCCCTCAAACTAAGGCTGCCTCTCAAACTAAGGCAGCCTCTCAAACTGAGGCAGCCGCTCAAACTAAGGCAGCCCCTCAAACTAAGACAGCCGCTCAAACTAAGACAGCCGCTCAAACTAAGACAGCCGCTCAAACTAAGACAGCCGCTCAAACTAATGCAGCCCCTCAAACTAATGCAGCCCCTCAAACTAATGCAGAACTCAATCTAAGGCAGCCCCTCAAACTAAGTCAGCCCCTCAAACTAAGGCAGCCACTCAAACTAAGGCAGCCGCTCAAACTAAGGCATATTCTCAAACTAAGGCAGCCGCTCAAACTAAAGCAGCCGCTCAAACTATGGCAGCCGCTCAAACTAAGGCAGCCTCTCAAACTAAGGAAGTCTCTCAAATTAAGGCAGACCCTCAAACAAAGGTAGCACCTCAAACTAAGGCAGCCGCTCAAACTAAGGCAGACTCTCAAACTAAGGGAGACGCTCAAACTAAGGCAGCCGCTCAAACTAAGGCAGCCGCTCAAACTAAGGCAGCCTCTCAAACCATGGCAGCCTCTCAAACTAAGGCAGCCGCTCAAACTAAGGCAGCCCCTCAAACTAAGACAGCCGTTCAAACTAAGACAGCCGCTCAAACTAAGACAGCCGCTCAAACTAATGCAGCCCCTCAATTTAAGGCAGCCCCTCAATCTAAGGAAGCCCCTCAAACTAAGGCAGCCGCTCAAACTAAGGCAGCCCCTCAAACTGAGGCAGCCGCTCAAACTAAGGCAGCCCCTCAAATTGAGACAGCCGCTCAAACGAATGCAACACCTCAGTCGAAGGCAGCCCCTCAAACTAATGCAGCATCTCAAACAAAGGCAGCCCCACAAAATAAGACTGCCCCTCAAACTAATGCAGCCCCTCAAACTAAGGCAGCCGCTCAAATTAAGGCAGCCCCTCAAACTATGGCAGACTCTCAAACTAAGGCAGCCCCTCAAACATAGGCAGCCTCTCAAACTAAGGCAGCCCCTCAAACTAATGCAGCCTCTCAAACTAATGCAGAACTCAATCCAATGCAGCCCCTCAAACTAAGGCATCCCCTCAAACTAATGCAGCCCCTCAAACTAAAGCAGCCCCTCAAACTGATGCAGCCCCTCAATCTAAGGCAGCCCCTCAAACTAAGGCAGCCCCTCAAACTAAGGCAGACTCTCAAACTAATGTAGCCACTCAATCAAAGGCAGCCCCTCAAACTAAGCCAACCCCTCAAACTAAGGCAGCCACTCAAACTAAGGGAGCGCCTCAACCAAAGGCAGCACCTCAAACTAATGCAGCCGCGCAAACCAAGGCAGCCTCTCAAACGAAGGTAGCATCTCAAATTAAGGCAGCCTCTCAAACTAATTCAGCCCCTCAAACTAAGGCAGCCGCTCAAACTAAGGAAGCCCCTCAAACTAAGGCAGCCGCTCAAACTAATGCAGCCGCTCAAACTAAGGCAGCCCCTCAATCTAAGGCAGCCCCTCAAACTAAGGCAGCCGCTCAAACTAAGGCAGCCCCTCAAACTAAGGCAGCCGCTCAAACTAAGGCAGGCCCTCAAACTAAGGCAGCCGCTCAAACTAAGGCAGCACCTCAAAATGAGACAGCCGCTCAAACTAAGGCAGCCTCTCAAATTAAGGCCGCCCCTCAAACTAAGGCAGCCCCTCAAACTAAGGCAGCCGCTCAAACTAAGGCAGCGCCTCAAACTAAGACAGCCGCTCAAACTAAGGCAGCCTCCCTAATTAAGGCCGCCCCTCAAACTAAGGCAGCCCCTCAAACTAAGGCAGCCGCTCAAACTAAGGCAGCGCCTCAAACTAAGACAGCCGCTCAAACTAATGCAGCCCCTCAAACTAAGGCAGCTTCTAAAAGTAAGGCAGACTATCAAACTAAGGCAGCCGCTCAAACTAAGGCAGACTCTCGAACAAATGCAGAACTCAATCGAAGGGAGCCCCTCAAACTAAGGCAGCCCCTCACACTCAGGCAGCCGCTCAAACAAAGGCAGCCGCTCAAAATAAGGCAGCCGCTCAAACGAAGGCAGCCTCTCAAATTAAGGCCGCCCCTCAAACTAATGCAGCCCCTCAAATTGATGCTGCCCCTCAACCTAAGGCAGCCCCTCAAACTAAGGCAGCCCCTCAAACTAAGGCAGACTCTCAAACTAATGTAGCCACTCAATCAAAGGCAGCCCCTCAAGCTGAGCCAACCCCTCAAACTAAGGCAGCCACTCAAACTAAGGGAGCGCCTCAACCAAAGGCAGCACCTCAAACTAATGCAGCCGCTCAAACCAAGGCAGTCTCTCTAACGAAGGTAGCATCTAAAATTAAGGCAGCCTCTCAAACTAAGGCAGCCCCTCAAACTAAGGCAGCCGCTCAAACTAAGGAAGCCCCTCAAACTAAGGCAGCCGCTCAAACTAATGCAGCCGCTCAAACTAAAGCAGCCCCTCAATCTAAGGCAGCCCCTCAAACTAAGGCAGCCGCTCAAACTAAGGCAGCCCCTCAAACTAAGGCAGTCGCTCAAACTAAGGCAGGCCCTCAAACTAAGGCAGCCGCTCAAACTAAGACAGCCCCTCAAACTGAGACAGCCGCTCAAACTAAGGCAGCCTCTCAAATTAAGGCCGCCCCTCAAACCAAGGCAGCCCCTCAAACTAAGGCAGCCGCTCAAACTAAGGCAGTGCCTCAAACTAAGACAGCCGCTCTAACTAATGCAGCCCCTTAAACTAAGGCAGCTTCTAAAAGTAAGGCAGACGATCAAACTAAGGCTGCCGCTCAAACTAAGGCAGCCCCTCAAACTAAGGCAGCCGCTCAAACTAAGGCAGCCCCTCAAACTAAGGCAGCCGCTCAAACCAAACTGCCCCTCAAACTGACAGAGCCGATCAAACTAATGCAGCCCAGTCTAAGGCAGCCCCTCAAACTCAGGCAGCCTCTCAAACTAAGGCAGCCCCTCAAACTAAGGCAGCCTCTCAAACTAAGGCAGCCCCTCAAACTAAGGCAGCCTCTCAAACTAAAGCAGCCTGTCAAACTAAGGCAGCCTCTCAAAGTAAGGCAGACCCTCAAACTAAGGCAGCCTCTCAAACTAAGGCACCCCCTCAAACTAATGCAGCCCTTCAATCTAAGGCACCCTCTCAAACTAATTGTGCCCCTCAATGTAAGGCAGCCCCTCAAACTCATGCAGCCCCTCAAACTAAGGCAGCCCCTCTAACTAAGCCAACCCATCAAACAAAGGCATCCCATCAAACTAAGGCAGACTCTCAAACTAATGCAGCCACTCAATCTAAGGCAGCCCCTCAAACAAAGCCAACCCCTCAAACTAATGCAGCCCCTCAATCTAAGGCAGCCCCTCAAACTAAGGCAGCCCCTCAAACTAAGGAAGCCGTGTCAAACTAAGGCAGCCCCTCAAACTAAGGCAGCCTCTCAAACTAAGGCAGCCCCTCAAACTAAGGCAGCCTCTCAAACTAAGGCACCCCTCAAACAAATGCAGCCCCTCAATATAAGGCACGCCCTCAAACTAATGCAGCCCCTCAATCTGTGGCAACTCCTCAATCCAAGGCAGCACCTCAAACTAACGCAGCCAATCAATCAAAGGCAGCCCCTCAAACTATGCCAACCCCTCAAACGAAGGCAGCCCCTCAAACTAAGGCAGACACTCAAACTAATGCAGCCACTCAATCAAAGGCGGCCCGTCAAACTGAGCCAACCCCGCAAACTAAGGCACCCCCTCAAACAAAGGCAGACTCTCAAACTAATGCAGCCCCTTAACGTAAGGCAGCACCTCAAACTAAGGGAGCGCCTCAACCAAAGGCAGCACCTCAAACTAATACAGCCGCTCAGACTAAGGCATCCCCTCAAACTCAGGCAGCCTCTCAAACTAAGGCAGCCTCTCAAACTATGGCAGCCTGTGAAATTAAGGCAGACTCTCAAACTAAGGCAGCCCCTCAAACTAAGGCTTCCGCTCAAACGAAGGCAGCCACTCAAACTAAAGCAGCATCTCAAATTAAGCCCGCCCCTCAAACTAAGGTAGCCCCTCAAACTAAGGCTGCCTCTCAAACTAAGGCAGCCTCTCAAACCATGGCAGCCACTCAAACTAAGGCAGCCGCTCAAACTAAGGCAGACCCTCAAATTGAGACAGATGCTCAAACTAATGCAACACCTCAGTCGAAGGCAGCCCCTCAAACTATGGCTGCCTCTCAAACTAAGGCAGCCTCTCAAACCATGGCAGCCTCTCAAACTAAGGCAGCCGCTCAAACTAAGGCAGCCCCTCAAACTAAGACAGCCGCTCAAACTAAGACAGCCGCTCAAACTAAGACAGCCGCTCAAACTAATGCAGCCCCTCAAACTAATGCAGCCCCTCAAACTAATGCAGAACTCAATCTAAGGCAGCCCCTCAAACTAAGGCAGCCCCTCAAACTAAGGCAGCCACTCAAACTAAGGCAGCCGCTCAAACTAAGGCATATTCTCAAACTAAGGCAGCCGCTCAAACTAAAGCAGCCGCTCAAACTATGGCAGCCGCTCAAACTAAGGCAGCCTCTCAAACTAAGGAAGTCTCTCAAATTAAGGCAGACCCTCAAACAAAGGTAGCACCTCAAACTAAGGCAGCCGCTCAAACTAAGGCAGACTCTCAAACTAAGGGAGACGCTCAGACTAAGGCAGCCGCTCAAACTAAGGCAGCCGCTCAAACTAAGGCAGCCTCTCAAACCATGGCAGCCTCTCAAACTAAGGCAGCCGCTCAAACTAAGGCAGCCCCTCAAACTAAGACAGCCGCTCAAACTAAGACAGCCGCTCAAACTAAGACAGCCGCTCAAACTAATGCAGCCCCTCAATTTAAGGCAGCCCCTCAATCTAAGGAAGCCCCTCAAACTAAGGCAGCCGCTCAAACTAAGGCAGCCCCTCAAACTGAGGCAGCCGCTCAAACTAAGGCAGCCCCTCAAATTGAGACAGCCGCTCAAACGAATGCAACACCTCAGTCGAAGGCAGCCCCTCAAACTAATGCAGCCTCTCAAACAAAGGCAGCCCCACAAAATAAGACTGCCCCTCAAACTAATGCAGCCCCTCAAACTAAGGCAGCCACTCAAATTAAGGCAGCCCCTCAAACTATGGCAGACTCTCAAACTAAGGCAGCCCCTCAAACATAGGCAGCCTCTCAAACTAAGGCAGCCCCTCAAAGTAATGCAGCCTCTCAAACTAATGCAGAACTCAATCTAATGCAGCCCCTCAAACTAAGGCATCCCCTCAAACTAATGCAGCTCCTCAAACTAATGCAGCCCCTCAAACTGATGTAGCCCCTCAATCTAAGGCAGCCCCTCAAACTAAGGCAGCCCCTCAAACTAAGGCAGACTCACAAACTAATGTAGCCACTCAATCAAAGGCAGCCCCTCAAACTAAGCCAACCCCTCAAACTAAGGCAGCCACTCAAACTAAGGGAGCGCCTCAACCAAAGGCAGCACCTCAAACTAATGCAGCCGCGCAAACCAAGGGAGCCTCTCAAACGAAGGTAGCATCTCAAATTAAGGCAGCCTCTCAAACTAATTCAGCCCCTCAAACTAAGGCAGCCGCTCAAACTAAGGAAGCCCCTCAAACTAAGGCAGCCGCTCAAACTAATGCAGCCGCTCAAACTAAGGCAGCCCCTCAATCTAAGGCAGCCCCTCAAACTAAGGCAGCCGCTCAAACTAAGGCAGCCCCTCAAACTAAGGCAGCCGCTCAAACTAAGACAGGCCCTCAAACTAAGGCAGCCGCTCAAACTAAGGCAGCACCTCAAACTGAGACAGCCGCTCAAACTAAGGCAGCCTCTCAAATTAAGGCCGCCCCTCAAACTAAGGCAGCCCCTCAAACTAAGGCTGCCGCTCAAACTAAGGCAGCGCCTCAAACTAAGACAGCCGCTCAAACTAAGGCAGCCTCTCAAATTAAGGCCGCCCCTCAAACTAAGGCAGCCCCTCAAACTAAGGCAGCCGCTCAAACTAAGGCAGCGCCTCAAACTAAGACAGCCGCTCAAACTAATGCAGCCCCTCAAACTAAGGCAGCTTCTAAAAGTAAGGCAGACTATCAAACTAAGGCAGCCGCTCAAACTAAGGCAGACTCTCGAACAAATGCAGAACTCAATCGAAGGGAGCCCCTCAAACTAAGGCAGCCCCTCACACTCAGGCAGCCGCTCAAACAAAGGCAGCCGCTCAAAATAAGGCAGCCGCTCAAACGAAGGCAGCCTCTCAAATTAAGGCCGCCCCTCAAACTAATGCAGCCCCTCAAATTGATGCTGCCCCTCAATCTAAGGCAGCCCCTCAAACTAAGGCAGCCCCTCAAACTAAGGCAGACTCTCAAACTAATGTAGCCACTCAATCAAAGGCAGCCCCTCAAGCTGAGCCAACCCCTCAAACTAAGGCAGCCACTCAAACTAAGGGAGCGCCTCAACCAAAGGCAGCACCTCAAACTAATGCAGCCGCTCAAACCAAGGCAGCCTCTCTAACGAAGGTAGCATCTAAAATTAAGGCAGCCTCTCAAACTAAGGCAGCCCCTCAAACTAAGGCAGCCGCTCAAACTAAGGAAGCCCCTCAAACTAAGGCAGCCGCTCAAACTAATGCAGCCGCTCAAACTAAGGCAGCCCCTCAATCTAAGGCAGCCCCTCAAACTAAGGCAGCCGCTCAAACTAAGGCAGCCCCTCAAACTAAGGCAGTCGCTCAAACTAAGGCAGGCCCTCAAACTAAGGCAGCCGCTCAAACTAAGGCAGCCCCTCAAGCTAAGGCAGCCCCTCAAACTAAGGCAGCCCCTCAAACTAAGGCAGCCGCTCAAACTAAGGCAGCCCCTCAAACTAAGGCAGCCGCTCAAACCAAACTGCCCCTCAAACTGACAGAGCCGATCAAACTAATGCAGCCCAGTCTAAGGCAGCCCCTCAAACTCAGGCAGCCTCTCAAACTAAGGCAGCCCCTCAAACTAAGGCAGCCTCTCAAACTAAGGCAGCCCCTCAAACTAAGGCAGCCTCTCAAACTAAAGCAGCCTGTCAAACTAAGGCAGCCTCTCAAAGTAAGGCAGACCCTCAAACTGAGACAGCCGCTCAAACTAAGGCAGCCTCTCAAATTAAGGCCGCCCCTCAAACTAAGGCAGCCCCTCAAACTAAGGCAGCCGCTCAAACTAAGGCAGCGCCTCAAACTAAGACAGCCGCTCAAACTAAGGCAGCCTCTCAAATTAAGGCCGCCCCTCAAACTAAGGCAGCCCCTCAAACTAAGGCAGCCGCTCAAACTAAGGCAGCGCCTCAAACTAAGTCAGCCGCTCTATCTAATGCAGCCCCTCAAACTAAGGCAGCTTCTAAAAGTAAGGCAGACTATCAAACTAAGGCAGCCGCTCAAACTAAGGCAGACTCTCGAACAAATGCAGAACTCAATCGAAGGCAGCCGCTCAAACTAAGGCAGCCGCTCAAACTAAGACAGCCTCTCAAATTAAGCTGCCGCTCAAACTAAGGCAGCCCATCAAACTAAGGCAGCCTCTCAAACTAAGGCACCCCCTCAAACTAATGCAGCCCTTCAATCTAAGGCACCCTCTCAAACTAATTGTGCCCCTCAATGTAAGGCAGCCCCTCAAACTCATGCAGCCCCTCAAACTAAGGCAGCCCCTCTAACTAAGCCAACCCATCAAACTAAGGCATCCCATCAAACTAAGGCAGACTCTCAAACTAATGCAGCCACTCAATCTAAGGCAGCCCCTCAAACAAAGCCAACCCCTCAAACTAATGCAGCCCCTCAATCTAAGGCAGCCCCTCAAACTAAGGCAGCCCCTCAAACTAAGGAAGCCGTCTCAAACTAAGGCAGCCCCTCAAACTAAGGCAGCCTCTCAAACTAAGGCAGCCCCTCAAACTAAGGCAGCCTCTCAAACTAAGGCACCCCTCAAACAAATGCAGCCCCTCAATATAAGGCACGCCCTCAAACTAATGCAGCCCCTCAATCTATGGCAACTCCTCAATCCAAGGCAGCACCTCAAACTGACGCAGCCAATCAATCAAAGGCAGCCCCTCAAACTATGCCAACCCCTCAAACGAAGGCAGCCCCTCAAACTAAGGCAGACACTCAAACTAATGCAGCCACTCAATCAAAGGCGGCCCGTCAAACTGAGCCAACCCCGCAAACTAAGGCACCCCCTCAAACAAAGGCAGACTCTCAAACTAATGCAGCCCCTTAACGTAAGGCAGCACCTCAAACTAAGGGAGCGCCTCAACCAAAGGCAGCACCTCAAACTAATACAGCCGCTCAGACTAAGGCATCCCCTCAAACTCAGGCAGCCTCTCAAACTAAGGCAGCCTCTCAAACTATGGCAGCCTGTGAAATTAAGGCAGACTCTCAAACTAAGGCAGCCCCTCAAACTAAGGCTTTCGCTCAAACGAAGGCAGACTCTCAAACTATGGCAGCCGCTCAAACTAATGCAGCCGCTCAAACTAAAGCAGCATCTCAAACTAAGGCAGCCTCTCAAACCATGGCAGCCACTCAAACTAAGGCTGCCTCTCAAACTAAGGCAGACCCTCAAATTGAGACAGATGCTCAAACTAATGCAACACCTCAGTCGAAGGCAGCCCCTCAAACTAAGGCTGCCTCTCAAACTAAGGCAGCCTCTCAAACCATGGCAGCCTCACAAACTAAGGCAGCCGCTCAAACTAAGGCAGCCCCTCAAACTAAGACAGCCGCTCAAACTAAGACAGCCGCTCAAACTAAGACAGCCGCTCAAACTAATGCAGCCCCTCAAACTAATGCAGCCCCTCAAACTAATGCAGAACTCAATCTAAGGCAGCCCCTCAAACTAAGGCAGCCCCTCAAACTAAGGCAGCCACTCAAACTAAGGCAGCCGCTCAAACTAAGGCATATTCTCAAACTAAGGCAGCCGCTCAAACTAAAGCAGCCGCTCAAACTATGGCAGCCGCTCAAACTAAGGCAGCCTCTCAAACTAAGGAAGTCTCTCAAATTAAGACAGACCCTCAAACAAAGGTAGCACCTCAAACTAAGGCAGCCGCTCAAACTAAGGCAGACTCTCAAACTAAGGGAGACGCTCAAACTAAGGCAGCCGCTCAAACTAAGGCAGCCGCTCAAACTAAGGCAGCCTCTCAAACCATGGCAGCCTCTCAAACTAAGACAGCCGCTCAAACTAAGACAGCCGCTCAAACTAAGACAGCCGCTCAAACTAATGCAGCCCCTCAATTTAAGGCAGCCCCTCAATCTAAGGAAGCCCCTCAAACTAAGGCAGCCGCTCAAACTAAGGCAGCCCCTCAAACTGAGGCAGCCGCTCAAACTAAGGCAGCCCCTCAAATTGAGACAGCCGCTCAAACGAATGCAACACCTCAGTCGAAGGCAATCCCTCAAACTAATGCAGCCTCTCAAACAAAGGCAGCCCCACAAAATAAGACTGCCGCTCAAACTAATGCAGCCCCTCAAACTAAGGCAGCCTCTCAAATTAAGGCAGCCCCTCAAACTATGGCAGACTCTCAAACTAAGGCAGCCCCTCAAACATAGGCAGCCTCTCAAACTAAGGCAGCCCCTCAAACTAATGCAGCCTCTCAAACTAATGCAGAACTCAATCTAATGCAGCCCCTCAAACTAAGCCAACCCCTCAAACTAAGGCAGCCACTCAAACTAAGGGAGCGCCTCAACCAAAGGCAGCACCTCAAACTAATGCAGCCGCGCAAACCAAGGCAGCCTCTCAAACGAAGGTAGCATCTCAAATTAAGGCAGCCTCTCAAACTAATTCAGCCCCTCAAACTAAGGCAGCCGCTCAAACTAAGGAAGCCCCTCAAACTAAGGCAGCCGCTCAAACTAATGCAGCCGCTCAAACTAAGGCAGCCCCTCAATCTAAGGCAGCCCCTCAAACTAAGGCAGCCGCTCAAACTAAGGCAGCCCCTCAAACTAAGGCAGCCGTTCAAACTAAGGCAGGCCCTCAAACTAAGGCAGCCGCTCAAACTAAGGCAGCACCTCAAACTGAGACAGCCGCTCAAACTAAGGCAGCCTCTCAAACTAAGGCAGCCGCTCAAACTAAGGCAGCGCCTCAAACTAAGACAGCCGCTCAAACTAAGGCAGCCTCTCAAATTAAGGCCGCCCGTCAAACTAAGGCAGCCCCTCAAACTAAGGCAGCCGCTCAAACTAAGGCAGCGCCTCAAACTAAGACAGCCGCTCAAACTAATGCAGCCCCTCAAACTAAGGCAGCTTCTAAAAGTAAGGCAGACTATCAAACTAAGGCAGCCGCTCAAACTAAGGCAGACTCTCGAACAAATGCAGAACTCAATCGAAGGGAGCCCCTCAAACTAAGGCAGCCCCTCACACTCAGGCAGCCGCTCAAACAAAGGCAGCCGCTCAAAATAAGGCAGCCGCTCAAACGAAGGCAGCCTCTCAAATTAAGGCCGCCCCTCAAACTAATGCAGCCCCTCAAATTGATGCTGCCCCTCAATCTAAGGCAGCCCCTCAAACTAAGGCAGACTCTCAAACTAATGTAGCCACTCAATCAAAGGCAGCCCCTCAAGCTGAGCCAACCCCTCAAACTAAGGCAGCCACTCAAACTAAGGGAGCGCCTCAACCAAAGGCAGCACCTCAAACTAATGCAGCCGCTCAAACCAAGGCAGCCTCTCAAACGAAGGTAGCATCTCAAATTAAGGCAGCCCCTCAAACTAAGGCAGCCGCTCAAACTAAGGAAGCCCCTCAAACTAAGGCAGCCGCTCAAACTAATGCAGCCGCTCAAACTAAAGCAGCCCCTCAATCTAAGGCAGCCCCTCAAACTAAGGCAGCCGCTCAAACTAAGGCAGCCCCTCAAACTAAGGCAGTCGCTCAAACTAAGGCAGGCCCTCAAACTAAGGCAGCCGCTCAAACTAAGGCAGCCCCTCAAACTGAGACAGCCGCTCAAACTAAGGCAGCCTCTCAAATTAAGGCCGCCCCTCAAACGAAGGCAGCCCCTCAAACTAAGGCAGCCGCTCAAACTAAGGCAGTGCCTCAAACTAAGACAGCCGCTCTAACTAATGCAGCCCCTTAAACTAAGGCAGCTTCTAAAAGTAAGGCAGACGATCAAACTAAGGCAGCCGCTCAAACTAAGGCAGCCGCTCAAACTAAGGCAGCCCCTCAAACTAAGGCAGCCGCTCAAACTAAGGCAGCCCCTCAAACTAAGGCAGCCGCTCAAACCAAACTGCCCCTCAAACTGACAGAGCCGATCAAACTAATGCAGCCCAGTCTAAGGCAGCCCCTCAAACTCAGGCAGCCTCTCAAACTAAGGCAGCCCCTCAAACTAAGGCAGCCTCTCAAACTAAGGCAGCCCCTCAAACTAAGGCAGCCTCTCAAACTAAAGCAGCCTGTCAAACTAAGGCAGCCTCTCAATGTAAGGCAGACCCTCAAACGATGGCAGCCGCTCAAACTGAGGCAGATTCTCAAACAAATGCAGAACCACAAACTAAGGCAGCCGCTCTAACTGAGGCAGACTCTCAAA
Source organism: Heterodontus francisci (assembly GCF_036365525.1). NCBI lineage: Eukaryota > Metazoa > Chordata > Chondrichthyes > Heterodontiformes > Heterodontidae > Heterodontus > Heterodontus francisci. The sequence goes on along the minus strand of NW_027140601.1, from coordinate 1,661,040 downwards.
CTATGGCAGCCTCTCAAACTAATGCAGCCCCTCAATCTAAGGACGCCTCTCAAACTAAGGCAGCCCCCAAACTAATGCAGCCCCTCAATCTAAGGCAGCCCCTCAAAAAAATGCAGCCCCTCAAACTAAGTCAGCCCCTCAAACTAAGTCAGCCCCTCAAACTAATGCAGCCACTCAATCAAAGGCAGACTCTCAAACTAATGCAGCCACTCAATCAAAGGCAGCCCCTCAAACTAAGCCTACCCCTCAAACTAATGCAGCCACTCAAACTAAGGGAGCGCCTCAAACAAAGTCAGCCCCTCAAACTAATGCAGCCGCTCAAATTAAGGCAGCCCCTCAAACTAAGGCAGCCCCTCAAACTAAGGCAGCCTGTCAAACTGAGGCAGCCTCAAAAAGTAAGGCAGACCCTCAAACTAAGGCAGCCGCTCAAAATAAGGCAGACTGTCAAACTAAGGCATCCCCTCAACCTAAGGCAGCCGCTCAAACTAAGGCAGACTCTCAAACTAAGGCAGACTCTCAAACTAAGGCAGCCACTCAAACTAAGGCAGCCTCTCAAATTAAGCTGCCGCTCAAACTAAGGCAGCCCCTCAAACTAAGGCAGCCTCTCAAAATAAGGCACCCCCTCAAACTAATGCAGCCCTTCAATCGAAGGCACCCTCTCAAACTAATTGTGCCCCTCAATGTAAGGCAGCCCCTCAAACTCATGCAGCCCCTCAAACTAAGGCAGCCCCTCTAACTAAGCCAACCCATCAAACTAAGGCATCCCATCAAACTAAGGCAGACTCTCAAACTAATGCAGCCACTCAATCTAAGGCAGCCCCTCAAACAAAGCCAACCCCTCAAACTAATGCAGCCCCTCAATCTAATGCAGCCCCTTAAACTAAGACAGCCCCTCAAACTAATGCAGCCCCTCAAACCAAGGCAGCCGCTCAAACTAAGGCAGCCCCTCAAACTAAGGCAGCCGCTCAAACAAAGGCAGCCGCTCAAACTCAGGCAGCCGCTCAAACTAAGGCAGACCCTCAAACTGAGACAGCCGCTCAAACTAATGCAGCCCCTCAGTCTAAAGCAGCCCCTCAAACTCAGGCAGCCTCTCAATCTAAGGCAGCCGCTCAAACTAAGGCAGCCCCTCAAACTAAGACAGTCGCTCAAACTAATGCAGCACCTCAAGCTAAGGCAGCCGCTCAATTTAAGGCAGCCCCTCAAACTATGGCAGACTCTGAAACGAAGGCAGCCCCTCAAACTTAGGAAGCCTCTCAAACTAAGGCTGCCCCTTAAACTAATGCAGCCCCTCAAACTAATGCAGCCCCTCAAACTAATGCAGCCCCTCAACCGAATGCAGCCCCTCAATCTAATGCAGCCCCTCAAACTAATGCACCCACTCAAACTAATGCAGCCCCTCAAACTAATGCAGCCCCTCAATCTAAGGCAGCCCCTCAAACTAATGCAGCCACTCAATCAAAGGCAGACTCTCAAACTAATGCAGCCACTAAATCAAAAGCAGCCCCTCAAACTAAGCCAACCCCTCAAACTAAGGCAGCCCCTCAAACTAAGGCAGACTCTCAAACTGACGCTGCCCCTTATAGTAAGGCAGCCCTGCAAACCAAGGGAGCGCCTCAACCAAAGGCAGCCCCTCAAACTAATGCAGCCGCTCAAACTAAGGCAGCCCCTCAAACTCAGGCAGCCTCTCAAACTAAGGCAGCCGCTGAAAATAAGGCAGCCTGTCAAACTAAGGCAGCCGCTCAAACCAAGGCAGACTCTCAAACTAAGGCAACCCCTCAAACTAAGGCAGCCACTCAAACTAAGGCAGACTCTCAAACTAAGGCAGCCTCTCAAACTAAGTCAGCCGCTCAATCTGAGGCAGCCCCTCAAACTAAGGCAGCCCCTCAAACTAAGGCAGCCCCTCAAACTAATGCAGCCCCTCAATCTAAGCCAACCCATCAAACAAATGCAGCCCCTCAAACTACGTCAGCCCCTCGAACTAAGTCAGCCCCTCAAACTAATGCAGCCACTCAATCAAAGGCAGACTCTCAAACTAATGCAGCCGCTCAAACTAAGGCAGACCCTCAAACTCAGGCAGCCTCTCAAACTAACGCAGCCGCTCACACTCAGGCAGCCTGTCAAAGTAAGGCAGACCCTCAAACTAAGGGAGCGCCTCAACCAAAGGCAGCCCCTCAAACTAATGCAGCCGCTCAAATTAAGGCAGCCCCTCAAACTAAGGCAGCCTCAAAAAGTAAGGCAGACCCTCAAACTAATGCAGCCGCTCAAACTAAGGCAGACTCTCAAACGAAGGCAGACCCTCAAACTAAGGGAGCGCCTCAACCAAAGGCAGCCCCTCAATCTAATGCAGCCGCTCAAATTAAGGCAGCCCCTCAAACTAAGGAAGCCTCTAAAAGTAAGGCAGACCCTCAAACTAAGGCAGTCGCTCAAACTAATGCAGACTCTCAAACTAAGGCAGCCCCTCAAACTAAGGCAGCCGCTCAAACTAATGCAGTCTCTCAAACTGAGCCAGCCGCTCAAACTAAGCCAGCCGCTCAAACTAAGGCAGCCTCTCAAACTAAGGCAGCCTCTCAAACTAAGGCACTCCCTCAAACTAATGCAGCCCCTCAATCTAAGGCAGCCCCTCATTCTAATGCAACCCCTCAAACTAATGCAGCCCCTCAAACTAAGGCAGCCCCTCTAACTTAGGCAACCCCTCAAACTAAGGCATCCCCTCAAACTAAGGCAGACTCTCAAACTAATGCAGCCACTCAATCTAAGGCAGCCCCTCAAACTAAGCTAACCCCTCAAACTAAAGCAGCCCCTCAAACTGAGGCAGCCCCTCAAAGTAATGCAGCCCCTCAAACTAATGCAGACCCTCAATCTAACGCAGCCCCTCAATCTAATGCAGCCACTCAATCAAAGGCAGACTCTCAAACTAATGCAGCGCCTCAATCAAAGGCAGCCCCTCAACTAATGCAGCCGCTCAAATTAAGGCAGCCCCTCAAACTAAGGCAGCCTCTAAAAGTAAGGCAGACCCTCAAACTAAGGCAGCCCCTCAAACTAAGGCAGCCGCTCAAACTAATGCAGACTCTCAAACAAAGGCAGCCGCTCAAATTAAGGCAGCCGCTCAAACTCAGGCAGCCTCTCAAATTAAGGCAGCCGCTCAAACTAAGGCAGCCCCTCAAAGTAAGGCAGCCTCTCAAACTAATGCAGCCCCTCAATCTAAGGCAGCCCCTCATTCTAATGCAACCCCTCAAACTAAGGCAGCCCCTCTAACTAAGCCAACCCCTCAAACTAAGGAATCCCCTCAAACTACGACAGTCGCTCAAAGTACTGCAGCCCCTCAAACTAAGGCAGCCGATCAAATTAAGGCAGCCCCTCAAACCATGGCAGACTCTCAAACGAAGGCAGCTGCTCAAACTTAGGCAGCCTCTCAAACTGAGGCTGCCCCTTAAACTAATGCAGCCCCTCAAACTAATGCAGAACACTATCTAAGGCAGCCCCTCAAACTCAGGCAGCCCCTCAAACTAATGCAGCCCCTCAAACTAATGCAGCCCCTCAATCTAAGGCAGCCCCTCAAACTAATGTACCCACTCAAACTAATGCAGCCCCTCAAACTAAGGCAGCCTCTCAAACTAAGGCAGCCCCTCAAACTAAGGCAGCCTCTCAAACTAAAGCAGCCTGTCAAACTAAGGCAGCCTCTCAAAGTAAGGCAGACCCTCAAACGAAGGCAGCCGCTCAAACTAAGGCAGATTCTCAAACAAATGCAGAACCACAAACTAAGGCAGCCGCTCTAACTGAGGCAGACTCTCAAACTATGGCAGCCTCTCAAACTAATGCAGCCCCTCAATCTAAGGAAGCCTCTCAAACTAAGGCAGCCCCACAAACTAATGCAGCTCCTCAATCTAAGGCAACCCCTCAAACAAATGCAGCCCCTCAAACTAAGTCAGCCCCTCAAACTAAGTCAGCCCCTCAAACTAATGCAGCCACTCAATCAAAGGCAGACTCTCAAACTAATGCAGCCACTCAATCAAAGGCAACCCCTCAAACTAAGCCTACCCCTCAAACTAATGCAGCCGCTCAAACTAAGGGAGCGCCTCAAACAAAGTCAGCCCCTCAGACTAATGCAGCCGCTCAAATTAAGGCAGCCCCTCAAACTAAGGCCGCCTGTCAAACTAAGGCAGCCTGTCAAACTAAGGCAGCCTCAAAAAGGTAAGGCAGACCCTCAAACTAAGGCAGCCGCTCAAAATAAGGCAGGCTGTCAAACTAAGGCATCCCCTCAAACTAAGGCAGCCGCTCAAACTAAGGCAGACTCTCAAACTAAGGCAGCCGCTCAAACTAAGGCAGCCGCTCAAACTAAGACAGCCTCTCAAATTAAGCTGCCGCTCAAACTAAGGCAGCTCCTCAAACTAAGGCAGCCTCTCAAACTAAGGCACCCCCTCAAACTAATGCAGCCCTTCAATCTAAGGCACCCTCTCAAACTAATTGTGCCCCTCAATGTAAGGCAGCCCCTCAAACTCATGCAGCCCCTCAAACTAAGGCAGCCCCTCTAACTAAGCCAACCCATCAAACTAAGGCATCCCATCAAACTAAGGCAGACTCTCAAACTAATGCAGCCACTCAATCTAAGGCAGCCCCTCAAACAAAGCCAACCTCTCAAACTAAGGCATCCCCTCAAACTAAGGCAGACTCTCAAACTAATGCAGCCCCTCAATCTAAGGCAGCCCCTTAAACTAAGGCAGCCCCTCAAACTAATGCAGCCCCTCAAACCAAGGCAGCCGCTCAAACTAAGGCAGCCCCTCAAACTAAGGCAGCCGCTCAAACTAAGGCAGCCGCTCAAACTCAGGCAGCCGCTCAAACTAAGGCAGACCCTCAAACTGAGACAGCCGCTCAAACTAATGCAGCCCCTCAGTCTAAAGCAGCCCCTCAGACTCAGGCAGCCTCTCAATCTAAGGCAGCCGCTCAAACTAAGGCAGCCCCTCAAAGAAAGTCAGTCGCTCAAACTAATGCAGCACCTCAAGCTAAGGCAGCCGCTCAATTTAAGGCAGCACCTCAAACTATGGCAGACTCTGAAACGAAGGCAGCCCCTCAAACTTAGGCAGCCTCTCAAACTAAGGCTGCACCTTAAACTAATGCAGCCCCTCAAACTAATGCAGCCCCTCAAACTAATGCAGCCCCTCAAACTAAGTCAGTCGCTCAAACTAATGCAGCACCTCAAGCTAAGGCAGCCGCTCAATTTAAGGCAGCACCTCAAACTATGGCAGACTCTGAAACGAAGGCAGCCCCTCAAACTTAGGCAGCCTCTCAAACTAAGGCTGCACCTTAAACTAATGCAGCCCCTCAATCTAAGGCAGCCCCTCAAACTAATGCACCCACTCAAACTAATGCAGCCCATCAAACTAATGCAGCCCCTCAATCTAAGGCAGCCCCTCAAACTAATGCAGCCACTCAATCAAAGGCAGACTCTCAAACTAATGCAGCCACTCAATCAAAAGCAGCCCCTCAAACTAAGCCAACCCCTCAAAGTAAGGCAGCCGCTCAAACTAAGGCAACCGCTCAAACTCAGGCAGCCTCTCAAATTAAGGCAGCTGCTCAAACTAAGGCAGCCCCTCAAAGTAAGGCAGCCTCTCAAACTAATGCAGCCCCTCAATCTAAGGCAGCCCCTCATTCTAATGCAACTCCTCAAACTAAGGCAGCCCCTCTAACTGAGCCAACCCCTCAAACTAAGGAATCCCCTCAAACTAAGGAATCCCCTCAAACTAATGCAGCCACTCAATCTAAAGCAGCCCCTGAAACTAAGCCAACCCCTCAAACTAAGGCAGCCCCTCAAACTAAGGCAGCCCCTCAAAATAATGCAGCCCCTCAAACAAATGCAGACCCTCAATCTAATGCAGCCCCTCAAACTAATGCAGCCACTCAATCAAAGGCAAGCTCTCAAACTAATGCAGCCACTCAATCAAAGCCAGACTCTCAAACTCAGCCAAACACTCAATCGAAGGCAGCCTCTCAAACTGAGGCAGACTCTCAAACTAATGCAGCCCCTTAAAGTAAGGCAGCCCCTCAAACTAAGGGAGCGCCTCAACCAAAGGCAGCCCCTCAAACTAAGGCAGCCCCTCTAACTAAGCCAACCCATCAAACTAAGTCATCCCCTCAAACTAAGGCAGACTCTCAAATTAATGCAGCCACTCAATCTCAGGTAGCCCCTCAAACAAAGCCAACCCCTCAAACTAAGGCATCCCCTCAAACTAAGGCAGACTCTCAAACTAATGCAGCCCCTCAATCTAAGGCAGCCCCTTAATGTAAGACAGCCCCTCAAACTAATGCAGCCCGTCAAACAAGGCAGCCGCTCAAACTAAGGCAGCCCCTCAAACTAAGGCAGCCGCTCAAACTAAGGCAGCCCCTCAAACTCAGGCAGCCACTCAAACTAAGGCAGCCCCTCAAACTGAGACAGCCGCTCAAACTAATGCAGCCCCTCAGTCTAAAGCAGCCCCTCAAACTCAGGCAGCCTCTCACTCTAAGGCAGCCGCTCAAACTAAGACAGCCCCTCAAACTAAGACAGTCGCCCAAACTACTGCAGCCCCTCAAACTAAGGCAGCCGATCAAATTAAGGCAGCCCCTCAAACCATGGCAGACTCTCAAACGAAGGCAGCCCCTCAAACTTAGGCAGCCTCTCAAACTATGGCTGCCCCTTAAACTAATGCAGCCCCTCAAACTAATGCAGAACTCTATCTAAGGCAGCCCCTCAAACTCAGGCAGCCCCTCAAACTGATGCAGCCCCTCAATCTAAGGCAGCCCCTCAAACTAATGTACCCACTCAAACTAATGCAGCCCCTCAAACTAAGGCAGCCTCTCAAACTAAGGCAGCCCCTCAAACTAAGGCAGCCTCTCAAACTAAAGCAGCCTGTCAAACTAAGGCAGCCTCTCAAAGTAAGGCAGACCCTCAAAAGAAGGCAGCCGCTCAAACGAAGGCAGATTCTCAAACAAATGCAGAACCACAAACTAAGGCAGCCGCTCTAACTGAGGCAGACTCTCAAACTATGGCAGCCTCTCAAACTAATGCAGCCCCTCAATCTAAGGAAGCCTCTCAAACTAAGGCAGCCCCACAAACTAATGCAGCCCCTCAATCTAAGGCAGCCCCTCAAACAAATGCAGCCCCTCAAACTAAGTCAGCCCCTCAAACTAATGCAGCCACTCAATCAAAGGCAGACTCTCAAACTAATGCAGCCACTCAATCAAAGGCAGCCCCTCAAACTAAGCCTACCCCTCAAACTAATGCAGCCGCTCAAACTAAGGGAGCGCCTCAAACAAAGTCAGCCCCTCAGACTAATGCAGCCGCTCAAATTAAGGCAGCCCCTCAAACTAAGGCAGCCTGTCAAACTAAGGCAGCCTGTCAAACTAAGGCAGCCTCAAAAAGTAAGGCAGACCCTCAAACTAAGGCAGCCGCTCCAAATAAGGCAGACTGTCAAACTAAGGCATCCCCTCAAACTAAGGCAGCCGCTCAAACTAAGGCAGACTCTCAAACTAAGGCAGCCGCTCAAACTAAGGCAGCCGCGCAAACTAAGACAGCCTCTCAAATTAAGCTGCCGCTCAAACTAAGGCAGCCCCTCAAACTAAGGCAGCCTCTCAAACTAAGGCACCCCCTCAAACTAATGCAGCCCTTCAATCTAAGGCACCCTCTCAAACTAATTGTGCCCTTCAATGTAAGGCAGCCCCTCAAACTCATGCAGCCCCTCAAACTAAGGCAGCCCCTCTAACTAAGCCAACCCATCAAACTAAGGCATCCCATCAAACTAAGGCAGACTCTCAAACTAATGCAGACACTCAATCTAAGGCAGCCCCTCAAACAAAGCCAACCCCTCAAACTAAGGCATCCCCTCAAACTAAGGCAGACTCTCAAACTAATGCAGCCCCTCAATCTAAGGCAGCCCCTTAAACTAAGACAGCCCCTCAAACTAATGCAGCCCCTCAAACCAAGGCAGCCGCTCAAACTAAGGCAGCCGCTCAAACTAAGGGAGCGCCTCAAACAAAGTCAGCCCCTCAAACTAATGCACCCACTCAAACTAATGCAGCCCATCAAACTAATGCAGCCCCTCAATCTAAGGCAGCCCCTCAAACTAATGCAGCCACTCAATCAAAGGCAGACTCTCAAACTAATGCAGCCACTCAATCAAAAGCAGCCCCTCAAACTAAGCCAACCCCTCAAAGTAAGGCAGCCGCTCAAACTAAGGCAACCGCTCAAACTCAGGCAGCCTCTCAAATTAAGGCAGCTGCTCAAACTAAGGCAGCCCCTCAAAGTAAGGCAGCCTCTCAAACTAATGCAGCCCCTCAATCTAAGGCAGCCCCTCATTCTAATGCAACTCCTCAAACTAAGGCAGCCCCTCTAACTGAGCCAACCCCTCAAACTAAGGAATCCCCTCAAACTAAGGAATCCCCTCAAACTAATGCAGCCACTCAATCTAAAGCAGCCCCTGAAACTAAGCCAACCCCTCAAACTAAGGCAGCCCCTCAAACTAAGGCAGCCCCTCAAAATAATGCAGCCCCTCAAACAAATGCAGACCCTCAATCTAATGCAGCCCCTCAAACTAATGCAGCCACTCAATCAAAGGCAAGCTCTCAAACTAATGCAGCCACTCAATCAAAGCCAGACTCTCAAACTCAGCCAAACACTCAATCGAAGGCAGCCTCTCAAACTGAGGCAGACTCTCAAACTAATGCAGCCCCTTAAAGTAAGGCAGCCCCTCAAACTAAGGGAGCGCCTCAACCAAAGGCAGCCCCTCAAACTAAGGCAGCCCCTCTAACTAAGCCAACCCATCAAACTAAGTCATCCCCTCAAACTAAGGCAGACTCTCAAATTAATGCAGCCACTCAATCTCAGGTAGCCCCTCAAACAAAGCCAACCCCTCAAACTAAGGCATCCCCTCAAACTAAGGCAGACTCTCAAACTAATGCAGCCCCTCAATCTAAGGCAGCCCCTTAATGTAAGACAGCCCCTCAAACTAATGCAGCCCGTCAAACAAGGCAGCCGCTCAAACTAAGGCAGCCCCTCAAACTAAGGCAGCCGCTCAAACTAAGGCAGCCCCTCAAACTCAGGCAGCCACTCAAACTAAGGCAGCCCCTCAAACTGAGACAGCCGCTCAAACTAATGCAGCCCCTCAGTCTAAAGCAGCCCCTCAAACTCAGGCAGCCTCTCACTCTAAGGCAGCCGCTCAAACTAAGACAGCCCCTCAAACTAAGACAGTCGCCCAAACTACTGCAGCCCCTCAAACTAAGGCAGCCGATCAAATTAAGGCAGCCCCTCAAACCATGGCAGACTCTCAAACGAAGGCAGCCCCTCAAACTTAGGCAGCCTCTCAAACTATGGCTGCCCCTTAAACTAATGCAGCCCCTCAAACTAATGCAGAACTCTATCTAAGGCAGCCCCTCAAACTCAGGCAGCCCCTCAAACTGATGCAGCCCCTCAATCTAAGGCAGCCCCTCAAACTAATGTACCCACTCAAACTAATGCAGCCCCTCAAACTAAGGCAGCCTCTCAAACTAAGGCAGCCCCTCAAACTAAGGCAGCCTCTCAAACTAAAGCAGCCTGTCAAACTAAGGCAGCCTCTCAAAGTAAGGCAGACCCTCAAAAGAAGGCAGCCGCTCAAACGAAGGCAGATTCTCAAACAAATGCAGAACCACAAACTAAGGCAGCCGCTCTAACTGAGGCAGACTCTCAAACTATGGCAGCCTCTCAAACTAATGCAGCCCCTCAATCTAAGGAAGCCTCTCAAACTAAGGCAGCCCCACAAACTAATGCAGCCCCTCAAACTAAGTCAGCCCCTCAAACTAAGTCAGCCCCTCAAACTAATGCAGCCACTCAATCAAAGGCAGACTCTCAAACTAATGCAGCCACTCAATCAAAGGCAGCCCCTCAAACTAAGCCTACCCCTCAAACTAATGCAGCCGCTCAAACTAAGGGAGCGCCTCAAACAAAGTCAGCCCCTCAGACTAATGCAGCCGCTCAAATTAAGGCAGCCCCTCAAACTAAGGCAGCCTGTCAAACTAAGGCAGCCTGTCAAACTAAGGCAGCCTCAAAAAGTAAGGCAGACCCTCAAACTAAGGCAGCCGCTCCAAATAAGGCAGACTGTCAAACTAAGGCATCCCCTCAAACTAAGGCAGCCGCTCAAACTAAGGCAGACTCTCAAACTAAGGCAGCCGCTCAAACTAAGGCAGCCGCGCAAACTAAGACAGCCTCTCAAATTAAGCTGCCGCTCAAACTAAGGCAGCCCCTCAAACTAAGGCAGCCTCTCAAACTAAGGCACCCCCTCAAACTAATGCAGCCCTTCAATCTAAGGCACCCTCTCAAACTAATTGTGCCCTTCAATGTAAGGCAGCCCCTCAAACTCATGCAGCCCCTCAAACTAAGGCAGCCCCTCTAACTAAGCCAACCCATCAAACTAAGGCATCCCATCAAACTAAGGCAGACTCTCAAACTAATGCAGACACTCAATCTAAGGCAGCCCCTCAAACAAAGCCAACCCCTCAAACTAAGGCATCCCCTCAAACTAAGGCAGACTCTCAAACTAATGCAGCCCCTCAATCTAAGGCAGCCCCTTAAACTAAGACAGCCCCTCAAACTAATGCAGCCCCTCAAACCAAGGCAGCCGCTCAAACTAAGGCAGCCGCTCAAACTAAGGCAGCCGCTCAAACTAAGGCAGACCCTCAAACTGAGACAGCCGCTCAAACTAATGCAGCCCCTCAGTCTAAAGCAGCCCCTCAAACACAGGCAGCCTCTCAATCTAAGGCAGCCGCTCAAACTAAGGCAGCCCCTCAAACTAAGACAGTCGCTCAAACTAATGCAGCACCTCAAGCTAAGGCAGCCGCTCAATTTAAGGCAGCCCCTCAAACTATGGCAGACTCTGAAACGAAGGCAGCCCCTCAAACTTAGGCAGCCTCTCAAACTAAGGCTGCCCCTTAAACTAATGCAGCCCCTCAAAATAATGCAGCCCCTCAAACTAATGCAGCCCCTCAACCTAATGCAGCCCCTCAATCTAAGGCAGCCCCTCAAACTAATGCACCCACTCAAACTAATGCAGCCCCTCAAACTAATGCAGCCCCTCAATCTAAGGCAGCCCCTTAAACTAATGCAGCCACTCAATCAAAGGCAGACTCTCAAACTAATGCAGCCACTCAATCAAAAGCAGCCCCTCAAACTAAGCCAACCCATCAAACTAAGGCAGCCCCTCAAACTAAGGCAGACTCTCAAACTGACGCTTCCCCTTAAAGTAAGGCAGCCCTGCAAACTAAGGGAGCGCCTCAACCAAAGGCAGCCCCTCAAACTAATGCAGCCGCTCAAACTAAGGCAGCCCCTCAAACTCAGGCAGCCTCTCAAACTAAGGCAGCCGCTGAAACTAAGGCAGCCTGTCAAACTAAGGCAGCCGCTCAAACTAAGGCAGACTCTCAAACTAAGGCAACCGCTCAAACTAAGGCAGCCACTCAAACTAAGGCAGACTCTCAAACTAAGGCAGCCTCTCAAACTAAGTCAGCCGCTCAATCTGAGGCAGCCCCTCAAACTAAGGCAGCCCCTCAAACTAAGGCAGCCCCTCAAACTAATGCAGCCCCTCAATCTAAGGCAACCCATCAAACAAATGCAGCCCCTCAATCTACGTCAGCCCCTCAAACTAAGTCAGCCCCTCAAACTAATGCAGCCACTCAATCAAAGGCAGACTCTCAAACTAATGCAGCCGCTCAAACTAAGGCAGCCCCTCAAACTCAGGCAGCCTCTCAAACTAACGCAGCCGCTCAAACTCAGGCAGCCTATCAAAGTAAGGCAGACCCTCAATCTAAGGGAGCGCCTCAACCAAAGGCAGCCCCTGAAACTAATGCAGCCGCTCAAATTAAGGCAGCCCCTCAAACTAAGGCAGCCTCAAAAAGTAAGGCAGACCCTCAAACTAAGGCAGACCCTCAAACTAAGGGAGCCTCTAAAAGTAAGGCAGACCCTCAAACTAAGGCAGTCGCTCAAACTGAGGCAGACTCTCTAACTAAGGCAGCCCCTCAAACTAAGGCAGCCGCTCAAACTAATGCAGTCTCTCAAACTGAGCCAGCCGCTCAAACTAAGCCAGCCGCTCAAACTAAGGCAAACTCTCAAACTAAGGCACTCCCTCAAACTAATGCAGCCCCTCAATCTAAGGCAGCCCCTCATTCTAATGCAACCCCTCAAACTAATGCAGCCCCTCAAACTAAGGCAGCCCCTCTAACTAAGCCAACCCCTCAAACTAAGGCATCCCCTCAAACTAAGGCAGACTCTCAAACTAATGCAGCCACTCAATCTAAGGCAGCCCCTCAAACTAAGCTAACCCCTCAAACTAAGGCAGCCCCTCAAACTGAGGCAGCCCCTCAAAATAATGCAGCACCTCAAACTAATGCAGACCCTCAATCTAATGCAGCCCCTCAACCTAATGCAGCCACTCAATCAAAGGCAGACTCTTAAACTAATGCAGCGCCTCAACCAAAGGCAGCCCCTCAACTAATGCAGCCGCTCAAATTAAGGCAGCCCCTCAAACTAAGGCAGCCTCTAAAAGTAAGGCAGACCCTCAAACTAAGGCAGCCCCTCAAACTAAGGCAGCCGCTCAAACTAATGCAGACTCTCAAACTAAGGCAGCCGCTCAAACTAAGGCAGCCGCTCAAACTCAGGCAGCCTCTCAAATTAAGGCAGCCCCTCAAACTAAGGCAGCCCCTCAAAGTAAGGCAGCCTCTCAAACTAATGCAGCCCCTCAATCTAAGGCAGCCCCTCATTCTAATGCAACCCCTCAAACTAAGACAGCCCCTCTAACTAAGCCAACCCCTCAAACTAAGTAATCCCCTCAAACTAAGGCAGCCTCTCAAACTAATGCAGCCACTCAATCTAAGGCAGCCCCTCAAACTAAGCCAACCCCTCAAACTAAGGCAGCCCCTCAAACTAAGGCAGCCCCTCAAAATAATGCAGCCCCTCAAACAAATGCAGACCCTCAATCTAATGCAGCCCCTCAAACTAATGCAGCCACTCAATCAAAGGCAAGCTCTCAAACTAATGCAGCCACTCAATCAAAGCCAGACTCTCAAACTCAGCCAGACACTCAATCGAAGGCAGCCTCTCAAACTAAGGCAGACTCTCAAACTAATGCAGCCCCTTAAAGTAAGGCAGCCCCTCAAACTAAGGGAGCGCCTCAACCAAAGGCAGCCCCTCAAACTAAGGCAGCCCCTCTAACTAAGCCAACCCATCAAACTAAGTCATCCCCTCAAACTAAGGCAGAGTCTCAAATTAATGCAGCCACTCAATCTAAGGTAGCCCCTCAAACAAAGCCAACCCCTCAAACTAAGGCATCCCCTCAAACTAAGGCAGCCCCTCAAACTAAGGCAGCCGCTCAAACTAAGGCAGCCCCTCAAACTCAGGCAGCCGCTCAAACTAAGGCAGCCCCTCAAACTGAGACAGCCGCTCAAACTAATGCAGCCCCTCAGTCTAAAGCAGCCCCTCAAACTCAGGCAGCCTCTCACTCTAAGGCAGCCGCTCAAACTAAGGCAGCCCCTCAAACTAAGGCAGTCGCTCAAACTACTGCAGCCCCTCAAACTAAGGCAGCCGATCAAATTAAGGCAGCCCCTCAAACCATGGCAGACTCTCAAACGAAGGCAGCCCCTCAAACTTAGGCAGCCTCTCAAACTAAGGCTGCCCCTTAAACTAATGCAGCCCCTCAAACTAATGCAGAACTCTATCTCAGGCAGCCCCTCAAACTCAGGCAGCCCCTCAAACTAATGCAGCCCCTCAAACTAATGCAGCCCCTCAATCTAAGGCAGCCCCTCAAACTAATGTACCCACTCAAACGAATGCAGCCCCTCAAACTAATGCAGCCACTCAATCAAAGGCAGACTGTCAAACCATGCAGCCACTCAATCAAAGGCAGCCCCTCAAACTGAGGCAGCCCCTCAAACTAAGGCAGACTCTCTGACTGACGCTGCCCCTGAAAGGAAGGCAGCCCTATAAACTAAGGGAGCGCCTCAACCAAAGGAAGCCCCTCAAACTAATGCAGCCGCTGAAACTAAGGCAGCCCCTCAAACTCAGGCAGCCTCTCAAACTAAGGCAGCCACTGAAACTGAGGCAGCCTGTCAAACTAAGGCAGCCGCTCAAACTAAGCCAGCCACTCAAACTAAGGCAGCCTCTCAAACTAAGGCACTCACTCAAACTAATGCAGCCCCTCAATCTAAGGCAGTCCCTCATTCTAATGCAACCCCTCAAACTAATGCAGCTCCTCAAACTAAGGCAGCCCCTCTAACTAAGCCAACCCATCAAACTAAGGCATCCCCTCAAACTAAGCCAGACTCTCAAACTAATGCAGCCACTCAATCTAAGGCAGCCCCTCAAACTAAGCTAACCCCTCAAACCAAGGCAGCCCCTCAAACTGAGGCAGCCCCTCAAAATAATGCAGCACCTCAAACTAATGCAGACCCTCAATCTAATGCAGCCCCTCAACCTAATGCAGCCACTCAATCAAAGGCAGACTCTCAAACTAATGCAGCGCCTCAACCAAAGGCGGCCCCTCAACTAATGCAGCCGCTCAAATTAAGGCAGCCCCTCAAACTAAGGCAGCCTCTAAAAGTAAGGCAGACCCTCAAACTAAGGCAGACCCTCAAACTAAGGCAGCCGCTCAAACTAATGCAGACTCTCAAACTAAGGCAGCCGCTCAAACTAAGGCAGCCGCTCAAACTCAGGCAGCTTCTCAAATTAAGGCAGCCGCTCAAACTAAGGCAGCCCCTCAAAGTAAGGCAGCCTCTCAAACTAATGCAGCCCCTCAATCTAAGGCAAACCCTCATTCTAATGCAACTCCTCAAACTAAGGCAGCCCCTCTAACTGAGCCAACCCCTCAAACTAAGGAATCCCCTCAAACTAAGGCAGACTCTCAAACTAATGCAGCCACTCAATCTAAGGCAGCCCCTCAAACTAAGCCAACCCCTCAAACTAAGGCAGCCCCTCAAACTAAGGCAGCCCCTCAAAATAATGCAGCCCCTCAAACAAATGCAGACCCTCAATCTAATGCAGCCCCTCAAACTAATGCAGCCACTCAATCAAAGGCAAGCTCTCAAACTAATGCAGCCACTCAATCAAAGCCAGGCTCTCAAACTCAGCCAGACACTCAATCGAAGGCAGCCTCTCAAACTAAGGCAGACTCTCAAACTAATGCAGCCCCTTAAAGTAAGGCAGCCCCTCAAACTAAGGGAGCGCCTCAACCAAAGGCAGCCCCTCAAACTAAGGCAGCCCCTCTGACTAAGCCAACCCATCAAACTAAGTCATCCCCTCAAACTAAGGCAGACTCTCAAATTAATGCAGCCACTCAATCTAAGGTAGCCCCTCAAACAAAGCCAACCCCTCAAACTAAGGCATCCCCTCAAACTAAGGCAGACTCTCAAACTAATGCAGTCCCTCAATCTAAGGCAGCCCCTTAATATAAGACAGCCCCTCAAACTCATGCAGCCCGTCAAACAAGGCAGCCGCTCAAACTAAGGCAGCCCCTCAAACTAAGGCAGCCGCTCAAACTAAGGCAGCCCCTCAAACTCAGGCAGCCGCTCAAACTAAGGCAGCCCCTCAAACTGAGACAGCCGCTCAAACTAATGCAGCCCCTCAGTCTAAAGCAGCCCCTCAAACTCAGGCAGCCTCTCACTCTAAGGCAGCCGCTCAAACTAAGGCAGCCCCTCAAACTAAGACAGTCGCTCAAACTACTGCAGCCCCTCAAACTAAGGCAGCCGATCAAATTAAGGCAGCCCCTCAAACCATGGCAGACTCTCAAACGAAGGCAGCCCCTCAAACTTAGGCAGCCTCTCAAACTAAGGCTGCCCCTTAAACTAATGCAGCCCCACAAACTAATGCAGAACTATATCTAAGGCAGCCCCTCAAACTCAGGCAGCCCCTCAAACTAATGCAGCCCCTCAAACTAATGCAGCCCCTCAATCTAAGGCAGCCCCTCAAACTAATGTACCCACTCAAACTAATGCAGCCCCTCAAACTAATGCAGCCACTCAATCAAAGGCAGACTGTCAAACCATGCAGCCACTCAATCAAAGGCAGCCCCTCAAACTGAGGCAGCCCCTCAAACTCAGGCAGACTCTCTGACTGACGCTGCCCCTGAAAGGAAGGCAGCCCTACAAACTAAGGGAGCGCCTCAACCAAAGGAATCCCCTCAAACTAATGCAGCCGCTGAAACTAAGGCAGCCCCTCAAACTCAGGCAGCCTCTCAAACTAAGGCAGCCGCTGAAACTAAGGCAGCCTGTCAAACTAAGGCAGCCGCTCAAACTAAGGCAGACTCTCAAACTAAGGCAGCCTCTCAAACTAAGTCAGTCGCTCAGTCTAAGGCAGCCCCTCAAACTAATGCAGCCCCTCAATCTGATGCAGACCCTCAACTAAGGCAGCCGCTCAAAATAAAGCATCCCATCAAACTAATGCAGCCCCTCAAACTAAGACAGCCCCTCAAACTAAGGCAGCCCCTCAAACTAATGCAGCCCTCAATCTAAGGCAGCCCATCAAACAAATGCAACCCCTCAAACTACGTCAGCCCCTCAAACTAGGTCAGCCCCTCAAACTAATGCAGCCACTCAATCAAAGGCAGACTCTCAAACTAATGCAGCCGCTCAAACTAAGGCAGCCCCTCAAACCCAGGCAGCCTCTCAAACTAACGCAGCCGCTCAAATAAGGCAGCCTGTCCAAGTAAGGCAGACTCTCAAACTAAGGGAGCGCCTCAACCAAAGGCAGCCCGTCAAACTAATGCAGCCGCTCAAATTAAGGCAGCCCCTCAAACGAAGGCAGCCTCTAAAAGTAAGGCAGACCCTCAAACTAAGGCAGCCGCTCAATCTAAGGCCGACTCTCAAACTAAGGCAGACCCTCAAACTAAGGGAGCGCCTCAACTAAAAGCAGCCCCTCAAACTAATGCAGCCGCTCAAACTAAGGCAGCCCCTCAAACTAAGGCAGCCTCTAAAAGTAAGGCAGACCCTCAAACTAAGGCAGCCGCTCAAACTAAGGCAGACTCTCAAACTAAGGCAGCCCCTCAAACTAAGGCAGCCGCTCAATCGAAGGCAGCCCCTCAAAGTAAGGCAGCCTCTCAAACTAAGGCACTCACTCAAACTAATGCAGCCCCTCAATCTAAGGCAGCCCCTCATTCTAATGCAACCCCTCAAATTAATGCAGCCCCTCAAACTAAGGCAGCCCCTCAAACTAAGCCAACCCCTCAAACTAAGGCAGCCGCTCAAACTAAGGCAGCCCCTCAAAATAATGCAGCCCCTCAAACTAATGCAGACCCTCAATCTAATGCAGCCCCTCAATCTAATGCAGCCCCTCAATCAAAGGCAGCCCCTCAAACTAATGCAGCCGCTCAAATTAAGGCAGCTCCTCAAACTAAGGCAGCCTCTAAAAGCAAGGCAGACACTCAAACTAAGGCAGCCGCTCAAACTAATGCAGACCCTCAAACTAAGGCAGCCCCTCAAACTAAGGCAGCCGCTCAAACTAATGCAGACTCTCAAACTAAGGCAGCCGCTCAAACTAAGGCAGCCGCTCAAACTCAGGCAGCCTCTCAAATTAAGGCAGCCGCTCAAACCAAGAGCCCCTCAAAGTAAGGCAGCCCCTCAAACTAAGGCACTCCCTCAAACTAATGCAGCCCCTCAATCTAATGCAGCCCCTCATTCTAATGCAAACCCTCAAACTAATGCAGCCCCTCAAACTAAGGCAGCCCCTCTAACTAAGCCAACCCCTCAAACTAAGGAATCCCCTCAAACTGAGGCTGACTTTCAAACTAATGCAGCCACTCAATCTAAGGCAGCGCCTCAAACTAAGCCAACCCCTCAGACTAAGACATCCCCTCAAACTAAGGCAGTCCCTCAAACGAAGGCAGCCCCTCAAAATAATGCAGCCCCTCAAACAAATGCAGACCCTCAATCTAATGCAGCCCCTCAAACTAATGCAGCCACTCAATCAAAGGCAAGTTCTCAAACTAATGCAGCCACTCAATCAAAGCCAGACCCTCAAACTCTGCCATCCACTCAAACTAAGGCAGCCCCTCAAACTAAGGCAGTCTCTCAAACTAATGCAGCCCCTGAAAGTAAGGCAGCCCCTCAAACTAAGGAAGCGCCTCAACCAAAGGCAGCCCCTCAAACTAAGGCAGCCCCTCGAACTAAGCCCACCCACCAAACTAAGGCATCCCCTCAAACTAAGGCAGACTCTCAAACTAATGCAGCCACTCAATCTAAGGCAGCCCCTCAAACAAATCCAACCCCTCAAACTAAGGCAGCCCCTTAATCTAAGACAGCCCTCAAACTAATGCAGCCCCTCAAACCAAGGCAGCCCCTCAAAATAATGCAGCCCCTCAAACAAATGCAGACCCTCAATCTAATGCAGCCCCTCAAACTAATGCAGCCACTCAATCAAAGGCAAGCTCTCAAACTAATGCAGCCACTCAATCAAAGCCAGACCCTCAAACTCTGACAACCACTCAAACTAAGGCAGCCCCTCAAACTAAGGCAGACTCTCAAACTAATGCAGCCCCTTAAAGTAAGGCAGCCCCTCAAACTAAGGGAGCGCCTCAACCAAAGGCAGCCCCTCAAACTAAGGCAGCCCCTCTAACTAAGCCAACCCATCAAACTAAGGCATCCCCTCAAACTAAGGCAGACTCTCAAACTAATGCAGCCACTCATTCTAAGGCAGCCCCTCAAACAAATCCAACCCCTCAAACTAAGGCAGCCCCTTAATCTAAGACAGCCCCTCAAACTAATGCAGCCCCTCAAACCAAGGCAGCCGCTCAAACTAAGGCAGCCCCTCAAAACTAAGGCAGCCGCTCAAACTAAGGCAGCCCCTCAAACTGAGACAGCCGCTCAAACTAATGCAGCCCCTCAGTCTAAAGCAGCCCCTCAAACTCAGGCAGCCTCTCAATCTAAGGCAGCCGCTGAAACTAAGGCAGCCCCTCAAACTAAGACAGTCGCTCAAACTAATGCAGCCCCTCAAACTATGGCAGACACTCAAACGAAGGCAGCCCCTCAAACTTAGGCAGCCCCTTAAACTAATGCAGCCCCTCAAACTAATGCAGAACTCTATCCAAGGCAGCCCCTCAAACTAAGGCAGCCGCTCAAACTAATGCAGCCCCTCAAACTAATGCAGCCCCTCAAACTAAGGCAGACTCTCAAACTGACGCAGCCCCTTAAAGTAAGGCAGCCCTACAAACTAAGGGAGCGCCTCAACCAAAGGCAGCCCCTCAAACTAATGCAGCCGCTCAAGCTAAGGCAGCCCCTCAAACTCAGGCAGCCCCTCAAACTAATGCAGCCGTCAATCTAAGGCAGCCCATCAAACAAATGCAGCCCCTCAAACAACGTCAGCCCCTCAAACTAAGTCAGCCCCTCAAACTAATGCAGCCACTCAATCAAAGGCAGACTCTCAAACTAATGCAGCCGCTCAAACTAAGGTCGCCCCTCAAACCCAGGCAGCCTCTCAAACTAACGCAGACGCTCAAACTAAGGCAGCCTGTCAAAGTATGTCAGACCCTCAAACTAAGGGAGCGCCTCAACCAAAGGCAGCCCCTTAAACTAATGCAGACGCTCAAATTAAGGCAGCCCCTCAAACTAAGGCAGCCTCTAAAAGTAAGGCAGACCCTCAAACTAAGGCAGCCGCTCAAACTAATGCAGACTCTCAAACTAAGGCAGACCCTCTAACTAAGGGAGCGCCTCAACTAAAAGCCGCCCCCTCAAACTAATGCAGCCGCTCAAATTAAGGCAGCCCCTCAAACTAAGGCAGCCTCTAAAAGTAAGGCAGACCCTCAAACTAAGGCAGCCGCTCAAACTAAGGCAGACTCTCAAACTAAGGCAGCCCCTCAAACTAAGGCAGCCGCTCAAACTAAGGCAGCCGCTCAAACTAAGGCAGCCGCTCAAACTAAGGCAGCCTCTCAAATTAAGGCAGCCGCTCAAACTAAGGCAGCCCCTCAAAATAAGGCAGCCTCTCAAACTAAGGCACTCCCTCAAACTATTGCAGCCCCTCAATCTAAGGCAGCCCCTCATTCTAATGCAACCCCTCAAACTAATGCAGCCCCTCAAACTAAGGCAGCCCCTCTAACTAAGCCAACCCCTCAAACGAAGGCATCCCCTCAAACTAAGGCAGACTCTCAAACTAATGCAGCCACTCAATCTAAGGCAGCCCCTCAATCTAAGGCAGCCCCTCAAACTAAGCCAACCCCTCAAACTAAGGCAGCCCCTCAAACTAAGGCAGCCCCTCAAAATAAAGCAGCCCCTAAAACTAATGCAGACCCTCAATCTAATGCAGCCCCTCAAACTAATGCAGCCACTCAATCAAAGGCAGACTCTCAAACTAATGCATCCACTCAATCAAAGGCAGCCCCTCAATCTCAGCCAACCCCTCAAACTCAGCCAACCCCTCAAACTAAGGCAGCCCCTCAAACTAAGGCAGACTCTCAAACAAATGCAGCCACTCAATCGAAGGCAGCCCCTCAAACTAAGCCTACCCCTCAATGTAATGCAGCCCCTCAAACAAATGCAGACCCTCAATCTAATGCAGCCCCTCAAACTAATGCAGCCACTCAATCAAAGGCAAGCTCTCAAACTAATGCAGCCACTCAATCAAAGGCAGCCCCTCAAACTCAGCCAACCACTCAAACTAAGGCAGCCCCTCAAACTAAGGCAGACTCTCAAACTAATGCAGCCCCTTAAAGTAAGGCAGCCCCTCAAACTAAGGGAGACCCTCAAACTAAGGCAGCCCCTCAATGTAATGCAGCCCCTCAAACAAATGCAGACCCTCAATCTAATGCAGCCCCTCAAACTAATGCAGCAACTCAATCAAAGGCAAGCTCTCAAACTAATGCAGCCACTCAAACTAAGGCAGCCCATCAAACAAAGCCAACACCTCAAACTAAGGCATCCCCTCAAACTAAGGCAGACTCTCAAACTAATGCAGCCCCTCAATCTAAGGCAGCCCCTTAATCTAAGACAGCCCCTCAAACTAATGCAGCCCCTCAAACCAAGGCAGCCGCTCAAACTAAGGCAGCCCCACAAACTAAGGCAGCCGCTCAAACTAAGGCAGCCCCTCAAACTCAGGCAGCCGCTCAAACTAAGGCAGCCCCTCAAGCTGAGGCAGCCGCTCAAACTAATGCAGCCCCTCAGTCTAAAGCAGCCACTCAAACTCAGGCAGCCTCTCAATCTAAGGCAGCCGCTCAAACTAAGGCAGCCCCTCAAACTAAGACAGTCGCTCAAACTAATGCACCCCCTCAAACTAAGGCAGCCGCTCAAATTAAGGCAGCCCCTCAAACTATGGCAGACTCTCAAACGAAGGCAGCCCCTCAAACTTAGGCAGCTTCTCAAACTAAGGCTGCCCCTTAAACTAATGCAGCCCCTCAAACGAATGCAGAACTCTAGCTGAGGCAGCCGCTCAAACTGAGGCTGCCCCTCAAACTAATGCAGCCCCTCAAACTAATGCAGCCCCTCAATCTAAGGCAGCCCCTCAAACTAATGTATCCACTCAAACTAATGCAGCCCCTCAAACTAATGCAGCCCCTCAATCAAAGGCAGCCCCTCAAACTAATGCACCCCCTCAAACTAATGCAGCCCCTCAAACTAATGCAGCCCCTCAAACTAATGCAGCCCCTCAATCAAAGCAGACTCTCAAACTAATGCAGCCACTCAATCAAAGGCAGCCCCTCAAACTAAGGCAGACTCTCAAACTAAGGCAGCCTCTCAAACTAAGTCAGCCGCTCATTCTAAGGCATCCCCTCAAACTAAGGCAGCCCCTCAAACGAAGGCAGCCGCTCAAACTAATGCAGCCCCTCAATCTGAGGCAGCCCCTCAACTAAGGCAGCCGCTCAAAATAAAGCATCCCATCAAACTAATGCAGCCCCTCAAACTAAGGCAGCGCCTCAAACTAAGGCAGCCCTCAATCTGAGGCAGCCCATCAAACAAACGCAGCACCTCAATCTACGTCAGCCCCTCAAACTAAGTCAGCCCCTCAAACTAATGCAGCCACTCAATCAAAGGCTGACTCTCAAACTAATGCAGCCGCTCAAACTAAGGCAGCCCCTCAAACCCAGGCAGCCTCTCAAAATAACGCAGCCGCTCAAACTAAGGCAGCCTGTCAAAGTAATGCAGACCCTCAATCTAAGGGAGCGCTTCAACCAATGGCAGCCCCTCAAACTAATGCAGCAGCTCAATTAAGGCATCCCCTCAAACTAAGGCAGCCTCTAAAAGTAAGGCAGACCCTCAAACAAATGCAGCCCCTCAAACTAACGCAGCCCCTCTACCTAAGCCAACCCCTCAAACGAAGGCATCCCCTCAAACTAAGGCAGAGTCTCAAACTAATGCAGACTCTCAATCTAAGGCAGCCCCTCAAACTAAGCCAGCCCCTCAAACTAAGCCAGCCCCTCAAACTAAGGCAGCCCCTCAAAATAATGCAGCCCCTCAAACTAATGCAGACCCTCAATCTAATGCAGCCCCTCAAACTAATGCAGCCACTCAATCAAAGGCAGACTCTCAAACTAATGCAGCCACTCAATCAAAGGCAGCCCCTCAAACTCAGCCAACCCCTCAAACTAAGGCAGCCCCTCAAACTAAGGCAGACTCTCAAACTAATGTAGCCCCTCAATCTAAGGCAGCCTCTCATTCTAATGCCACCCCTCAAACTAATGCAGCCCCTCAAACTAATGCAGCCCCTCAAACTAATGCAGCCCCTCAATCTAAGGCAGCCCCTCAAACTAATGTACCCACTCAAACTAATGCAGCCCCTCAAACTAATGCAGCCCCTCAATCAAAGGCAGCCCCTCAAACTAATGTACCCACTCAAACTAATGCAGCCCCTCAAACTAATGCAGCCCCTCAATCAAAGGCACCCCCTCAAACTAATGCAGCCCCTCAATCTAAGGCAGCCCCTCAAACTAATGCAGCCCCTCAATCAAAGGCAGACTCTCTAACTAATGTAGCCAGTAAATCAAAGGCAGCCCCTCAAACTAAGGCAGACTCTCAAACTAAGGCAGCCTCTCAAACTAAGTCAGCCGCTCAATCTAAGGCAGCCCCTCAAACTAAGGCAGCCCCTCAAACTAAGGCAGCCGCTCAAACTAATGCAGCCCCTCAATCTGAGGCAATCCCTCAACTAAGGCAGCCGCTCAAAATAAAGCATCCCATCAAACTAATGCAGCCCCTCAAACTAAGGCAGCCCCTCAAACTAAGGCAGCCCCTCAAACTAATGCAGCCCTCAATCTGAGGCAGCCCATCAAACAAACGCAGCCCCTCAAACTACGTCAGCCCCTCTAACTAAGCCAACCCCTCAAACGAAGGCATCCCCTCAAACTAAGGCAGACTCTCAAACTAATGCAGACACTCAATCTAAGGCAGCCCCTCAAACTAAGCCAGCCCCTCAAACTAAGGCAGCCCCTCAAACTAAGGCAGCCCCTCAAAATAATGCAGCCCCTCAAACTAATGCAGACCCTCAATCTAATGCAGCCCCTCAAACTAAGGCAGACTCTCAAACTAATTCAGCCACTCAATCTAAGGCAGCCCCTCAAACTAAGCCAACCCCTCAAACTTAGACAGCCCCTCAAACTAAGTCAGCCCCTCAAAGTAATGCAGCACCTCAAACAAATGCAGACCCTCAATCTGATGCAGCCCCTCAAACTAATGCAGCCACTCAATCAAAGGCAAGCTCTCAAACTAATGCAGCCACTCAATCAAAGGCAGCCCCTCAAACTCAGCCAACCACTCAAACTAAGACAGCCCCTCAAACTCAGGCAGACTCTGAAACTAATGCAGCCCCTTAAAGTAAGGCAGCCCCTCAAACTAAGGGAGCGCCTCAACCAAAGGCAGCCACTCAAACTAAGGCAGCCCCTCTAACTAAGCCAACCCATCAAACTAAGGCACCCCCTCATATTAAGGCAGACTCTCAAACTGATGCAGCCACTCAATCTAAGGCAGCCCATCAAACAAAACCAACCCCTCAAACTAAGGCATCCCCTCACACTAAGGCAGACTCTCAAACTAATGCAGCCCCTCAATCTGAGGCAGCCCCTTAATCTAAGACAGCCCCTCAAACTAATGCAGCCTCTCAAACCAAGGCAGCCGCTCAAACTAAGGCAGCCCCTCAAACTGAGGCAGCCGCTCAAACTCAGGCAGCCCCTCAAACTCAGGCAGCCGCTCAAATTAAGGCAGCCCCTCAAACTATGGCAGACTCTCAAACGAAGGCAGCCCCTCAAACTTAGACAGCCTCTCAAACCAAGGCTGCCCCTTAAACTAATGCAGCCCCTCAAACTAATGCAGAACTCTATCTGAGGCAGCCCGTCAAACTGAGGCAGCCCCTCAAACTAAGGCAGACTCTCAAACTAAGGCAACCCCTCAAACTAAGGCAGCCGCTCAATCTAAGGAAGCCCCTCAAACTAATGTACCCACTCAAACTAATGCAGCCCCTCAAACTAATGCAGCCCCTCAATCAAAGGCAGCCCTCAAACTAAGGCAGCCACTCAATCAAAGGCAGACTCTCAAACTAATGCAGCCACTCAATCAAAGGCAGCCCCTCAAACTAAGCCAACCCCACAAACTAAGGCAGCCCCTCAAAGTAAGGCAGACTCTCAAACTGACGCTGCCCCTGAACGTAAGGCAGCCCTACAAACTAAGGGAGCGCCTCAACCTAAGGCAGCCCCTCAAACTAATGCAGCCGCTCAAACTAAGGCAGCCCCTCAAACTCAGGCAGCCTCTCAAACTAAGGCAGTCGTTGAAACTAAGGCAGCCTGTCAAACTGAGGCAGCCGCTCAAACTAAGGCAGACTCTCAAACTAAGGCAACCCCTCAAACTAAGGCAGCCGCTCAAACTAAGGCAGACTCTCAAACTCAGGCAGATTCTCAAACTAAGTCAGCCGCTCAATCTAAGGCAGCCCCTCAAACTAAGGCAGACCCTCAAACTAAGGCAGCCGCTCAAACTAATGCAGCCCCTCAATCTAAGGCAGCCCCACAACTAAGGCAGCCGCTCAAAATAAAGCATCCCATCAAACTAATGCAGCCTCTCAAACTAAGGCAGCCCCTCAAACAAAGGCAGCCCCTCAAACTAATGCAGCCTTCAATCTAAGGCAGCCCATCAAACAAATGCAGCCGCTCAAACGAAGGCAGCCCCTCAAACTCAGGCAGGCTCTCAAACTAACGCAGCCGCTCAAACTAAGGCAGCCTGTCAAAGTAAGGCAGCCCCTCAATCTAAGGCAGCCCCTCAAACTAATGTACCCACTCAAACTAATGCAGCCCCTCAAACTAATGCAGCCCCTCAATCAAAGGCAGCCCCTCAAACTAAGGCAGCCACTCAATCAAAGGCAGACTCTCAAACTAATGCAGCCACTCAATCAAAGGCAGACGCTCAAACTAACGCAGCCGCTCAAACTAAGGCAGCCTGTCAAAGTAAGGCAGCCCCTCAAATTAAGGCAGCCCCTCAAACTAATGTACCCACTCAAACTAATGCAGCCCCTCAAACTAATGCAGCCCCTCAATCAAAGGCAGCCGCTCAAACTAACGCAGCTGCTCAAACTAAGGCAGCCTGTCAAAGTAAGGCAGCCCCTCAATCTAAGGCAGCCACTTAAACTAATGTACCCACTCAATCTAATGCAGCCCCTCAAACTAATGCAGCCCCTCAATCAAAGGCAGCCCCTCAAACTGAGGCAGCCACTCAATCAAATGCAGACTCTCAAACTAATGCAGCCACTCAATCAAAGGCAGCCCCTCAAACTAAGCCAACCCCACAAACTAAGGCAGCCCCTCAAACGAAGGCAGACTCTCAAACTGACGCTGCCCCTTAAAGTAAGGCAGCCCTACAAACTAAGGGAGCGCCTCAACCAAAGGCAGCCCCTCAAACTAATGCAGCCGCTCAAACTAAGGCAGCCCCTCAAACTCAGGCAGCCTCACAAACTAAGGCAGCCTGTCAAACTAAGGCTGCCGCTCAAACTAAGGCAGACTCTCAAACTGAGGCAACCCCTCAAACTAAGGCAGCCGCTCAAACTAAGGCAGACTCTCAAACTCAGGCAGCCTCTCAAACTAGGTCAGCCGCTCAATCTAAGGCAGCCCCTCAAATTATGGCAGCCCCTCAAACTAAGGCAGCCGCTCAAACTAATGCAGCCCCTCAATCTCAGGCAGCCCCACAACTAAGGCAGCCGCTCAAAATAAAGCATCCCATCAAACTAATGCAGCCCCTCAAACGAAGGCAGCCGCTCAAACTAAGGCAGCCCCTCAAACTAAGGCAGCCTTCAATCTAAGGCAGCCCATCAAACAAATGCAGCCCCTCAAACTACGTCAGCCCCTCAAACTAAGTCAGCCCCTCAAACTAATGCAGCCACTCAATCAAAGGCAGACTCTCAAACTAATGCAGCCGCTCAAACGAAGGCAGCCAATCAAACCCAGGCAGCCTCTCAAAGTAACGCAGCCGCTCAAACTAAGGCAGCCTGTCAAAGTAAGGCAGCCCGTCAATCTAAGGCAGCCCCTCAAACTAATGTACCCTCTCAAACTAATGCAGCCCCTCAAACTAATGCAGCCCCTCAATCAAAGGCAGCCCCTCAATCAAAGGCAGATTCTCAAACTAATGCAGCCACTCAATCAAAGGCAGCCCCTCAAACTAAGCCAACCCCACAAACTAAGGCAGCCCCTCAAACTAAGGCAGCCCCTCAATCAAAGGCAGACTCTCAAACTAATGCAGACGCTCAAACTAAGGCTGCCCCTCAAACCCAGGCAGCCTCTCAAACTAACGCAGCCGCTCAAACTAAGGCAGCCTGTCAAAGTAAGGCAGCCCCTCAATCTAAGGCAGCCCCTCAAACTAATGTACCCACTCAAACTAATGCAGCCCCTCAAACTAATGCAGCCCCTCAATCAAAGGCAGCCCCTCAAACTAAGGCAGCCACTCAATCAAAGGCAGACTCTCAAACTAAGGCAGCCACTCAATCAAAGGCAGACTCTCAAACTAATGCAGCCACTCAATCAAAGGCTGCCGCTCAAACTAACGCAGCCGCTCAAACTAAGGCAGCCTGTCAAAGTAAGGCAGCCCCTCAATCTAAGGCAGCCCCTCAATCAAAGGCAGCCCCTCAATCAAAGGCAGATTCTCAAACTAATGCAGCCACTCAATCAAAGGCAGCCCCTCAAACTAAGCCAACCCCACAAACTAAGGCAGCCCCTCAAACTAAGGCAGACTCTCAATCAAAGGCAGACTCTCAAACTAATGCAGCCGCTCAAACTAAGGCTGCCCCTCAAACCCAGGCAGCCTCTCAAACTAACGCAGCCGCTCAAACTAAGGCAGCCTGTCAAAGTAAGGCAGCCCCTCAATCTAAGGCAGCCCCTCAAACTAATGTACCCACTCAAACTAATGCAGCCCCTCAAACTAATGCAGCCCCTCAATCAAAGGCAGCCCCTCAAACTAAGGCAGCCACTCAATCAAAGGCAGACTCTCAAACTAAGGCAGCCACTCAATCAAAGGCAGACTCTCAAACTAATGCAGCCACTCAATCAAAGGCAGCCGCTCAAACTAACGCAGCCGCTCAAACTAAGGCAGCCTGTCAAAGTAAGGCAGCCCCTCAATCTAAGGCAGCCCCTCAATCAAAGGTAGCCCCTCAATCAAAGGCAGATTCTCAAACTAATGCAGCCACTCAATCAAAGGCAGCCCCTCAAACTAAGCCAACCCCACAAACTAAGGCAGCCCCTCAAACTAAGGCAGACTCTCAATCAAAGGCAGACTCTCAAACTAATGCAGCCGCTCAAACTAAGGCTGCCCCTCAAACCCAGGCAGCCTCTCAAACTAACGCAGCCGCTCAAACTAAGGCAGCCTGTCAAAGTAAGGCAGCCCCTCAATCTAAGGCAGCCCCTCAAACTAATGTACCCACTCAAACTAATGCAGCCCCTCAAACTAATGCAGCCCCTCAATCAAAGGCAGCCCCTCAAACTAAGGCAGCCACTCAATCAAAGGCAGACTCTCAAACTAAGGCAGCCACTCAATCAAAGGCAGACTCTCAAACTAATGCAGCCACTCAATCAAAGGCAGCCGCTCAAACTAACGCAGCCGCTCAAACTAAGGCAGCCTGTCAAAGTAAGGCAGCCCCTCAATCTAAGGCAGCCCCTCAAACTAATGTACCCTCTCAAACTAATGCAGCCCCTCAAACTAATGCAGCCCCTCAAACTAATGCAGCCCCTCAAACTAAGGCAGCCCCTCAAACTAAAGCAGCCACTCAATCAAAGGCAGACTCTCAAACTAATGCAGCCACTCAATCAAAGGCAGCCCCTCAAACTAAGCCAACCCCACAAACTAAGGCAGCCCCTCAAACTAAGGCAGACTCTCAAACTGACGCTGCCCCTTAAAGTAAGGCAGCCCTACAAACTAAGGGAGCGCCTCAACCAAAGGCAGCCCCTCAAACTAATGCAGCCGCTCAAACTAAGGCAGCCCCTCAAACACAGGCAGCCTCTCAAACTAAGGCAGCCATTGAAACTAAGGCAGCCTGTAAAACTAAGGCAGCCGCTCAAACTAATGCAGCCGCTCAAACGAAGGCAGCCCCTCAAACCCAGGCAGCCTCTCAAACTAACGCAGCTGCTCAAACTAAGGCAGCCTGTCAAAGTAAGGCAGCCCCTCAATCTAAGGCAGCCACTTAAACAAATGTACCCACTCAATCTAATGCAGCCCCTCAAACTAATGCAGCCCCTCAATCAAAGGCAGCCCCTCAAACTGAGGCAGCCACTCAATCAAATGCAGACTCTCAAACTAATGCAGCCACTCAATCAAAGGCAGCCCCTGAAACTAAGCCAACCCCACAAACTAAGGCAGCCCCTCAAACTAAGGCAGACTCTCAAACTGACGCTGCCCCTTAAAGTAAGGCAGCCCTACAAACTAAGGGAGCGCCTCAACCAAAGGCAGCCCCTCAAACTAATGCAGCCGCTCAAACTAAGGCAGCCCCTCAAACTCAGGCAGCCTCACAAACTAAGGCAGCCTGTCAAACTAAGGCTGCCGCTCAAACTAAGGCAGACTCTCAAACTGAGGCAACCCCTCAAACTAAGGCAGCCGCTCAAACTAAGGCAGACTCTCAAACTCAGGCAGCCTCACAAACTAGGTCAGCCGCTCAATCTAAGGCAGCCCCTCAAATTATGGCAGCCCCTCAAACTAAGGCAGCCGCTCAAACTAATGCAGCCCCTCAATCTCAGGCAGCCCCACAACTAAGGCAGCCGCTCAAAATAAAGCATCCCATCAAACTAATGCAGCCCCTCAAACGAAGGCAGCCCCTCAAACTAAGGCAGCCCCTCAAACTAATGCAGCCTTCAATCTAAGGCAGCCCATCAAACAAATGCAGCCCCTCAAACTACGTCAGCCCCTCAAACTAAGTCAGCCCCTCAAACTAATGCAGCCACTCAATCAAAGGCAGACTCTCAAACTAATGCAGCCGCTCAAACGAAGGCAGCCCCTCAAACCCAGGCAGCCTCTCAAAGTAACGCAGCCGCTCCAACTAAGGCAGCCTGTCAAAGTAAGGCAGCCCGTCCATCTAAGGCAGCCCCTCAAACTAATGTACCCTCTCAAACTAATGCAGCCCCTCAAACTAATGCAGCCCCTCAATCAAAGGCAGCCCCTCAATCAAAGGCAGATTCTCAAACTAATGCAGCCACTCAATCAAAGGCAGCCCCTCAAACTAAGCCAACCCCACAAACTAAGGCAGCCCCTCAAACTAAGGCAGACTCTCAATCAAAGGCAGACTCTCAAACTAATGCAGCCGCTCAAACTAAGGCTGCCCCTCAAACCCAGGCAGCCTCTCAAACTAACGCAGCCGCTCAAACTAAGGCAGCCTGTCAAAGTAAGGCAGCCCCTCAATCTAAGGCAGCCCCTCAAACTAATGTACCCACTCAAACTAATGCAGCCCCTCAAACTAATGCAGCCCCTCAATCAAAGGCAGCCCCTCAAACTAAGGCAGCCCCTCAAACTAAGGCAGACTCTCAAACTGACGCTGCCCCTTAAAGTAAGGCAGCCCTACAAACTAAGGGAGCGCCTCAACCAAAGGCAGCCCCTCAAACTAATGCAGACGATCAAACTAAGGCAGCCCCTCAAACTCAGGCAGCCTCTCAAACTAAGGCAGCCGTTGAAACTAAGGCAGCCTGTCAAACTAAGGCTGCCGCTCAAACTAAGGCAGACTCTCAAACTGAGGCAACCCCTCAAACTAAGGCAGCCGCTCAAACTAAGGCAGTCTCTCAAACTCAGGCAGCCTCTCAAACTAGGTCAGCCGCTCAATCTAAGGCAGCCCCTCAAATTATGGCAGCCCCTCAAACTAAGGCAGCCGCTCAAACTGATGCAGCCCCTCAATCTCAGGCAGCCCCACAACTAAGGCAGCCGCTCAAAATAAAGCATCCCATCAAACTAATGCAGCCCCTCAAACGAAGACAGCCCCTCAAACTAAGGCAGCCCCTCAAACTAATGCAGCCTTCAATCTAAGGCAGCCCATCAAACAAATGCAGCCCCTCAAACTACGTCAGCCCCTCAAACTAAGTCAGCCCCTCAAACTAATGCAGCCACTCAATCAAAGGCAGACTCTCAAACTAATGCAGCCTCTCAAACGAAGGCAGCCCCTCAAACCCAGGCAGCCTCTCAAAGTAACGCAGCCGCTCAAACTAAGGCAGCCTGTCAAAGTAAGGCAGCCCGTCAATCTAAGGCAGCCCCTCAAACTAATGTACCCTCTCAAACTAATGCAGCCCCTCAAACTAATGCAGCCCCTCAATCAAAGGCAGCCCCTCAAACTAAGGCAGCCACTCAATCAAAGGCAGACTCTCAAACTAATGCAGCCACTCAATCAAAGGCAGCCCCTCAAACTAAGCCAACCCCACAACTAAGGCAGCCCCTCAAACTAAGGCAGACTCTCAAACTGACGCTGCCCCTTAAAGTAAGGCAGCCCTACAAATTAAGGGAGCGCCTCAACCAAAGGCAGCCCCTCAAACTAATGCAGCCATTCAAACTAAGGCAGCCCCTCAAACTTAGGCAGCCTCTCAAACTAAGGCAGCCGTTGAAACTAAGACAGCCTGTCAAACTAAGGCAGCCGCTCAAACTAAGGCAGACTCTCAAACTAAGGTAACCCCTCAAACTAAGGCAGCCGCTTAAACTAAGGCAGACTCTCAAACTCAGGCAGCCTCTCAAACTGAGTCAGTCGCTCAATCTAAGGCAGCCCCTCAAACTAAGGCAGCCCCTCAAGCTAAGGCAGCCGCTCAAACTAATGCAGCCCCTCAGTCTCAGGCAGCCCCACAACTAAGGCAGCCGCTCAAAATAAAGCATCCCATCAAACTAATGCAGCCCCTCAAACTAAGGCAGCCCCTCAAACTAATGCAGCCTTCAATCTAAGGCAGCCCATCAAACAAATGCAGCCCCTCAAACTACGTCAGCCCCTCAAACTAAGTCAGCCCCTCAAACTAATGCAGCCACTCAATCAAAGGCAGACTCTCAAACTAATGCAGCCGCTCAAACCCAGGCAGCCCCTCAAACCCAGGCAGCCTCTCAAACTAACGCAGCCGCTCAAACTAAGGCAGCCTGTCAAAGTAAGGCAGACCCTCAAACTAAGGGAGCGCCTCAACCAAAGGCAGCCCCTCAAAATAATGCCGCCGCTCAAATTAAGGCAGCCCCTCAAACTAAGGCAGCCTCTAAAAGTAAGGCAGAACCTCAAACTAAGGCAGCCGCTCAAACTAAGGCAGCTTTTCAAACTAAGGCAGACTCTCAAACTAAGGCAGCCCCTCAAACTAAGGCAGCCGCTCAAACTAATGCAGACTCTCAAACTAAGACAGCCTCTCAAATTAAGGCAGCCGCTTAAACTAAGGCAGCCCCTCAAAATAATGCAGCCCCTCAAACTAATGCAGACCCTCAAACTAATGCAGACCCTCAAACTAATGCAGCCACTCAATGAAAGGCAGACTCTCAAACTAATGCAGCCACTCAATAAAAGGCAGCCCCTCAAACTAAGGCAGACTCTCAAACTAAGGGAGCGCCTCAACCAAAGGCAGCCCCTCAAACTAATGCAGCCGCTCAAACTAAGGCAGCGCCTCAAACTCAGGCAGCCTCTCCAACTCAGGCAGCCGCTCAAACTAAGGCAGCCTGTCAAACTAAGGCACCCTCTCAAAGTAAGGCAGACCCTCAAACTAAGGCAGCCGCTCAAACTAAGGCAGACTCTCAAACTAAGGCAGCACCTCAAACTAAGGCAGCCGCTCAAACTAAGGCAGACTCTCAAACTAAGGCAGCCTCTCAAACTAAGTCAGCCGCTCAATCTAAGGCAGCCCCTCAAACTCGAGGCAGCCGCTCAAACTAATGCAGCCCATCTAACTAAGGGAGCGCCTCAACCAAAGGCAGCAGCATCTCTAACTAAGGAAGCCCCTCAAACTAAGGAAGCCACTCAAACTAAGGCAGCCGCTGAAACTAAGGCAGCCTGTCAAACTAAGGCAGCCGCTCAAACTAATGCAGCCGCTCAAACTAAGGCAGCCCCTCAAACCCAGGCAGCCTCTCAAACTAACGCAGCCGCTCAAACTAAGGCAGCCTGTCAAAGTAAGGCAGCCCCTCAATCTAAGGCAGCCCCTCAAACTAATGTACCCACTCAAACTAATGCAGCCCCTCAAACTAATGCAGCCCCTCAATCAAAGGCAGCCCCTCAAACTAAGGCAGCCACTCAATCAAAGGCAGACTCTCAAACTAATGCAGCCACTCAATCAAAGGCAGCCCCTCAAACTAAGCCAACCCCACAAACTAAGGCAGCCCCTCAAACTAAGGCAGAATCTCAAACTGACGCTGCCCCTTAAAGTAAGGCAGCCCTACAAACTAAGGGAGCGCCTCAACCAAAGGCAGCCCCTCAAACTAAGGCAGCCCCTCAAACTCAGGCAGCCTCACAAACTAAGGCAGCCGTTGAAACTAAGGCAGCCTGTCAAACTAAGGCAGCCGCTCAAACTAAGGCAGACTCTCAAACTAAGGCAACCCCTCAAACTAAGGCAGCCGCTCAAACTAAGGCAGACTCTCAAACTAAGTCAGCCGCTCAATCTAAGGCAGCCCCTCAAACTAAGGCAGCCCCTCAAAGTAAGGCAGCCGCTCAAACTAATGCAGCCCCTCAATCTCAGGCAGCCCCACAACTAAGGCAGCCGCTCAAAATAAAGCATCCCATCAAACTAATGCAGCCCCTCAAACTAAGGCAGCCCCTCAAACTAAGGCAGCCCCTCAAACTAAGGCAGCCCCTCAAACTAATGTAGCCTTCAATCTAAGGCGGCCCATCAAACAAATGCAGCCCCTCAAACTACGTCAGCCCCTCAAACTAAGTCAGCCCCTCAAACTAATGCAGCCACTCAATTAAAGGCAGACTCTCAAACTAATGCAGCCGCTCAAACGAAGGCAGCCCCTCAAACCCAGGCAGCCTCTCAAACTAACGCAGCCGCTCAAACTAAGGCAGCCTGTCAAAGTAAGGCAGCCCATCAATCTAAGGCAGCCCCTCAAACTAATGTACCCTCTCAAACTAATGCAGCCCCTCAAACTAAAGCAGCCCCTCAATCAAAGGCAGCCCCTCAAACTAAGGCAGCCACTCAATCAAAGGCAGACTCTCAAACTAATGCAGCCACTCAATCAAAGGCAGCCCCTCAAACTAAGCCAACCACACAAACTAAGGCAGCCCCTCAAACTAAGACAGACTCTCAAACTGACGCTGCCCCTTAAAGTAAGGCAGCCCTACAAACTAAGGGAGCGCCTCAACCAAAGGCAGCCCCTCAAACTAATGCAGCCGCTCAAACTAAGGCAGCCCCTCAAACTCAGGCAGCCTCTCAAACTAAGGCAGCCGTTGAAACTAAGGCAGCCTGTCAAACTAAGGCAGCCGCTCAAACTAAGGCAGACTCTCAAACTAAGGCAACCCCTCAAACTAAGGCAGCCCCTCAAATTAAGGCAGCCGCTCAAACTAATGCAGCCCCTCAATCTCAGGCAGCCCCACAACTAAGGCAGCCGCTCAAAATAAAGCATCCCATCAAACTAATGCAGCCCCTCAAACTAAGGCAGCCCATCAAACTAAGGCAGCCGCTCAAACTAATGCAGCCCCTTAATCTAAGGCAGCCCCACAACTAAGGCAGCCGCTCAAAATAAAGCATCCCATCAAACTAATGCAGCCCCTCAAACTAAGGCAGCCCCTCAAACTAATGCAGCCTTCAATCTAAGGCAGCCCATCAAACAAACGAAGCCCCTCAAACTACGTCAGCCCCTCAAACTAAGTCAGCCCCTCAAACTAACGCAGCCACTCAATCAAAGGCAGACTCTCAAACTAATGCAGCCGCTCAAACGAAGGCAGCCCCTCAAATCCAGGCAGCCTCTCAAACGAACGCAGCCGCTCAAACTAAGGCAGCCTGTCAAAGTAAGGCAGCCCCTCAATCTAAGGCAGCCCCTCAAACTAATGTACCCACTCAAACTAATGCAGCCCCTCAAACTAATGCAGCCCCTCAATCAAAGGCAGCCCCTCAAACTAAGGCAGCCACTCAATCAAAGGCAGACTCTCAAACTAATGCAGCCACTCAATCAAAGGCAGCCCCTCAAACTAAGCCAACCCCACAAACTAAGGCAGCCCCTCAAACGAAGGCAGACTCTCAAACTGACGCTGCCCCTTAAAGTAAGGCAGCCCTACAAACTAAGGGAGCGCCTCAACCAAAGGCAGCCCCTCAAACTAATGCAGCCGCTCAAACTAAGGCAGCCCCTCAAACTCAGGCAGCCTCTCAAACTAAGGCAGCCGTTGAAACTAAGGCAGCCTGTCAAACTAAGGCTGCCGCTCAAACTAAGGCAGACTCTCAAACTAAGGCAACCCCTCAAACTAAGGCAGCCGCTCAAACTAAGGCAGACTCTCAAACTCAGGCAGCCTCTCAAACTAGGTCAGCCGCTCAATCGAAGGCAGCCTCTCAAACTAAGCCAACCACACAAACTAAGGCAGCCCCTCAAACTAAGACAGACTCTCAAACTGACGCTGCCCCTTAAAGTAAGGCAGCCCTACAAACTAAGGGAGCGCCTCAACCAAAGGCAGCCCCTCAAACTAATGCAGCCGCTCAAACTAAGGCAGCCCCTCAAACTCAGGCAGCCTCTCAAACTAAGGCAGCCGTTGAAACTAAGGCAGCCTGTCAAACTAAGGCAGCCGCTCAAACTAAGGCAGACTCTCAAACTAAGGCAACCCCTCAAACTAAGGCAGCCGCTCAAACTAAGGCAGACTCTCAAACTCAGGCAGCCTCTCAAACTAAGTCAGCCGCTCAATCTAAGGCAGCCCCTCAAACTAAGGCAGCCCCTCAAACTAAGGCAGCCGCTCAAACTAATGCAGCCCCTCAATCTCAGGCAGCCCCACAACTAAGGCAGCCGCTCAAAATAAAGCATCCCATCAAACTAATGCAGCCCCTCAAACTAAGGCAGCCCATCAAACTAAGGCAGCCGCTCAAACTAATGCAGCCCCTTAATCTAAGGCAGCCCCACAACTAAGGCAGCCGCTCAAAATAAAGCATCCCATCAAACTAATGCAGCCCCTCAAACTAAGGCAGCCCCTCAAACTAATGCAGCCTTCAATCTAAGGCAGCCCATCAAACAAACGAAGCCCCTCAAACTACGTCAGCCCCTCAAACTAAGTCAGCCCCTCAAACTAATGCAGCCACTCAATCAAAGGCAGACTCTCAAACTAATGCAGCCGCTCAAACGAAGGCAGCCCCTCAAACCCAGGCAGCCTCTCAAACGAACGCAGCCGCTCAAACTAAGGCAGCCTGTCAAAGTAAGGCAGCCCCTCAATCTAAGGCAGCCCCTCAAACTAATGTACCCACTCAAACTAATGCAGCCCCTCAAACTAATGCAGCCCCTCAATCAAAGGCAGCCCCTCAAACTAAGGCAGCCACTCAATCAAAGGCAGACTCTCAAACTAATGCAGCCACTCAATCAAAGGCAGCCCCTCAAACTAAGCCAACCCCACAAACTAAGGCAGCCCCTCAAACGAAGGCAGACTCTCAAACTGACGCTGCCCCTTAAAGTAAGGCAGCCCTAAAAACTAAGGGAGCGCCTCAACCAAAGGCAGCCCCTCAAACTAATGCAGCCGCTCAAACTAAGGCAGCCCCTCAAACTCAGGCAGCCTCTCAAACTAAGGCAGCCGTTGAAACTAAGGCAGCCTGTCAAACTAAGGCTGCCGCTCAAACTAAGGCAGACTCTCAAACTAAGGCAACCCCTCAAACTAAGGCAACCCCTCAAACTAAGGCAGACTCTCAAACTCAGGCAGCCTCTCAAACTAGGTCAGCCGCTCAATCGAAGGCAGCCTCTCAAATTATGGCAGCCCCTCAAACTAAGGCAGCCACTCAATCAAAGGCAGACTCTCAAACTAATGCAGCCACTCAATCAAAGGCAGCCCCTCAAACTAAGCCAACCCCACAAACTAAGGCAGCCCCTCAAACTAAGGCAGACTCTCAAACTGACGCTGCCCCTTAAACTAAGGCAGCCCTACAAACTAAGGGAGCGCTTCAACCAAAGGCAGCCCCTCAAACTAATGCAGCCATTCAAACTAAGGCAGCCCCTCAAACTCAGGCAGCCTCTCAAACTAAGGCAGCCGTTGAAACTAAGACAGCCTGTCAAACTAAGGCAGCCGCTCAAACTAAGGCAGACTCTCAAACTAAGGTAACCCCTCAAACTAAGGCAGCCTCTCAAACTAAGGCAGCATCTCAAACGAAGGCAGCCTCTCAAACTAAGGCAGCCGCTCAATCTAAGGCAGCCGCTCATACTAAGTAAGCCCCTCAAACTAAGGGAGCCGCTCAAACTAAGGCATCCCCTCAAACTAAGGCAGCCTCTCAAATTAAGGCACCCCCTCAAACTAATGCAGCCCCTCAGACTAAGGCAGCCGCTCAAACTAAGGCATCCCCTCAAACTAAGGCAGCCTCTCAAACTAAGGCACCCCCTCAAACTAAGACAGACGCTCAAACTAAGGCAGCCCCTCAAACTGAGACAGCCGCTCAAACTAATGCAGCCCCTCAGTCTAAGGCAGCCCCTGAAACTCAGGCAGCCTCTCAAACTAAGGCAGCCCCTCAAACTAAGGCAGCCCGTCAAATTATGGCAGCCGCTCAAACTGAGGCAGCCGCTCATACTAAGGCAGCCCCTCAAACTAAGGCAGCCGCTCAAAATAAGGCAGCCCCTCAAACTGAGACAGCCGCTCAAACTAATGCAGCCCCTCTGTCTAAGGCAGCCCCTCAAACTCAAGCAGCCTCTCAAACTAAGGCAGCCGCTCAAACTAAGGCAGCCCCTCAAACTAAGACAGCCGCTCAAACTAATGCAGCCCCTCAAACTAAGGCAGCCGCTCAAATTAAGGCAGCCCCTCAAACTATGGCAGCCCCTCAAACTAATGCAGCGCCTCAAACTAATGCAGAACTCTATCTAAGGCAGCCACTCAAACTAAAGCAGCCGCTCAAACTGAGGCAGCCCCTCAAACTCAGGCAGCCTCTCAAACTAAGGCAGCCGTTGAAACTAAGGCAGCCTGTCAAACTAAGGCAGCCGCTCAAACTAAGGCAGACTTTCAAACTAAGGTAACCCCTCAAACTAAGGCAGCCGCTCAAACTAAGGCAGACTCTCAAACTCAGGCAGCCTCTCAAACTAAGTCAGCCGCTCAACCTAAGGCAGCCCCTCAAACTAAGGCAGCCTCTCAAACTAAGGCAGCCGTTGAAACTAAGGCAGCCTGTCAAACTAAGGCTGCCGCTCAAACTAAGGCAGACTCTCAAACTAAGGCAACCCCTCAAACTAAGGCAACCCCTCAAACTAAGGCAGACTCTCAAACTCAGGCAGCCTCTCAAACTAGGTCAGCCGCTCAATCGAAGGCAGCCTCTCAAATTATGGCAGCCCCTCAAACTAAGGCAGCCACTCAATCAAAGGCAGACTCTCAAACTAATGCAGCCACTCAATCAAAGGCAGCCCCTCAAACTAAGCCAACCCCACAAACTAAGGCAGCCCCTCA
This sequence comes from Heterodontus francisci, assembly GCF_036365525.1. Lineage (NCBI taxonomy): Eukaryota > Metazoa > Chordata > Chondrichthyes > Heterodontiformes > Heterodontidae > Heterodontus > Heterodontus francisci. The sequence continues at coordinate 1,623,110 of NW_027140601.1, read as the reverse complement.
AACTAAGGCAGACTCTCAAACTGACGCTGCCCCTTAAACTAAGGCAACCCTACAAACTAAGGGAGCGCTTCAACCAAAGGCAGCCACTCAAACTAATGCAGCCATTCAAACTAAGGCAGCCCCTCAAACTTAGGCAGCCTCTCAAACTAAGGCAGCCGTTGAAACTAAGACAGCCTGTCAAACTAAGGCAGCCGCTCAAACTAAGGCAGACTCTCAAACTAAGGTAACCCCTCAAACTAAGGCAGCCGCTCAAACTAAGGCAGACTCTCAAACTCAGGCAGCCTCTCAAACTAAGTCAGCCGCTCAATCTAAGGCAGCCGCTCAAACTAATGCAGCCCCTCAATCTCAGGCAGCCCCACAACTAAGGCAGCCGCTCAAAATAAAGCATCCCATCAAACTAATGCAGCCCCTCAAACTAAGGCAGCCCCTCAAACTAATGCAGCCTTCAATCTAAGGCAGCCCATCAAACAAATGCAGCCCCTCAAACTACGTCAGCCCCTCAAACTAAGTCAGCCCCTCAAACTAATGCAGCCACTCAATCAAAGGCAGACTCTCAAACTAATGCAGCCGCTCAAACCCAGGCAGCCCCTCAAACCCAGGCAGCCTCTCAAACTAACGCAGCCGCTCAAACTAAGGCAGCCTGTCAAAGTAAGGCAGACCCTCAAACTAAGGGAGCGCCTCAACGAAAGGCAGCCCCTCAAAATAATGCCGCCGCTCAAATTAAGGCAACCCCTCAAACTAAGGCAGCCTCTAAAAGTAAGGCAGACCCTCAAACTAAGGCAGCCGCTCAAACTAAGGCAGCTTTTCAAACTAAGGCAGACTCTCAAACGAAGGCAGCCCCTCAAACTAAGGCAGCCGCTCAAACTAATGCAGACTCTCAAACTAAGGCAGCCGCTCAAACTAAGGCAGCCGCTCAAACTAAGACAGCACCTCAAACTAAGGCAGCCGCTCAAACTAAGTCAGCCGCTCAATCTAAGGCAGCCCCTCAAACTCTAGGCAGCCGCTCAAACTAATGCAGCCCATCTAACTAAGACAGCTCCTCAAACTAAGGCAGCAGCTCAAACTAAGTCAGCCGCTCAATCTAAGGCAGCCCCTCAAACTCTAGGCAGCCGCTCAAACTAATGCAGCCCATCTAACTAAGGGAGCGCCTCAACCAAAGGCAGCAGCATCTCTAACTAAGGAAGCCCCTCAAACTAAGGCAGCCACTCAAACTAAGGCAGCCGCTCAAACTAATGCAGCATCTCAATATGAGGCAGCCTCTCAAACTAAGGCAGCCGCTCAAACTAAGACAGCCCCTCAAACTAAGGCAGCCTCTCAAACTAATGCAGCCCCTTAAAGTAAGGCAGCCCCTCAAACTAAGGGAGCGCCTCAACCAAAGGCAGCCCCTAAAACTAATGCATCTGCTCTAACTAAGGCAGCCCCTCAAACGAAGGCAGCCTCTCAAAGTAAGGCAGCCCCTCAAACTAAGGCAGCCCCTCAAACGAAGGCAGCAGCTCAAACTAAGGCAGCCTCTCAAACTAAGGCAGCATCTCAAACGAAGGCAGCCTCTCAAACTAAGGCAGCCCCTCATACTAAGGCAGCCGCTCATACTAAGTAAGCCCCTCAAACTAAGGGAGCCGCTCAAACTAAGGCATCCCCTCAAACTAAGGCAGCCTCTCAAATTAAGGCACCCCCTCAAACTAATGCAGCCCCTCAGACTAAGGCAGCCGCTCAAACTAAGGCATCCCCTCAAACTAAGGCAGCCTCTCAAACTAAGGCACCCCCTCAAACTAAGACAGACGCTCAAACTAAGGCAGCCCCTCAAACTGAGACAGCCGCTCAAACTAATGCAGCCCCTCAGTCTAAGGCAGCCCCTGAAACTCAGGCAGCCTCTCAAACTAAGGCAGCCCCTCAAACTAAGGCAGCCCGTCAAATTATGGCAGCCGCTCAAACTGAGGCAGCCGCTCATACTAAGGCAGCCCCTCAAACTAAGGCAGCCGCTCAAAATAAGGCAGCCCCTCAAACTGAGACAGCCGCTCAAACTAATGCAGCCCCTCTGTCTAAGGCAGCCCCTCAAACTCAAGCAGCCTCTCAAACTAAGGCAGCCGCTCAAACTAAGGCAGCCCCTCAAACTAAGACAGCCGCTCAAACTAATGCAGCCCCTCAAACTAAGGCAGCCGCTCAAATTAAGGCAGCCCCTCAAACTATGGCAGCCCCTCAAACTAATGCAGCGCCTCAAACTAATGCAGAACTCTATCTAAGGCAGCCACTCAAACTAAAGCAGCCGCTCAAACTGAGGCAGCCCCTCAAACTCAGGCAGCCTCTCAAACTAAGGCAGCCGTTGAAACTAAGGCAGCCTGTCAAACTAAGGCAGCCGCTCAAACTAAGGCAGACTTTCAAACTAAGGTAACCCCTCAAACTAAGGCAGCCGCTCAAACTAAGGCAGACTCTCAAACTCAGGCAGCCTCTCAAACTAAGTCAGCCGCTCAACCTAAGGCAGCCCCTCAAACTAAGGCAGCCCCTCAAACTAAGGCAGCCGCTCAAACTAATGCAGCCCCTGAATCTCAGGCAGCCACACAACTAAGGCAGCCGCTCAAAATAAAGCATCCCATCAAACTAATGCAGCCCCTCAAACTAAGGCAGCCCCTCAAACTAAGGCAGCCCCTCAAACTAATGCAGCCCTTGAATCTCAGGCAGCCCCACAACTAAGGCAGCCGCTCAAAATAAAGCATCCCATCAAACTAATGCAGCCCCTCAAACTAAGGCAGCCCCTCAAACTAAGGCAGCCCCTCAAACTAATGCAGCCTTCAATCTAAGGCAGCCCATCAAACAAATGCAGCCCCTCAAACTACGTCAGCCCCTCAAACTAAGTCTGCCCCTCAAACTAATGCAGCCACTCAATCAAAGGCAGACTCTCAAACTAATGCAGCCGCTCAAACGAAGGCAGTCCCTCAAACCCAGGCAGCCTCTCAAACAAACGCAGCCGCTCAAACTAAGGCAGGCTGTCAAAGTAAGGCAGCCCGTCAATCTAAGGCAGCCCCTCAAACTAATGTACCCTCTCAAACTAATGCAGCCCCTCAAACTAATGCAGCCCCTCAATCAAAGACAGCCCCTCAAACTAAGGCAGCCACTCAATCAAAGGCAGACTCTCAAACTAATGCAGCCACTCAATCAAAGGCAGCCCCTCAAACTAAGCCAACCCCACAAACTAAGGCAGCCCCTCAAACTAAGGCAGACTCTCAAACTGACGCTGTCCCTTAAAGTAAGGCAGCCCTACAAACTAAGGGAGCGCCTCAACCAAAGGCAGCCCCTCAAACTAATGCAGCCGATCAAACTAAGGCAGCCCCTCAAACTCAGGCAGCCTCTCAAACTAAGGCAGCCGTTGAAACTAAGGCAGCCTGTCAAACTAAGGCAGCCGCTCAAACTATTGCAGCCCCTCAATCTAAGGCAGCCCCACAACAAAGGCATCCGCTCAAAATAAAGCATCCCATCAAACTAATGCAGCCCCTCAAACTAATGCAGCCCCTCAATCAAAGGCAGCCCCTCAAACTAAGGCAGCCACTCAATCAAAGGCAGACTCTCAACTAATGCAGCCACTCAATCAAAGGCAGCCCCTCAAACTAAGCCAACACCACAAACTAAGGCAGCCCCTCAAACTCAGGCAGACTCTCAAACTGACGCTGCCCCTTAAAGTAAGGCAGCCCTAAAAACTAAGGGAGCGCCCCAACCAAAGGCAGCCTCTCAAATTAATGCAGCCGCTCAAACTAAGGCAGCCCCTCAAACTCAGGCAGCCTCTCAAACTAAGGCAGCCGTTGAAACTAAGGCAGCCTGTCAAACTAAGGCAGCCGCTCAAACTCAGGCAGACTCTCAAACTAAGGCAACCCCTCAAACTAAGGCAGCTGCTCAAACTAAGGCAGACTCTCAAACTCAGGCAGCCTCTCAAACTGAGTCAGCCGCTCAATCTAAGGCAGCCCCTCAAATTATGGCAGCCCCTCAAACTAAGGCAGCCGCTCAAACTAATGCAGCCCCTCAATCTCAGGCAGCCCCACAACGAAGGCAGCCGCTCAAAATAAAGCATCCCATCAAACTAATGCAGCCCCTCAAACTAAGGCAGCCCCTCAAACGAAGGCAGCCCCTCAAACCCAGGCAGCCTCTCAAACTAACGCAGCCGCTGAAACTATGGCAGCCTGTCAAAGTAAGGCAGCCCGTCAATCTAAGGCAGCACCTCAAACTAATGTACCCTCTCAAACTAATGCAGCCCCTCAAACTAATGCAGCCCCTCAATCAAAGACAGCCCCTCAAACTAAGGCAGCCACTCAATCAAAGGCAGACTCTCAAACTAATGCAGCCACTCAATCAAAGGCAGCCCCTCAAACTAAGCCAACCCCACAAACTAAGGCAGCCCCTCAAACTCAGGCAGACTCTCAAACTAAGGTAACCCCTCAAACTAAGGCAGCCGCTCAAACTAACGCAGTCTCTCAAACTCAGGCAGCCTCTCAAACTAAGTCAGCCGCTCAATCTAAGGCAGCCCCTCAAACTAAGGCAGCCCCTCAAACTAAGGCAGCCGCTCAAACTAATGCAGCCCCTCAATCTCAGGCAGCCCCACAACTAAGGAAGCCGCTCAAAATAAAGCATCCCATCAAACTAATGCAGCCCCTCAAACTAAGGCAGCCCCTCAAACTAAGGCAGCCCCTCAAACTAATGCAGCCTTCAATCTAAGGCAGCCCATCAACAAATGCAGCCCCTCAAACTACGTCAGCCCCTCAAACTAAGTCAGCCCCTCAAACTAATGCAGCCACTCAATCAAAGGCAGACTCTCAAACTAATGCAGCCGCTCAAACCCAGGCATCCCCTCAAACCCAGGCAGCCTCTCAAACTAATTAAGCCCCTCAAACTAAGGCAGCCGCTCAAACTAATGCAGCCCCTCAATCTAAGGCAGCCCCACAACAAAGGCAGCCGCTCAAAATAAAGCATCCCATCAAACTAATGCAGCCCCTCAAACTAATGCAGCCCCTCAATCAAAGGCAGCCCCTCAAACTAAGGCAGCCACTCAATCAAAGGCAGACTCTCAAACTAATGCAGCCACTCAATCAAAGGCAGCCCCTCAAACTAAGCCAACACCACAAACTAAAGCAGCCCCTCAATCTAAGGCAGACTCTCAAACTGACGCTGCCCCTTAAAGTAAGGCAGCGCTTCAAACTAAGGGAGCGCCTCAACCAAAGGCAGCCCCTCAAACTAATGCAGCCGCTCAAACTAAGGCAGCCCCTCAAACTCAGGCAGCCTCTCAAAATAAGGCAGCCGTTGAAACTAAGGCAGCCTGTCAAACTAAGGCAGCCGCTCAAACTATGGCAGACTCTCAAACTAAGGCAACCCCTCAAACTAAGGCAGCCGCTCAAACTAAGGCAGACTCTCAAACTCAGGCAACCTCTCAAACTAAGTCAGCCGCTCAATCTAAGGCAGCCCCTCAAATTATGGCAGCCGCTCAAACTAAGGCAGCCGCTCAAACTAATGCAGCCCCTCAATCTCAGGCAGCCCCACAACTAAGGCAGCCGCTCAAAATAAAGCATCCCATCGAACTAATGTAGCCCCTCAAACTAAGGCAGCCCCTCAAACTAAGGCAGCCCCCCAAACTAATGCAGCCTTCAATCTAAGGCAGCCCATCAAACAAATGCAGCCGCTCAAACTACGTCAGCCCCTCAAACTTCGTCAGCCCCTCAAACTAATGCAGCCACTCAATCAAAGGCAGACTCTCAAACTAATGCAGCCACTCAAACGAAGGCAGCCCCTCAAACCCAGGCAGCCTCTCAAACTAACGCAGCCGCTCAAACTAAGGCAGCCTGTCAAAGTAAGGCAGCCCGTCAATCTAAGGCAGCACCTCAAACTAATGTAACCTCTCACATTAATGCAGCCCCTCAAACTAATGCAGCCCCTCAATCAAAGACAGCCCCTCAAACTAAGGCAGCCACTCAATCAAAGGCAGACTCTCAAACTAATGCAGCCACTCAATCAAAGGCAGCCCCACAAACTAAGGCAGCCCCTCAAACGAAGGCAGACTCTCAAACTGACGCTGCCCCTTAAAGTAAGGCAGCCCTACAAACTAAGGGAGCGCCTCAACCAAAGGCAGCTCCTCAAACTAATGCAGCCGCTTAAACTAAGGCAGCCCCTCAAACTCAGGCAGCCTCTCAAACTAAGGCAGCCGTTGAAACTAAGGCAGCCTGTCAAACTAAGGCTGCCGCTCAAACTAAGGCAGACTCTCAAACTAAGGCAACCCCTCAAACTAAGGCAGCCGCTCAAACTAAGGCAGACTCTCAAACTCAGGCAGCCTCTCAAACTAGGTCAGCCGCTCAATCGAAGGCAGCCCCTCAAATTATGGCAGCCCCTCAAACTAAGGCAGCCACTCAATCAAAGGCAGACTCTCAAACTAATGCAGCCACTCAATCAAAGGCAGCCCCTCAAACTAAGCCAACCCCACAAACTAAGGCAGCCCCTCAAACTAAGGCAGACTCTCAAACTGACGCTGCCCCTTAAAGTAAGGCAGCCCTTCAAACTAAGGGAGCGCTTCAACCAAAGGCAGCCCCTCAAACTAATGCAGCCAATCAAACTAAGGCAGCCCCTCAAACTCAGGCAGCCTCTCAAACTAAGGCAGCCGTTGAAACTAAGACAGCCTGTCAAACTAAGGCAGCCGCTCAAACTAAGGCAGACTCTCAAACTAAGGTAACCCCTCAAACTAAGACAGCCGCTCAAACTAAGGCAGACTCTCAAACTCAGGCAGCCTCTCAAACTAAGTCAGCCGCTCAATCTAAGGCAGCCCCTCAAACTAAGGCAGCCCATCAAACTAAGGCAGCCGCTCAAACTAATGCAGCCTCTCAATCTCAGGCAGCCCCACAACTAAGGCAGCCGCTCAAAATAAAGCATCCCATCAAACTAATGCAGCCCCTCAAACTAAGGCAGCCCCTCAAACTAATGCAGCCTTCAATCTAAGGCAGCCCATCAAACAAATGCAGCCCCTCAAACTACGTCAGCCCCTCAAACTAAGTCAGCCCCTCAAACTAATGCAGCCACTCAATCAAAGGCAGACTCTCAAACTAATGCAGCCGCTCAAACCCAGGCAGCCCCTCAAACCCAGGCAGCCTCTCAAACTAACGCAGCCGCTCAAACTAAGGCAGCCTGTCAAAGTAAGGCAGACCCTCAAACTAAGGGAGCGCCTCAACCAAAGGCAGCCCCTCAAAATAATGCCGCCGCTCAAATTAAGGCAGCCCCTCAAACTAAGGCAGCCTCTAAAAGTAAGGCAGACCCTCCAGCTAAGGCAGCCGCTCAAAGTAAGGCAGCTTATCAAACTAAGGCAGACTCTCAAACTAAGGCAGCCCCTCAAACTAAGGCAGCCGCTCAAACTAATGCAGACTCTCAAACTAAGGCAGCCGCTCAAACTAAGGCAGCCGCTCAAACTAAGACAGCCTCTCAAATTAAGGCAGCCGCTTAAACTAAGGCAGCCCCTCAAAGTAAGGCAGCCTCTAAAACTAAGGCACTCCCTCAAACAAATGCAGCCCCTCAAACTAAGGCAGCACCTCAAACTAAGGCAGCCCCTCAAACTAAGGCAGACTCTCAAACTAATGCAGCCACTCAATCTAAGGCAGCCCCTCAAACTAAGCCAACCCCTCAAACTAAGGCAGCCGCTCAAACTAAGGCAGCCCCTCAAAATAATGCAGGCCCTCAAACTAATGCAGACCCTTAAACTAATGCAGCCCCTCAAACTAATGCAGCCACTCAATGAAAGGCAGACTCTCAAACTAATGCAGCCACTCAATAAAAGGCAGCCCCTCAAACTCAGCCAATTCCTCAAACTAAGGCAGCCCCTCAAACTAAGGCAGACTCTAAAACTAAGGGAGCGCCTCAACCAAAGGCAACCCCTCAAACTAGTGCAGCCGCTCAAACTAAGGCAGCCCCTCAAACTCAGGCAGCCTCTCCAGCTCAGGCAGCCGCTCAAACTAAGGCATCCTGTCAAACTAAGGCACCCTCTCAAAGTAAGGCAGACCCTCAAACTAAGGCAGCCGCACAAACTAAGGCAGACTCTCAAACTAAGGCAGCACCTCAAACTAAGGCAGCCGCTCAAACTAAGTCTGCCGCTCAATCTAAGGCAGCCCCTCAAACTCTAGGCAGCCGCTCAAACTAATGCAGCCCATCTAACTAAGGGAGCGCCTCAACCAAAGGCAGCAGCATCTCTAACTAAGGAAGCCCCTCAAACTAAGGCAGCCACTCAAAGTAAGGCAGCTTCTCAAACTAATGCAGCATCTCAATATGAGGCAGCCTCTCAAACTAAGGCAGCCGCTCAAACTAAGGCAGCCCCTCAAACTAAGGCAGCCTCTCAAACTAATGCAGCCCCTTAAAGTAAGGCAGCCCCTCAAACTAAGGGAGCGCCTCAACCAAAGGCAGCCCCTAAAACTAATGCATCCGCTCTAACTAAGGCAGCCCCTCAAACTCAGGCAGCCTCTCAAACTGAGGCAGCCGCTCAAACTAAGGCAGCCTCTCAAACGAAGGCAGCCTCTCAAAGTAAGGCAGCCCCTCAAACTAAGGCAGCCTTTCAAACTCAGGCAGCCTCTCAAACTAAACCAGCCGCTCAAACTAAGGCAGCCTGTCAAACTAAGGCAGCCTCTCAAACTAAGGCAGCCTCTCAAACTAAGGCAGCATCTCAAACTAAGGCAGCCACTCAAACTATGTCAGCCGCTCAAACTAAGGCAGCCTCTCAAACTAAGGCAGCCCCTCAAACTAAGGCAGCCCCTCAAACGAAGGCAGCAGCTCAAACTAAGGCAGCCTCTCAAACTAAGGCAGCATTTCAAACGAAGGCAGCCTCTCAAACTAAGGCAGCCCCTCATACTAAGGCAGCCGCTCATACTAAGTAAGCCCCTCAAACTAAGGGAGCCGCTCAAACTAAGGCATCCCCTCAAACTAAGGCAGCCTCTCAAATTAAGGCACGCCCTCAAACTAATGCAGCCCCTCAGACTAAGGCAGCCGCTCAAACTAAGGCATCCCCTCAAACTAAGGCAGCCTCTCAAACTAAGGCAACCCCTCAAACTAAGACAGACGCTCAAACTAAGGCAGCCCCTCAAACTGAGACAGCCGCTCAAACTAATGCAGCCCCTCAGTCTAAGGCAGCCCCTGAAACTCAGGCAGCCTCTCAAACTAAGGCAGCCCCTCAAACTAAGGCAGCCTGTCAAATTATGGCAGCCGCTCAAACTGAGGCAGCCGCTCATACTAAGGCAGCCCCTCAAACTAAGGCAGCCGCTCAAAATAAGGCAGCCCCTCAAACTGAGACAGCCGCTCAAACTAATGCAGCCCCTCTGTCTAAGGCAGCCCCTCAAACTCAGGCAGCCTCTCAAACTAAGGCAGCCGCTCAAACTAAGGCAGCCCCTCAAACTAAGGCAGCCGCTCAAATTAAGGCAGCCCCTCAAACTATGGCAGCCCCTCAAACTAATGCAGCGCCTCAAACTAATGCAGAACTCTATCTAAGGCAGCCACTCAAACTAAGGCAGCCGCTCAAACTAAGGCAGACTTTCAAACTAAGGTAACCCCTCAAACTAAGGCAGCCGCTCAAACTAAGGCAGACTCTCAAACACAGGCAGCCTCTCAAACTAAGTCAGCCGCTCAATCTATGGCAGCCCCTCAAACTAAGGCAGCCCCTCAAACTAAGGCAGCCGCTCAAACTAATGCAGCCCCTGAATCTCTGGCAGCCCCACAACTAAGGCAGCCGCTCAAAATAAAGCATCCCATCAAACTAATGCAGCCCCTCAAACTAAGGCAGCCCCTCAAACTAAGGCAGCCCCTCAAACTAATGCAGCCCCTGAATCTCAGGCAGCCCCACAACTAAGGCAGCCGCTCAAAATAAAGCATCCCATCAAACTAATGCAGCCCCTCAAACTAAGGCAGCCCCTCAAACCCAGGCAGCCTCTCAAACTAACGCAGCCGCTCAAACTAAGGCAGGCTGTCAGAGTAAGGCAGCCCGTCAATCTAAGGCAGCCCCTCAAACTAATGTACCCTCTCAAACTAATGCAGCCCCTCAAACTAATGCAGCCCCTCAATCAAAGACAGCCCCTCAAACTAAGGCAGCCACTCAATCAAAGGCAGCCCCTCAAACTAAGCCAACCCCACAAACTAAGGCAGCCCCTCAAACTAAGGCAGACTCTCAAACTGACGCTGCCCCTTAAAGTAAGGCAGCCCTACAAACTAAGGGAGCGCCTCAACCAAAGGCAGCCCCTCAAACTAATGCAGCCGCTCAAACTAAGGCAGCCCCTCAAACTCAGGCAGCCTCTCAAACTAAGGCAGCCGTTGAAACTAAGGCAGCCTGTCAAACTAAGACAGCCGCTCAAACTAATGCAGCCCCTCAATCTAAGGCAGCCCCACAACAAAGGCAGCCGCTCAAAATAAAGCATCCCATCAAACTAATGCAGCCCCTCAAACTAATGCAGCCCCTCAATCAAAGGCAGCCCCTCAAACTAAGGCAGCCACTCAATCAAAGGCAGACTCTCAACTAATGCAGCCACTCAATCAAAGGCAGCCCCTCAAACTAAGCCAACACCACAAACTAAGGCAGCCCCTCAAACTCAGGCAGACTCTCAAACTGACGCTGCCCCTTAAAGTAAGGCAGCCCTAAAAACTAAGGGAGCGCCCCAACCAAAGGCAGCCCCTCAAATTAATGCAGCCGCTCAAACTAAGGCAGCCCCTCAAACTCAGGCAGCCTCTCAAACTAAGGCAGCCGTTGAAACTAAGGCAGCCTGTCAAACTAAGGCAGCCGCTCAAACTAAGGCAGACTCTCAAACTAAGGCAACCCCTCAAACTAAGGCAGCTGCTCAAACTAAGGCAGACTCTCAAACTCAGGCAGCCTCTCAACTAAGTCAGCCGCTCAATCTAAGGCAGCCCCTCAAATTATGGCAGCCCCTCAAACTAAGGCAGCCGCTCAAACTAATGCAGCCCCTCAATCTCAGGCAGCCCCACAACTAAGGCAGCCGCTCAAAATAAAGCATCCCATCAAACTAATGCAGCCCCTCAAACTAAGGCAGCCCCTCAAACTAAGGCAGCCCCTCAAACTAATGCAGCCTTCAATCTAAGGCAGCCCATCAAACAAATGCAGCCCCTCAAACTACGTCAGCCCCTCAAACTAAGTCAGCCCCTCAAACTTATGCCGCCACTCAATCAAAGGCAGACTCTCAAACTAATGCAGCCGCTCAAACGAAGGCAGCCCCTCAAACCCAGGCAGCCTCTCAAACTAACGCAGCCGCTGAAACTATGGCAGCCTGTCAAAGTAAGGCAGCCCGTCAATCTAAGGCAGCACATCAAACTAATGTACCCTCCCAAACTAATGCAGCCCCTCAACTAATGCAGCCCCTCAATCAAAGACAGCCCCTCAAACTAAGGCAGCCACTCAATCAAAGGCAGACTCTCAAACTAATGCAGCCACTCAATCAAAGGCAGCCCCTCAAACTAAGCCAACCCCACAAACTAAGGCAGCCCCTCAAACTAAGGCAGACTCTCAAACTAAGGTAACCCCTCAAACTAAGGCAGCCGCTCAAACTAACGCAGTCTCTCAAACTCAGGCAGCCTCTCAAACTAAGTCAGCCGCACAATCTAAGGCAGCCCCTCAAACTAAGGCAGCCCCTCAAACTAAGGCAGCCGCTCAAACTAATGCAGCCCCTCAATCTCAGGCAGCCCCACAACTAAGGCAGCCGCTCAAAATAAAGCATCCCATCAAACTAATGCAGCCCCTCAAACTAAGGCAGCCCCTCAAACTAAGGCAGCCCCTCAAACTAATGCAGCCTTCAATCTAAGGCAGCCCATCAAACAAATGCAGCCCCTCAAACTACGTCAGCCCCTCAAACTAAGTCAGCCCCTCAAACTAATGCAGCCGCTCAAACCCAGGTATCCCCTCAAACCCAGGCAGCCTCTCAAACTAATTAAGCCCCTCAAACTAAGGCAGCCGCTCAAACTAATGCAGCCCCTCAATCTAAGGCAGCCCCACAACTAAGGCAGCCGCTCAAAATAAAGCATCCCATCAAACTAATGCAGCCCCTCAAACTAAGGCAGCCCCTCAAACTAAGGCAGCCCCTCAAACTAATGCAGCCTTCAATCTAAGGCAGCCCATCAAACAAATGCAGCCCCTCAAACTACGTCAGCCCCTCAAACTAAGTCAGCCCCTCAAACTAATGCCGCCACTCAATCAAAGGCAGACTCTCAAACTAATGCAGCCGCTCAAACGAAGGCAGCCCCTCAAACCCAGGCAGCCTCTCAAACTAACGCAGCCGCTGAAACTATGGCAGCCTGTCAAAGTAAGGCAGCCCGTCAATCTAAGGCAGCACATCAAACTAATGTACCCTCCCAAACTAATGCAGCCCCTCAACTAATGCAGCCCCTCAATCAAAGACAGCCCCTCAAACTAAGGCAGCCACTCAATCAAAGGCAGACTCTCAAACTAATGCAGCCACTCAATCAAAGGCAGCCCCTCAAACTAAGCCAACCCCACAAACTAAGGCAGCCCCTCAAACTAAGGCAGACTCTCAAACTAAGGTAACCCCTCAAACTAAGGCAGCCGCTCAAACTAACGCAGTCTCTCAAACTCAGGCAGCCTCTCAAACTAAGTCAGCCGCACAATCTAAGGCAGCCCCTCAAACTAAGGCAGCCCCTCAAACTAAGGCAGCCGCTCAAACTAATGCAGCCCCTCAATCTCAGGCAGTCCCACAACTAAGGCAGCCGCTCAAAATAAAGCATCCCATCAAACTAATGCAGCCCCTCAAACTAAGGCAGCCCCTCAAACTAAGACAGCCCCTCAAACTAATGCAGCCTTCAATCTAAGGCAGCCCATCAAACAAATGCAGCCCCTCAAACTACGTCAGCCCCTCAAACTAAGTCAGCCCCTCAAACTAATGCAGCCGCTCAAACCCAGGTATCCCCTCAAACCAAGGCAGCCTCTCAAACTAATTAAGCCCCTCAAACTAAGGCAGCCGCTCAAACTAATGCAGCCCCTCAATCTAAGGCAGCCCCACAACAAAGGCAGCCGCTCAAAATAAAGCATCCCATCAAACTAATGCAGCCCCTCAAACTAATGCAGCCCCTCAATCAAAGGCAGCCCCTCAAACTAAGGCAGCCACTCAATCAAAGGCAGGCTCTCAAACTAATGCAGCCACTCAATCAAAGGCAGCCCCTCAAACTAAGCCAACACCACAAACTAAGGCAGCCCCTCAATCTAAGGCAGACTCTCAAACTGACGCTGCCCCTTAAAGTAAGGCAGCCCTTCAAACTAAGGGAGCGCCTCAACCAAAGGCAGCCCCTCAAACTAATGCAGCCGCTCAAACTAAGGCAGCCCCTCAAACTCAGGCAGCCTCTCAAAATAAGGCAGCCGTTGAAACTAAGGCAGCCTGTCAAACTAAGGCAGCCGCTCAAACTATGGCAGACTCTCAATCTAAGGCAGCCGCTCAAATTATGGCAGCCGCTCAAACTAAGGCAGCCGCTCAAACTAATGCAGCCCCTCAATCTCAGGCAGCCCCACAACTAAGGCAGCCGCTCAAAATAAAGCATCCCATCGAACTAATGCAGCCCCTCAAACTAAGGCAGCCCCTCAAACTAAGGCAGCCCCTCAAACTAATGCAGCCTTCAATCTAAGGCAGCCCATCAAACAAATGCAGCCCCTCAAACTACTCCAGCCCCTCAAACTTAGTCAGCCCCTCAAACTAATGCAGCCACTCAATCAAAGGCAGACTCTCAAACTAATGCAGCCGCTCAAACGAAGGCAGCCCCTCAAACCCAGGCAGCCTCTCAAACTAACGCAGCCGCTCAAACTAAGGCAGCCTGTCAAAGTAAGGCAGCCCATCAATCTAAGGCAGCACCTCAAACTAATGTACCCTCTCAAATTAATGCAGCCCCTCAAACTAATGCAGCCCCTCAATCAAAGACAGCCCCTCAAACTAAGGCAGCCACTCAATCAAAGGCAGACTCTCAACTAATGCAGCCACTCAATCAAAGGCAGACTCTCAAACTAATGCAGCCACTCAAACACAGGCAGCCCCTCAAACCCAGGCAGCCTCTCAAACTAACGCAGCCGCTCAAACTAAGGCAGCCTGTCAAAGTAAGGCAGACCCTCAAACTAAGGGAGCGCCTCAACCAAAGGCAGCCCCTCAAAATAATGCCGCCGCTCAAATTAAGGCAGCCCCTCAAACTAAGGCAGCCTCTAAAAGTAAGGCAGACCCTCAAACTAAGGCAGCCGCTCAAACTAAGGCAGACTCTCAAACTAAGTCAGACCCTCAAACTAAGGGAGCGCCTCAACTAAAAGCAGCCCCTCAAACTAATGCAGCCGCTCAAATTAAGGCAGCCCCTCAAACTGAGGCAGCCTCTAAAAGTAAGGCAGACCCTAAATCTAAGGCAGCCGCTCAAACTAAGGCAGCTTTTCAAACTAAGGCAGACTCTCAAACTAAGGCAGCCCCTCAAACTAAGGCAGCCGCACAAACTAATGCAGACTCTCAAACTAAGGCAGCCGCTCAAACTAAGGCAGCCGCTCAAACTAAGACAGCCTCTCAAATTAAGGCAGCCGCTTAAACTAAGGCAGCCCCTCAAAGTAAGGCAGCCTCTCAAACTAAGGCACTCCCTCAAACTAATGCAGCCCCTCAAACTAAGGCAGCCCCTCAAACATCGGCAGACTCTCAAACTAATGCAGCCACTCAATCTAAGGCAGCACCTCAAGCTAAGCCAACCGCTCAAACTAAGGCAGCCCCTCAAACTAAGGCAGCCCCTCAAACTAAGGCAGACTTTGAAACTTAGGGAGAGCCTCAACCAAAGGCAGCCCCTCAAACTAATGCAGCCGCTCAAACTAAGGCAGCCCCTCAAACTCAGGCAGCCTCTCCAGCTCAGGCAGCCGCTCAAAGTAAGGCAGCCTGTCAAACTAAGGCAGCCCCTCAAACTAAGGCAGCCTCTCAAACTAATGCAGCCCCTTAAAGTAAGGCAGCCCCTCAAACTAAGGGAGCGCCTCAACCAAAGGCAGCCCCTAAAACTAATGCATCCGCTCTAACTGAGGCAGCCCCTCAAACTCAGGCAGCCTCTCAAACTGAGGCAGCCGCTCAAACTAAGGCAGCCTCTCAAACTAAGGCAGCCTCTCAAACTAAGGCAGCCTCTCAAAGTAAGGCAGCCCCTCAAACTAAGGCAGCCTTTCAAACTCAGGCAGCCTCTCAAACTAAGGCAGCCGCTCAAACTAAGGCAGCCTGTGAAACTAAGGCAGCCTCTTAAACTAAGACAGCCGCTCATACTAAGGCAGACTCTCAAACTAAGGCAGCCCCTCAAACTAAGGCAGCCGCTCAAACTAAGGCAGCATCTCAAACTAAGGCAGCCACTCAAACTATGTCAGCCGCTCAAACTAAGGCAGCCTCTCAAACTAAGGCAGCCCCTCAAACTAAGGCAGCCCCTCAAACTAAGGCAGCCCCTCAAACTAATGCAGGCTTCAATCTAAGGCAGCCCATCAATCAAATGCAGCCCCTCAAACGACGTCAGCCCCTCAAACTAAGTCAGCCCCTCAAACTAATGCAGCCACTCAATCAAAGGCAGACTCTCAAACTAATGCAGCCACTCAAACCCAGGCAGCCCCTCAAACCCAGGCAGCCTCTCAAACTAACGCAGCCGCTCAAACTAAGGCAGCCTGTCAAAGTAAGGCAGACCCTCAAACTAAGGGAGCGCCTCAACCAAAGGCAGCCCCTCAAAATAATGCCGCCGCTCAAATTAAGGCAGCCCCTCAAACTAAGGCAGCCTCTAAAAGTAAGGCAGACCCTCAAACTAAGGCAGCCGCTCAAACTAAGGCAGACTCTCAAACTAAGGCAGACCCTCAAACTAAGGGAGCGCCTCAACTAAAAGCAGCCCCTCAAACTAATGCAGCCGCTCAAATTAAGGCAGCCCCTCAAACTGAGGCAGCCTCTAAAAGTAAGGCAGACCCTAAAACTAAGGCAGCCTCTCAAACTAAGGCAGCTTTTCAAACTAAGGCAGACTCTCAAACTAAGGCAGCCCCTCAAACTAAGGCATCCGCTCAAACTAATGCAGACTCTCAAACTAAGGCAGCCGCTCAAACTCAGGCAGCCGCTCAAACTAAGACAGCCTCTCAAATAAAGGCAGCCGCTTAAACTAAGGCAGCCCCTCAAAGTAAGGCAGCCTCTCAAACTAAGGCACTCCCTCAAACTAATGCAGCCCATCAAACTAAGGCAGCCCCTCAAACTAAGGCAGACTCTCAAACTAATGCAGCCACTCAATCTAAGGCAGCCCCTCAAACTAAGCCAACCCCTCAAATTAAGGCAGCCCCTCAAACTAAGGCAGCCCCTCAAACTAAGGCAGACTCTGAAACTTAGGGAGAGCCTCAACCAAAGGCCGCCCCTCAAACTAATGCAGCCGCTCAAACTAAGGCAGCCCCTCAAACTCAGGCAGCCTCTCCAGCTCAGGCAGCCGCTCAAACTAAGGCAGCCTGTCAAACTAAGGCACCCTCTCAAAGTAAGGCAGACCCTCAAACTAAGGCAGCCGCTCAAACTAAGGCAGACTCTCAAACTAAGGCAGCACCTCAAACTAAGGCAGCCGCTCAAACTAAGGCAGACTCTCAAACTAAGGCAGCCTCTCAAACTAAGTCAGCCGCTCAATCTAAGGCAGCACCTCAAACTCTAGGCAGCCGCTCAAACTAATGCAGCCCATCTAACTAAGGGAGCGCCTCAAACAAAGGCAGCAGCATCTCGAACTAAGGAAGCCCCTCAAACTAAGGCAGCCGCTCAAACTAAGGCAGCCCCTCAAACTAAGGCAGCCTCTCAAACTAATGCAGCCCCTTAAAGTAAGGCAGCCCCTCAAACTAAGGGAGCGCCTCAACCAAAGGCAGCCCCTAAAACTAATGCATCCGCTCTAACTAAGGCAGCCCCTCAAACTCAGGCAGCCTCTCAAACTGAGGCAGCCGCTCAAACTAAGGCAGCCTCTCAAACTAAGGCAGCCTCTCAAAGTAAGGCAGCCCCTCAAACTAAGGCAGCCTTTCAAACTCAGGCAGCCTCTCAAACTAAGGCAGCCGCTCAAACTAAGGCAGCCTGTCAAACTAAGGCAGCCTCTCAAACTAAGACAGCCGCTCATACTAAGGCAGACTCTCAAACTAAGGCAGCCCCTCAAACTAAGGCAGCCGCTCAAACTAAGGCAGCATCTCAAACTAAGGCAGCCACTCAAACTATGTCAGCCGCTCAAACTAAGGCAGCCTCTCAAACTAAGGCAGCCCCTCAAACTAAGGCAGCCCCTCAAACTAAGGCAGCAGCTCAAACTAAGACAGCCTCTCAAACTAAGGCAGCATCTCAAACGAAGGCAGCCTCTCAAACTAAGGCAGCCCCTCAAACTAAGGCAGCCGCTCATACTAAGTAAGCCCCTCAAACTAAGGCAGCCGCTCAAACTAAGGCATCCCCTCAAACTAAGGCAGCCTCTCAAATTAAGGCACCCCCTCAAACTAATGCAGCCCCTCAGAGTAAGGCAGCCGCTCAAACTAAGGCATCCCCTCAAACTAAGGCAGCCTCTCAAACTAAGGCACCCCTCAAGCTAATGCAGCCCCTCAAACTAAGTCAGCCCCTCAAACTAATGCAGCCACTCAATCAAAGACAGTCCCGCTAACTAAGCCAACCACTCAAACGAAGGCAGCACCTCAAACTAAGGCAGCACCTCAAAGTAATGCAGCCCCTCAAACATATGCAGCCCCTCAATCTAAGGCAGCCCCTTAAACTAAGGCAACCCCTCATTCTCATGCAACCCCTCAAACTAATGCAGCCCCTCAAACTAAGGCAGCCCCTCTAACTAAGCCAACCCCTCAAACTAAGGCAGCCACTCAAACTAAGGCAGACTCTCAAACTAATGCAGCCACTCAATCTAAGGCAGCCCCTCAAACTAAGCCAACCCCTCAAACTAAGGCAGCCCCTCAAACTAAGGCAGCCCCTCAAAATAATGCAGCCCCTCAAACTAATGCAGACCCTCAATCTAATGCAGCCCCTCAAACTAATGCAGCCAATCAATCAAAGGCAGACTCTCAAACTAATGCAGCCACTCAATAAAAGGCAGCCCCTCAAACGCAGCCAACCCCAAAAACTAAGGCAGCCGCTCAAACTAAGGCAGATTCTCAAACTAAGGCAGCACCTCAAACTAAGGCAGCCGCTCAGACTAAGGCAGACTCTCAAACTAAGGCAGCCTCTCAAACTAAGTCAGCCGCTCAATCTAAGGCAGCACCTCAAAATCTAGGCAGCCGCTCAAACTAATGCAGCCCCTCAAACTAAGGCAGCCGCTCAAACTAAGGCAGCCCCTCAAACTAAGGCAGCCGCTCATACTAAGTAAGCCCCTCAAACTAAGGCAGCCGCTCAAACTAAGGCATCCCCTCAAACTAAGGCAGCCTCTCAAATTAAGGCTCCCCCTCAAACTAATGCAGCCCCTCAGAGTAAGGCAGCCGCTCAAACTAAGGCATCCCCTCAAACTAAGGCAGCCTCTCAAACTAAGGCACCCCTCAAGCTAATGCAGCCCCTCAAACTAAGTCAGCCCCTCAAACTAATGCAGCCACTCAATCAAAGGCAGTCCCGCTAACTAAGCCAACCACTCAAACGAAGGCAGCACCTCAAACTAAGGCAGCACCTCAAAGTAATGCAGCCCCTCAAACATATGCAGCCCCTCAATCTAAGGCAGCCCCTTAAACTAAGGCAACCCCTCATTCTCATGCAACCCCTCAAACTAATGCAGCCCCTCAAACTAAGGCAGCCCCTCTAACTAAGCCAACCCCTCAAACTAAGGCAGCCACTCAAACTAAGGCAGACTCTCAAACTAATGCAGCCACTCAATCTAAGGCAGCCCCTCAAACTAAGCCAACCCCTCAAACTAAGGCAGCCCCTCAAACTAAGGCAGCCCCTCAAAATAATGCAGCCCCTCAAACTAATGCAGACCCTCAATCTAATGCAGCCCCTCAAACTAATGCAGCCAATCAATCAAAGGCAGACTCTCAAACTAATGCAGCCACTCAATAAAAGGCAGCCCCTCAAACGCAGCCAACCCCAAAAACTAAGGCAGCCGCTCAAACTAAGGCAGATTCTCAAACTAAGGCAGCACCTCAAACTAAGGCAGCCGCTCAGACTAAGGCAGACTCTCAAACTAAGGCAGCCGCTCAAACTAAGTCAGCCGCTCAATCTAAGGCAGCACCTCAAAATCTAGGCAGCCGCTCAAACTAATGCAGCCCCTCAAACTAAGGCAGCCGCTCAAACTAAGGCAGCCCCTCAAACTAAGGCAGCCTCTCAATCTAATGCAGCCCCTTAAAGTAAGGCAGCCCCTCAAACTAAGGGAGCGCCTCAACCAAAGGCAGCCCCTAAAACTAATGCATCCGCTCTAACAAAGGCAGCCCCTCAAACTCAGGCAGCCTCTCAAACTAAGGCAGCCTCTCAAAGTAAGGCAGCCCCTCAAACTAAGGCAGCCTTTCAAACTCAGGCAGCCTCTCAAACTAAGGCAGCCGCTCAAACTAAGGCAGCCTGTCAAACTAAGGCAGCCTCTCAAACTAAGACAGCCGCTCATACTAAGGCAGACTCTCAAACTAAGGCAGCCCCTCAAACTAAGGCAGCCGCTCAAACTAAGGCAGCATCTCAAACTAAGGCAGCCACTCAAACTATGTCAGTCGCTCAAACTAAGGCAGCCTCTCAAACGAAGGCAGCCCCTAAAACTAAGGCAGCCCCTCAAACTAATGCAGCTGCTCAAACTAAGACAGCCTCTCAAACTAAGGCAGCATCTCAAACGAAGGCAGCCTCTCAAACTAAGGCAGCCCCTCAAACTAAGGCAGCCGCTCATACTAAGTAAGCCCCTCAAACTAAGGCAGCCGCTCAAACTAAGGCATCCCCTCAAACGAAGGCAGCCTCTCAAATTAAGGCACCCCCTCAAACTAATGCAGACCCTCAGACTAAGGCAGCCGCTCAAACTAAGGCATCCCCTCAAACTAAGGCAGCCTCTCAAACTAAGGCACCCCCTCAAACTAAGGCACCCCCTCAAACTAATGCAGCCCCTCAAACTAAGTCAGCCCCTCAAACTAATGCAGCCACTCAATCAAAGGCATTCCCACTAACTAAGCCAACCACTCAAACGAAGGCAGCACCTCAAACTAAGGCAGCACCTCAAAGTAATGCAGCCCCTCAAACATATGCAGCCCCTCAATGTAAGGCAGCCCCTTAAACTAAGGCAACCCCTCATTCTCATGCAACCCCTCAAACTAATGCAGCCCCTCACACTAAGGCAGCCCCTCTAACTAAGCCAACCCCTCAAACTAAGGCAGCCCCTCAAACTAAGGCAGCCCCTCAAAATAATGCAGCCCCTCAAACTAATGCAGCCACTGAATCAAAGGCAGACTCTCAAACTAATGCAGCCACTCAATAAAAGGCAGCCCCTCAAACTCAGCCAACCCCTCAAACTAAGGCAGCCGCTCAAACTAAGGCAGACTCTCAAACTAAGGCACCACCTCAAACTAAGGCAGCCGCTCAAACTAAGGCAGACTCTCAAACTAAGGCAGCCTCTCAAACTAAGTCAGCCGCTCAATCTAAGGCAGCACCTCAAACTCTAGGCAGCCGCTCAAACTAATGCAGCCCATCTAACTAAGGGAGCGCCTCAACCAAAGGCAGCAGCATCTCTAACTAAGGAAGCCCCTCAAACTAAGGCAGCCGCCCAAACTAAGGCAGCCGCTCAAACTAATGCAGCATCTCAATATGAGGCAGCCTCTCAAACTAAGGCAGCCGCTCAAACTAATGCAGCCCCTCAAACTAAGGCAGCCGCTCAAACTAAGGCAGCCCCTCAAACTAAGGCAGCCTCTCAAACTAATGCAGCCCCTTAAAGTAAGGCAGCCCCTCAAACTAAGGGAGCGCCTCAACCAAAGGCAGCCCCTAAAACTAATGCATCCGCTCGAACTAAGGCAGCCCCTCAAACTCAGGCAGCCTCTCAAACTGAGGCAGCCGCTCAAACTAAGGCAGCCTCTCAAACTAATGCAGCCTCTCAAAGTAAGGCAGCCCCTCAAACTAAGGCAGCCTTTCAAACTCAGGCAGCCTCTCAAACTAAGGCAGCCGCTCAAACTAAGGCAGCCTGTCAAACTAAGGCAGCCGCTCATACTAAGGCAGACTCTCAAACTAAGGCAGCCCCTCAAACTAAGGCAGCCGCTCAAACTAAGGCAGCATCTCAAACTAAGGCAGCCACTCAAACTATGTCAGCCGCTCAAACTAAGGCAGCCTCTCAAACTCAGGCAGCCCCTCAAACTAAGGCAGCCCCTCAAACTAAGGCAGCAGCTCAAACTAAGACAGCCTCTCAAACTAAGGCAGCATCTCAAACGAAGGCAGCCTCTCAAACTAAGGCAGCCCCTCAAACTAAGGCAGCCGCTCATACTGAGTAAGCCCCTCAAACTAAGGCAGCCGCTCAAACTAAGGCATCCCCTCAAACTAAGGCAGCCTCTCAAACTAAGGCACCCCCTCAAACTAAAACAGCCCCTCAAACTAAGTCAGCCCCTCAAACTAATGCAGCCCCTCAATCAAAGACAGCCCCTCAAACTAAGGCAGCCACTCAATCAAAGGCAGTCTCTCAAACGAATGCAGCCACTCAATCAAAGGCAGCCCCTCAAACTAAGCCAACCCCACACACTGAGGCAGCCCCTCAAACTAAGGCAGACTCTCAAACTGACGCTGCCCCTTAAAGTAAGGCTGCCCGACAAACTAAGGGAGCGCCTCAACCAAAGGCAGCCCCTCAAACTAATGCAGCCGCTCAATCTAAGGCAGCCCCTCAAACTCAGGCAGCCTCTCAAACTAAGGCAGCCGTTGAAACTAAGGCAGCCTGTCAAACTAAGGCAGCCGCTCAAACTAAGGCAGACTCTCAAACTAAGGTAACCCCTCAAACTAAGGCAGCCGCTCAAACTAAGGCAGACTCTCAAACTCAGGCAGCCTCTCAAACTAAGTCAGCCGCTCAATCTAAGGCAGCCCCTCAAACTAAGGCAGCCCCTCAAACTAAGGCAGCCGCTCAAACTAATGCAGCCCCTCAATCTCAGTCAGCCCCACAACTAAGGCAGCCGCTCAAAATAAAGCATCCCATCAAACTAATGCAGCCCCTCAAACTAAGGCAGCCCCTCAAACTAAGGCAGCCCCTCAAACTAATGCAGGCTTCAATCTAAGGCAGCCCATCAAACAAATGCAGCCCCTCAAACTACGTCAGCCCCTCAAACTAATGCAGCCACTCAATCAAAGGCAGACTCTCAAACTAATGCAGCCGCTCAAACCCAGGCAGCCCCTCAAACCCAGGCAGCCCCTCAAACCCAGGCAGCCTCTCAAACTAACGCAGCCGCTCAAACTAAGGCAGTCTGTCAAAGTAAGGCAGACCCTCAAACTAAGGGAGCGCCTCAACCAAAGGCAGCCCCTCAAAATAATGCCGCCGCTCAAATTAAGGCAGCCCCTCAAACTAAGGCAGCCTCTAAAAGTAAGGCAGACCCTCAAACTAAGGCAGCCGCTCAAACTAAGGCAGACTCTCAAACTAAGGCAGACCCTCAAACTAAGGGAGCGCCTCAACTAAAAGCAGCCCCTCAAACTAAGGCAGCCTCTAAAAGTAAGGCAGACCCTCAAACTAAGGCAGCCGCTCAAACTAAGGCAGACTCTCAAACTAAGGCAGCCCCTCAAACTAAGCCAACCCCACAAACTAAGGCAGCCCCTCAAACTAAGGCAGACTCTCAAACTGACGCTGCCCCTTAAAGTAAGGCAGCCCGACAAACTAAGGGAGCGCCTCAACCAAAGGCAGCCCCTCAAACTAATGCAGCCGCTCAAACTAAGGCAGCCCCTCAAACTCAGGCAGCCTCTCAACTAAGGCAGCCGTTGAAACTAAGGCAGCCTGTCAAACTAAGGCAGCCGCTCAAACTGAGGCAGACTCTCAAACTAAGGTAACCCCTCAAACTAAGGCAGCCGCTCAAACTAAGGCAGACTCTCAAACTCAGGCAGCCTCTCAAACTAAGTCAGCCGCTCAATCTAAGGCAGCCCCTCAAACTAAGGCAGCCCCTCAAACTAAGGCAGCCGCTCAAACTAATGCAGCCCCTCAATCTCAGGCAGCCCCACAACTAAGGCAGCCGCTCAAAATAAAGCATCCCATCAAACTAATGCAGCCCCTCAAACTAAGGCAGCCCCTCAAACTAATGCAGGCTTCAATCTAAGGCAGCCCATCAAACAAATGCAGCCCCTCAAACTACGTCAGCCCCTCAAACTAAGTCAGCCCCTCAAACTAATGCAGCCACTCAAACCCAGGCAGGCCCTCAAACCCAGGCAGCCTCACAAACTAACGCAGCCGCTCAAACTAAGGCAGCCTGTCAAAGTAAGGCAGACCCTCAAACTAAGGGAGCGCCTCAACCAAAGGCAGCCCCTCAAAATAATGCCGCCGCTCAAATTAAGGCAGCCCCTCAAACTAAGGCAGCCTCTAAAAGTAAGGCAGACCCTCAAACTAAGGCAGCCGCTCAAACTAAGGCAGACTCTCAAACTAAGGCAGACCCTCAAACTAAGGGAGCGCCTCAACGAAAAGCAGCCCCTCAAACTAATGCAGCCGCTCAAATTAAGGCAGCCCCTCAAACTGAGGCAGCCTCTAAAAGTAAGGCAGACCCTAAAACTAAGGCAGCCGCTCAAACTAAGGCAGCTTTTCAAACTAAGGCAGACTCTCAAACTAAGGCAGCCCCTCAAACTAAGGCAGCCGATCAAACTAATGCAGATTCTCAAACTAAGGCAGCAGCTCAAACTAAGGCAGCCGCTCAAACTAAGACAGCCTCTCAAATTAAGACAGCCGCTTAAACTAAGGCAGCCCCTCAAAGTAAGGCAGCCTCTCAAGCTAAGGCACTCCCTCAAACTAATGCAGCCCCTCAAACTAAGGCAGCCGCTCAAACTTCGGCAGACTCTCAAACTAATGCAGCCACTCAATCTAAGGCAGCCCCTCAAACTAAGCCAACCCCTCAAACTAAGGCAGCCCCTCAAACTAAGGCAGCCCCTCAAAATAATGCAGCCCCTCAAACTAATGCAGACCCTCAATCTAATGCAGCCCCTCAAACTAATGCAGCGACTCAATGAAAGGCAGACTCTCAAACTAATGCAGCCACTCAATAAAAGGCAGCCCCTCAAACACAGCCAACCCCTCAAACTAAGGCAGCCCCTCAAACTAAGGCAGACTCTGAAACTTAGGGAGCGCCTCAACCAAAGGCAGCCCCTCAAACTAATGCAGCCGCTCAAACTAAGGCAGCCCCTCAAACTCAGGCAGCCTGCCCAGCTCAGGCAGCCGCTCAAACTAAGGCAGCCTGTCAAACTAAGGCACCCTCTCAAAGTAAGGCAGACACTCAAACTAAGGCAGCCGCTCAAACTAAGGCAGACTCTCAAACTAAGGCACCACCTCAAACTAAGGCAGCCGCTCAAACTAAGGCAGACTCTCAAACTAGGGCAGCCTCTCAAACTAAGTCAGCCGCTCAAACTAAGGCAGCACCTCAAACTCTGGGCAGCCGCTCAAACTAATGCAGCCCATCTAACTAAGGGAGCGCCTCAACCAAAGGCAGCAGCATCTCTAACTAAGGAAGCCCCTCAAACTAAGGCAGCCGCTCAAACTAAGGCAGCCGATCAAACTAATGCAGCATCTCAATATGAGGCAGCCTCTCAAACTGAGGCAGCCGCTCAAACTAATGCAGCCCCTCAAACTAAGGCAGCCGCTCAAACTAAGGCAGCCCCTCAAACTAAGGCAGCCTCTCAAACTAATGCAGCCCCTTAAAGTAAGGCAGCCCCTCAAACTAAGGGAGCGCCTCAACCAAAGGCAGCCCCTAAAACTAATGCATCCGCTCTAACTAAGGCAGCCCCTCAAACTCTGGCAGCCTCTCAAACTGAGGCAGCCGCTCAAACTAAGGCAGCCTCTCAAACTAAGGCAGCCTCTCAAAGTAAGGCAGCCCCTCAAACTAAGGCAGCCTTTGAAACTCAGGCAGCCACTCAAACTAAGGCAGCCGCTCAAACTAAGGCAGCCTGTCAAACTAAGGCAGCCTCTCAAACTAGGACAGCCGCTCATACTAAGGCAGACTCTCAAACTCAGGCAGCCCCTCAAACTAAGGCAGCCGCTCAAACTAAGGCAGCATCTCAAACTAAGGCAGCCACTCAAACTATGTCAGCCGCTCAAACTAAGGCAGCCCCTCAAACTAAGGCAGCCCCTCAAACTAAGGCAGCAGCTCAAACTAAGACAGCCTCTCAAACTAAGGCAGCATCTCAAACGAAGGCAGCCTCTCAAACTAAGGCAGCCCCTCAAACTAAGGCAGCCGCTCATACTAAGTAAGCCCCTCAAACTAATGCAGCCGCTCAAACTAAGGCATCCCCTCAAACTAAGGCAGCCTCTCAAATTAAGGCACCCCCTCAAACTAATGCAGCCCCTCAGACTAAGGCAGCCGCTCAAACTAAGGCATCCCCTCAAACTAAGGCAGCCTCTCAAACTAAGGCACCCCCTCAAACTAATGCAGCCCCTCAAACTAAGTCAGCCCCTCAAACTAATGCAGCCACTCAATCAAAGGCAGTCCCTCTAACTAAGCCAACCACTCAAACGAAGGCAGCACCTCAAACTAAGGCAGCACCTCAAAGTAATGCAGCCCCTCAAACATATGCAGCCCCTCAATCTAAGGCAGCCCCTTAAACTAAGGCAACCCCTCATTCTCATGCAACCCCTCAAATTAATGCAGCCCCTCAAACTAAGGCAGCGCCTCTAACTAAGCCAACCCCTCAAACTAAGGCAGACACTCAAACTAAGGCAGACTCTCAAACTAATGCAGCCACTCAATCTAAGGCAGCCCCTCAAACTAAGCCAACCCATCAAACTAAGGCAGCCCCTCAAACTAAGGCAGCCCCTCAAAATAATGCAGCCCCTCAAACTAATGCAGACCCTCATTCTAATGCAGCCCCTCAAACTAATGCAGCCACTCAATCAAAGGCAGACTCTCAAACTAATGCAGCCACTCAATAAAAGGCAGCCCCTCAAACTCAGCCAACCCCTCAAACTAAGGCAGCCCCTCAAACTAAGGCAGACTGTCAAACTAATGCAGCCCCTTAAAGTGAGGCAACCCCTCAAACTAAGGGAGCGCCTCAACCAAAGGCAGCCCCTCAAACAAATGCAGCCGCTCAAACTAAGGCAGCCCCTCAAACTCAGGCAGCCTCTCCAGCTCAGGCAGCCGCTCAAACTAAGGCAGCCTGTCAAACTAAGGCGCCCTTTCAAAGTAAGGCAGACCCTCAAACTAAGGCAGACGCTCAAACTAAGGCAGACTCTCAAACTAAGGCAGCACCTCAAACTAAGGCAGCCTCTCAAACTAAGGCAGACTCTCAAACTAAGGCAGCCTCTCAAACTGAGCGGTCAATTTCAGTAAGTTACAAGTTAATCCCTTTTTTGCTTCATAGGACCGGGGACTGCTGGGTAGGGGAAAACTATTTATTTGGGCAGTTTTAAAATCTTTGTCTTTTGCGAGGAGCAGCCTTGATAGAACGGGGTGCGGAGCGGACTTTCAGCTGAGCGGTCAATTTCAGTAAGTTACAAGTTTATCCCTTTTTTGTTTCGGAGGACCGGGGACTGCTGAGTAGGGGAAAACTATTTATTTGGGCAGTGGCAGTTCCCGTGACACTACACGTGTAGTGTCTCCCACCCACCCTCCTCCTCTAACCAAAAAAAAAAGGACTCGAGGGTGTTGATAAGGTAAGCTTTTTATTTAAAAAGTTCAGACCGTCGGATTGCTAAGCGAACAAGTTTTGACTTTTTTTTTCGTTTGGTTTTTCAGTAGATTTATTGGGAATCTAGAATAGTGGGAATGGAGGTAAAGGCAGTTGTATGTTCCTCCTGCAGAATGTGGGAGGTAGGGGTCGCCAAGAGTGTCCCTGCTGACTGCATCTGCGGGAAGTGCACCCAACTCCAGCTCCTCGCAGACCGCGTTAGGGAACTGGAGCTGGAGCTGGATGAACTTCGGATCATTCGGGAGGCGGAGGGGATTATTGACAGGAGTTATAGGGAGGCAGTCACACCTCAGGTAAAAGAAGTAGGTAGATGGGTTACCGTCAGGGGAAGGAAAGGGAACCAGCAGGCAGTGCAGGGATCCCCTGTGGCCGTTTCCCTCAACAACAGGTATACCGTTTTGGATACTGTTGGGGGGGACGACTTACCAGGGGTAAGCAATGGGGTGCAGGTCTCTGGCACAGAGTCTGTCCCTGTTGCTCAGAGGGGAAAAGGGAAGAGGAGCAGAGCATTAGTCATTGGGGACTCCATAGTTAGGGGAACAGATAGGAGGTTCTGTGGGAACGAGAGAGACTCACGGTTAGTGTGTTGCCTCCCAGGTGCCAGGGTACGTGATGTCTCAGATCGTGTTTCTGGGATCCTTAAGGGGGAGGGGGAGCACCCCCAAGTCGTGGTCCACATAGACACCAACGACATAGGTAGGAAGAGAGATGGGGATTTAAGGCAGAAATTCAGGGAGCTAGGGTGGAAGCTGAGAGCGAGAACAACCAGAGTTGTTATCTCTGGGTTGTTGCCTGTGCCACGTGCTAGCGAAGAGAGGAATAGGGAGAGAGAGGAGTTGAACACGTGGCTGCAGGGATGGTGTAGGAGGGAGGGTTTTGGTTTCCTGGATAATTGGGGCTCTTTCTGGGGTAGGTGGGACCTCTACAAACAGGATGGTCTTCACCTGAACCAGAGGGGTACCAATATCCTGGGGGGGGAGATTTGTTAGTGCTCTTCGGGGGGGTTTAAACTAAATCAGCAGGGGAATGGGAACCTAAATTGTAGTTCCAGTGTACAGGCTGTTGAGAGTAGTGAGGTAGGGGATAAGGTTACAGGGACGCAGGAGGGCACTGGCAAGCAAGAACTTGGTTTAAAGTGTGTCTACTTCAACGCCAGGAGCATCCGGAATAAGGTGGGTGAGCTTGCAGCATGGGTTGGTACCTGGGATCCTGATGTTGTGGCCATTTCGGAGACATGGGTAGAGCAGGGGCAGGAATGGATGTTGCAGGTTCCGGGATTTAGATGTTTCAGAAAGAACAGAGAAGAGGGTAAAAGAGGGGGGGGGGGGGGTGTGGCATTGTTAATCAAGGAAAGTATTACAGCGGCAGAAAGGACGTTTGAGGACTCGTCTACTGAGGTAGTATGGGCCGAGGTTAGAAACAGGAGAGGAGAGGTCACCCTGTTGGGAGTTTTCTATAGACCTCCGAATAGTTCCAGAGATGTAGAGGAAAGGATAGCGAAGATGATTCTCGACAGGAGCGAGAGTAACAGGGTAGTGGTTATGGGGGACTTTAACTTTCCAAATATTGACTGGAAATACTATAGTTCGAGTACTTTAGATGGGTCTGTTTTTGTCCAGTGTGTGCAGGAGGGTTTTCTGACACAGTATGTGGACAGGCCAACCAGGGGCGATGCCACATTGGATTTGGTACTGGGTAATGAACCCGGCCAGGTGTTCGATTTAGATGTAGGTGAGCACTTTGGCGATAGTGATCACAATTCGGTTAGGTTTACCTTAGCGATGGGCAGGGACAGGTATATACCGCAGGGCAAGAATTATAGCTGGGGGAAAGGAAATTATGACGCGATTAGGCAAGATTTAGGATGTGTAGGATGGGGAAGGAAACTGCAGGGGATGGGCACAAACGAAATGTGGAGCTTATTCAAGGAGCAGCTAATGCGTGTCCTTGATAAGTATGTACCTGTCAGGCAGGGAGGAAGCTGTCGAGCAAGGGAGCCGTGGTTTACTCAAGAAGTTGAAGCGCTTGTCAAGAGGAAGAGGGCGGCTTATGTTAGGATGAGACGTGAAGGCTCAGTTAGGGCGCTTGAGAGTTACAAGCTAGCCAGGAAGGATCTAAAGGGAGGGCTAAGAAGAGCAAGGAGAGGACACGAGAAGTCATTGGCGGATAGGATCAAAGAAAACCCTAAGGCTATATCAGGAATAAACGAATGATAAGAGTTAGAACAGGACCAATCAAGGATAGTAGTGGGAAGTTGTGTGCGGAATCAGAGGAGATAGGGGAAGCGTTAAATGAATATTTTTCGTCAGTATTTACAGTAGAGAAAGAAAATGTTGCCGAGGAGATTACTGAGATACAGCCTACTAGGCTAGATGGGATTGAGATTCACAAGGAGGAGGTGTTAGCAATTTTGGAAAGAGTGAAAATAGATAAGTCCCCTGGGCCAGATGGGATTTAACCTAGGATTCTCTGGGAAGCCAGGGAGGAGATTGCAGAGCCGTTGTTGTTGATCTTTAAGTCGTCATTGTCGACAGGAGTAGTGCCGGAGGACTGGAGGATAGCAAATGTTGTCCCCTTGTTCAAGAAGGGGAGTAGAGACAGCCCTGGTAATTATAGACCTGTGCGCCTTACTTCGGTTGTGGGTAAAATGTTGGAAAAGGTTAGAAGAGACAGGATTTATAATCATCTTGAAAAGAATAAGTTCATTTGCGATAGTCAGCACGGTTTTTGTGAAAGGTAGGTCGTGCCTCACAAACCTTATTGAGTTTTTTGAGAAGGTGACCAAACAGGTGGATGAGGGTAAAGCACTGGATGTGGTGTATATGGATTTCAGTAAGGCGTTTGATAAGGTTCCCCACGGTAGGCTATTGCAGAAAATACGGAAGTCTGGGGTTGAAGGTGATTTAGAGCTTTGGATCAGAAATTGGCTAGCTGAAAGAAGACACAGGGTGGTGGTTGATGGCAAATGTTCATCCTGGAGTTTAGTTACTAGTGGTGTACCGCAAGGTTCTGTTTTGGGGCCACTGCTGTTTGTCATTTTTTATAAACGACCTGGATGAGGGTGTAGAAGGGTGGGTTAGTAAATTTGCGGATGACACGAAGGTCGGTGGAGTTGTGGATAGTGTCGAAGGGTGTTGTAGGGTACAGAGGGACATAGATAGGCTGCAGAGCTGGGCTGAGAGATGGCAAATGGAGTTTAATGCGGAGAAGTGTGAGGTGATTCACTTTGGAAGGAGTAACAGCAATGCAGAGTACTGGGCTAATGGGAAGATTCTTGGTAGTATAGATGAGCAGAGAGAGCTTGGTATCCAGGTACATAAATCCCTGAAAGTTGCTACCCAGGTTAATAGGGCTGTTAAGAAGGCATATGGTGTGTTAGCCTTTATTAGTAGGGGGATCGAGTTTCAGAGCCACGGGGTCATGATGCAGCTGTACAAAACTCTGGTGAGGCCGCACCTGGAGTATTGCGTGCAGTTCTGGTCACCGCATTATAGGAAGGATGTGGAAGCTTTGGAAAGGGTGCAGAGGAGATTTACTAGGATGTTGCCTGGTATGGAAGGAAGGTCTTACGAGGAAAGGCTGAGGGACTTGGGGTTGTTTTCGTTAGAGAGAAGGAGGAGGAGAGGTGACTTAATAGAGACATACAAGATAATCAGAGGGTTAGATAGGGTGGATAGTGAGAGTCTTTTTCCTCGGATGAGGATGGCAAACACGAGGGGACATAGCTTTAAGTTGAGGAGTGAAAGATACAGGACAGATGTCAGAGGTAGTTTCTTTACGCAGAGAGTAGTAGGGGCGTGGAACGCCCTGCCTGCAATAGTAGTAGACTCGCCAACTTTAAGGGCATTTAAGTGGTCATTGGATAGACATATGGATGTAAATGGAATAGTGTAGGTCAGATGATCGGCGCAACATCGAGGGCCGAAGGGCCTGTACTGCGCTGTAATATTCTAATTCTAATTCTAACTCTAATACTAAGTCAGCCGCTCAATCTAAGGCAGCCCCTCAAACTCTCGGCAGCCGCTCAAACGAATGCAGACCATCTAACTAAGGGAGCGCCTCAACCAAAGGCAGCAGCATCTCTAACTAAGGCAGCGTCTCAAACTACGGCAGCCGCTCAAACTAAGGAAGCCCCTCAAACTAAGGCAGCCGCTCAAACTAAGGCAGCCGCTCAAACTAATGCAGCATCTCAATATGAGGCAGCCTCTCAAACTAAGGCAGCCGCTCAAACTAATGCAGCCCCTCAAACTAAGGCAGCCGCTCAAACTAAGGCAGCCCCTCAAACTAAGGCAGCCTCTCAAACTATTGCAGCCCCTTAAAGTAAGGCAGCCCCTCAAACTAAGGGAGCGCCTCAACCAAAGGCAGCCCCTAAAACTAATGCAGCCGCTCTAACTAAGGCAGCCCCTCAAACTCAGGCAGCCTCTCAAACTGAGGCAGCCGCTCAAACTAAGGCAGCCTCTCAAACTAAGGCAGCCCCTCAAACTAAGGCAGCCTTTCAAACTCAGGCAGCCTCTCAAACTAAGGCAGCCGCTCAAACTAAGTCAGCCTGTCAAACTAAGGCAGCCTCTCAAACTAAGGCAGCCGCTCAAACTAAGGCAGCATCTCAAAGTAAGGCAGCCACTCAAACTATGTCAGCCGCTCAAACTAAGGCAGCCTCTCAAACTAAGGCAGCCCCTCAAACTAAG
Source organism: Heterodontus francisci (assembly GCF_036365525.1). Classification (NCBI taxonomy): domain Eukaryota; kingdom Metazoa; phylum Chordata; class Chondrichthyes; order Heterodontiformes; family Heterodontidae; genus Heterodontus; species Heterodontus francisci. The sequence goes on along the minus strand of NW_027140601.1, from coordinate 1,591,678 downwards.
GCAGCCCCTCAAACTAAGGCAGCAGCTCAAACTAAGGCAGCCTCTCAAACTAAGGCAGCATCTCAAACGAAGGCAGACTCTCAAACTAAGGCAGCCCCTCAAACTAAGGCAGCCGCTCATACTAAGTAAGCCCCTCAAACTAAGGCAGCCGCTCAAACTAAGGCATCCCCTCAAACTAAGGCAGCCTCTCAAATTAAGGCACCCCCTCAAACTAATGCAGCCCCTCAGACTAAGGCAGCCGCTCAAACTAAGGCATCCCCTCAAACTAAGGCAGCCTCTCAAACTAAGGCAACCCCTCAAACTAATGCAGCCCATCAAACTAAGTCAGCCCCTCAAACTAATGCAGCCACTCAATCAAAGGCAGTCCCTCTAACTAAGCCAACCACTCAAACGAAGGCAGCACCTCAAACTAAGGCAGCACCTCAACGTAATGCAGCCCCTCAAACATATGCAGCCCCTCAATCTAAGGCAGCCCCTTAAACTAAGGCAACCCCTTAAACTAAGGCAACCCCTCAAACTAATGCAGCCCCTCAAACCAAGGCAGCCGCTCAAACTAATGCAGCCCCTCAAACTAAGTAATCCGCTCAAACTAAGGCAGCCACTCAAACTAAGGCAGCCGATCAAACTAAAGCTGCCCCTCAAACTGAGACAGCCGCTCAAACTAATGCAGCCCCTCTGTCTAAGGCAGCCCCTCAAACTCAGTCAGCCTCTCAAACTAAGGCAGCCCCTCAAACTAAGGCAGCCCCTCAAACTATGGCAGCCGCTCAAACTGAGGCAGCCGCTCAAACTAAGGCAGTCCCTCAAACTAAGGCAGCCGCTCAAACTAAGGCAGCCCCTCAAACTGAGACAGCCGCTCAAACTAATGCAGCCCCTCTGTCTAAGGCAGCCCCTCAAACTCAGGCAGCCTCTCAAACTAAGGCAGCCGCTCAAACTAAGGCAGCCCCTCAAACTAAGACAGCCGCTCAAACTAATGCAGTCCCTCAAACTAAGGCAGCCGCTCAAATTAAGGCAGCCCCTCAAACTATGGCAGCCCCTCAAACTAATGCAGCGCCTCAAACTAATGCAGAACTCTATCTAAGGCAGCCCCTCAAACTAAGGCATCCCCTCAAAGTAATGCAGCCCCTCAATCTCATGCAGCCCCTCAAACTAATACAGCCCCTCAATCTAAGGCAGCCCCTCAAACTAATGCACCACCTCAAACTAATGCAGCCCCTCAAATTAATGCAGCCCCTCAATCTAAGGCAGCCCCTCAAAATAATGCAGCCGCTCAATCAAAGTCAGACCCTCAAACTAATGCAGCCACTCAATCAAAGGCAGCCCCTCAAACTAAGCCAACCCCTCCAACTAAGGCAGCCCCTCAAACTAAGGCAGAATCTCAAACTAATGCAGCCCCTTAAAGTAAAGCAGCCCCACAAATTAAGGGAGCGCCTCAACCAAAGGCAGCCCCTCAAAGTAATCCAGCAGCTCAAACAAAGGCAGCCCCTCAAACTCAGGCAGCCTCTCAAAGTAAGGCATCCGCTCAAACTAAGGAAGCCCCTCAAACTAAGGCAGCCGCTCAAACAAAGACAGCCGGTCAAACTAATGCAGCCCCTTAATCTGAGGCAGCCGCTCAAACTGAGGCAGCCGCTCAAACTAATGCAGCCCCTCAAACTAAGGCAGCCGCTCAAACTAAGGCAGCCCCTCAAACTAAGGCAGCCTCTCAAACTAATGCAGGCCCTTAAAGTAAGGCAGCCCCTCAAACTAAGGGAGCGCCTCAACCAAATGCAGCCCCTAAAACTAATGCAGCCGCTCAAACTAAGGCAGCCCCTCAAACTCAGGCAGCCCCTCAAACTAAGGCAGCCGCTCAGCTAAGGCAGCCTGTCAAACTAAGGCAGCCTCTTAAAGTAAGGCAGCCCCTCAAACTAAGGCAGCCTATCAAACTCAGGCATCCTCTCAAACGAAGGCAGCCGCTCAAACTAAGGCAGCCTGTCAAACTAAGGCGGCCTCTCAAGCTAAGGCAGCCGCTCGAACTAAGGCAGCCCCTCAAACTAAGGCAGCCTCTCAAACGAATGCAGGCCCTTAAAGTAAGGCAGCCCCTCAAACAAAGGGAGCGCCTCAACCAAATGCAGCCCCTAAAACTAATGCAGCCGCTCAAACTAAAGCAGCCCCTCAAACTCAGGCAGCCCCTCAAACTAAGGCAGCCGCTCAGCTAAGGAAGCCTGTCAAACTAAGGCAGCCTCTCAAAGTAAGGCAGCCCCTCAAACTAAGGCAGCCCCTCAAACTAAGGCAGCCGCTCAAACTAAGGCAGACTCTCAAACTAAGGCAGCCTCTCAAGCTATGTCTGCCACTCAAACGAAGGCAGACTCTCAAACTAAGGCATCCCCTCAATCTAAGGCAGCCCCTCAAACTAAGGCAGCAACTCAAACTAAGGCAGCCTCTCAAACTAAGGCAGCATCTCAAACTAAGGCAGCCTCTCAAACTAAGGCAGCCCCTCAAACGAAGGCAGCCGCTCAAACTAAGGAAGCCCCTCAAACTAAGGCAGCCGCTCAAACTAATGCAGCCCCTCAAACTAATGCAGCCCCTCAATCAATGGCAGCCCCTCATTCTAAGGCAGCCCCTCAAACTAATGCATCCCCTCAAACGAAGGCAGCCGCTTAAACTAAGCCAGCCCCTCAAACTAATGTAGCCACTCAATCAAAGGCAGCCCCTCTAACTAAGACAACACCTCAAACTAAGGCATCCCCTCAAACTAAGGCAGACTCTCAAACCAATGCAGCCACTCAATCAAAGGCAGCCCCTCAAACTAAGCCATCCACTCAAACTAAGGCAGCCCCTCAAACTAATGCAGCCCCTCAAACCAAGGCAGCCCCTCAAACTAAGGCAGCCCGTCAAACTAAGGCAGCCGCTCAAACTAAGGCTGCCCCTCAAACTAAGGCAGACTCTCAAACTAATGCAGCCCCTTAAAGTAAAGCAGCCCCACAAATTAAGGGAGCGCCTCAACCAAAGGCAGCCCCTCAATCTAATGCAGCCGCTCAAACTAAGACAGCCCCTCCAACTCAGGCAGCCTCTCAAAGTAAGGCAGCCGCTCATACTAAGGAAGCCCCTCAAACTAAGGCAGCCGCTCAAACAAAGGCAGCCGCTCAAACTAATGCAGCTCCTCAAACTAAGGCAGCCGCTCATACTAAGGCAGCCCCTCAAACTAAGGCAGCATCTCAAACTAATGCAGCCCCTTAAAGTAAGGCAGCCCCTCAAACTAAGGGCGCGCCTCAACCAAATGCAGCCCCTAAAACTAATGCAGCCGCTCAAACTAAGGCAGCCCCTCAAACTCAGGCAGCCTCTCAAACTAAGGCAGCCGCTCAAACTAAGGCAGCCTGTCAAACTAAGGCAGCCTCTCAAAGTAAGGCAGCCCTTCAAACCAAGGCAGCCTGTCAAACTCAGGCAACCTCTCAAACTAAGGCAGCCGCTCAAACTAAGGTAGCCTGTCAAACTAAGGCGGCCTCTCAGGCTAAGGCAGCCGCTCGAACTAAGGCAGACTCTCAAACTAAGGCAGCCCCTCAAACTAAGGCAGCCGCTCAAACTAAGGCAGACTCTCAAACTAAGGCAGCCTCTCAAACTATGTCAGCCACTCAAACTAAGGCAGACTCTCAAACTAAGGCAGCCCCTCAATCTAAGGCAGCCCCTCAAACTAAGACAGCAACTCAAACTACGGCAGCCTCTCAAACTAAGGCAGCATCTCAAACTAAGGCAGCCTCTCAAACTAAGGCAGCCCCTCAAACTATGGCAGCCGCTCAAACTAAGGAAGCCCCTCAAACTAAGGCAGCCCCTCAAACTAAGCCATCCACTCAAACAAAGGCAGCCCCTCAAACTAATGCAGCCCCTCAAACCAAGGCAGCCCCTCAAACTAAGGCAGCCCCTCAAACTAAGGCAGCCCGTCAAACTAAGTCAGCCGCTCAATCTAAGGCAGCCCCTCAAACTGAGACAGCCGCTCAAACTAATGCAGCCCCTCAAACGAAGGCAGCCCCTTAAACTAAGCCAGCCCCTCAAACTAATGCAGCCACTCAATCAAAGGCAGCCCCTCGAACTAGCCAACACCTCAAACTAAGGCATCCCCTCAAACGAAGGCAGACTCTCAAACCAATGCAGCCACTCAATCAAAGGCAGCCACTCAAACTAAGCCAACCACTCAAACTAAGGCAGCACCTCAAACTAAGGCAGCCCCTCAAAGTAATGCAGCCCCTCAAACAAATGCAGCCCCTCAATCTAAGGCAGCCCCTTAAATTAAGGCAGCCCCTCAAACTAATGCAGCCCCTCAAACCAAGGCAGCCGCTCAAACTAAGGCAGCCCCTCAAACTATGGCAGCCGCTCAAACTAAGTCTTCCGCTCAGACAAAGGCAGCCCCTCAAACTAAGGCAGCCGCTCAAACTAAGGCAGCCCCTAAAACTGAGACAGCATCTCAAACTACTGCAGCCCCTGAGTCTAAGGCAGCCGCTCAAACTCAGGCAGCCTCTCAAACTGAGTCAGCCCCTCAAACTAAGACAGCCGCTCAAACTAAGACAGTCCATCTAACTAAGGGAGCGCCTCAACCAAAGGCAGCAGCATCTCTAACTAAGGCAGCCTCTCAAACTACGGCAGCCGCTCAAACTAAGGAAGCCCCTCAAACTCAGGCAGCCGCTCAAACTAAGGCAGCCCCTCAAACTCAGGCAGCCTCTCAAAGTAAGGCAGCCGCTCAAACTAAGGCAGCCCCTAAAACTGAGACAGCCGCTCAAACTAATGCAGCCCCTGAGTCTAAGGCAGCCGCTCAAACTCAGGCAGCCTCTCAAACTAAGGCAGCCGCTCAAACTGAGGCAGCCGCTCAAACTAAGACAGCCGCTCAAACTAAAGCAGCCCCTCAAACTAAGGCAGCCGCTCAAATTAAGGCAGCCCCTCAAACTATGGCAGACTCTCAAACTAAAGCAGCCCCTCATACTTAGGCAGCCTCTCAAACTATGGCAGCCCCTCAAACTAATGCAGCCCCTCAAACTAATGCAGAACTCTATCTAATGCAGCCCCTCAAACTAAGGCATCCCCTCAAAGTAATGCAGCCCCTCAAACTAATGCAGCCCCTCAAACTAATGCAGCCCCTCAATCTAAGGTAGCCCCTCAATCTAATGCAGCCCCTCAAACTAATGCAGCCTCTCAATCTAAGGCAGCCCCTCAATCTAAGGCAGCCCCTCAAAATAATGCAGCCACTCAATCAAAGGCAGACTCTCAAACTAATGCAGCCACTCAATCAAAGGCAGCCCCTCAAACTAAGCCAACCACTCAAACTAAGGCAGCCCCTCAAACTAAGGCAGACTCTCAAACTAATGCAGCCACTCAATCAAAGGCAGCGACTCAAACTAATGCATCCGCTCAAACTAAGGCAGCCCCTCAAACCCAGGCTGCCTCTCAAAGTAAGGCATACCCTCAAACTAAGGCAGCCGCTCAAACTATGGCAGACTCTCAAACTGAGGCAGGCCCTCAAACTAAGGCAGCCGCTCAAACTAAGGCGGACTCTCAAACTAAGCCAACCTCTCAAACTAAGTCAGCCGCTCAATCTAAAGCAGCCCCTCAAACTAAGGCAGCCCCTCAAACTAAGGCAGCCGCTCAAACTAATGCAGTCCCTCAATCTAAGTCAGCCCCTCAACTAAGGCAGCCGCTCAAACTAAAGCAGCCCATCAAACTAATGCAGGCCCTCAATCTAAGGCAGCCCCTCAATCGAAGGCAGCACCTCAAACTAATGCAGCCACTCAATCAAAGGCAGCCCCTCAAACTAAGCGTTCCCCTCAAACAAATGCAGCCGCTCAAACTAAGTCAGCCCCTCAAACTCAGGCAGCCGCTCAAACTGAGGCAGCCCCTCAAACTCAGGCAGCCTCTCAAAGTAAGGCAGACCCTCAAACTAAGGCAGCCGCTCAAACTAAGGCAGACTCTCAAACTAAGGCAGGCCCTCAAACTAAGGCAGCCGCTCAAACTAAGGCGGACTCTCAAACTAAGGCAACCTCTCAAACTAAGTCAGCCGCTCAATCTAAGGCAGCCCATCAAACTAAGGCAGCCCCTCAAACTAAGGCAGCCGCTCAAACTAATGCAGTCCCTCAACCTAAGGCAGCCCCTGAACTAAGGCAGCCGCTCAAACTAAAGCAGACCATCAAACTAATGCAGCCCCTCAATCTAAGGCAGCCCCTCAAACTAAGGCAGCCCTTCAAACAAATGCAGCCCCTCAAACTAAGTCAGCCCCTCAAACTAAGGCAGCCCCTCAAACTAATGCAGCCACTCAATCAAAGGCAGACTCTCAAACTAATGCAGCCACTCAATCAAAGGCAGCCCTCAAACTAAGCTTACCCCTCAAACTAATGCAGCCGCTCAAACTAAGGCAGCCCCTCAAACTCAGGCAGCCTCTCAAACTAAGGCAGCCGCTCAATCTAAGGCAGCCCCTCAAACTAAGGCAGCAACTCAAACTAAGGCAGCCTCTCAAACTAAGGCAGCATCTCAAACTAAGGCAGCCTCTCAAACTAAGGCAGCCCCTCAAACGAAGGCAGCCGCTCAAACTAAGGAAGCCCCTCAAACCAAGGCAGCCGCTCAAACTAAGGCAGCCCCTCAAACTAAGGCAGCCCGTCAAACTAAGGCAGCCGCTGAAACTAAGGCTGCCCCTCAAACTAAGGCAGACTTTCAAACTAATGCAGCCCCTTAAAGTAAAGCAGCCCCACAAATTAAGGGAGCGCCTCAACCAAAGGCAGCCCCTCAATCTAATGCAGCCGGTCAAACTAAGGCAGCCCCTCCAACTCAGGCAGCCTCTCAAAGTAAGGCAGCCGCTCATACTAAGGAAGCCCCTCAAACTAAGGCAGCCGCTCAAACAAAGGCAGCCGCTCAAACTAATGCAGCCTCTCAAACTAAGGCAGCCGCTCAAACTAAGGGAGCCCATCAAACTAAGGCAGCCTCTCAAACTAAGGCACCCCCTCAAACTAATGCAGCCCCTCAATCTAAGGCACCCCCTCATTCTAAGTCAGCCCCTCAAACTAATGCAGCCCCTCAAACGAAGGCAGCCCCAAAAACTAAGCCAGCCCCTCAAACTAATGCAGCCCCGCAATCTAAGGAGCCCCTCAAAATAATGCAGCCACTCAATCAGAGGCAGACTCTCAAAACTAATGCAGCCACTCAATCAAAGGCAGCCCCTCAAACTAAGCCATCCCCTCAAACTAAGGCAGTCCCTCAAACTAAGACAGACTCTCAAACTAATGCAGCCCCTTAAAGTAAGGCAGCCCCACAAACTAAGGGAGCGCCTCAACCAAAGGCAGCCCCTCAAACTCATGCAGCCGCTCAAATTAAGGAAGCCCCTCAAACTCAGGCAGCCTCACAATCTAAGGCAGCCGCTCAAACTAAGGCAGCCTGTCAAACTAAGGCAGCCTCTCAAAGTAAGGCAGACCCTCAAACTAACGCAGCCGCTCAAACTAGGGCAGACTCTCAAACTCAGGCAGCCCCTCAAACTAAGGAAGCCGCTCAAACTAAGGCAGACTCTCAAACTAAGGCAGCCTCTCAAACTCAGTCAGCCGCTCAATCTGAGGCAGCCCCTCAAACTAAGGCAGCCCCTCAAACTAAGGCAGCCGCTCAAACTCATGCAGCCCCTCAATCTAAGGCAGCCCCTCAACTAAGGCAGCCGCTCAAACTAAAGCAGCCCATCAAATTAATGCAGCTCCTCAATCTAAGGCAGCCCCTCAAACTAAGGCAGCCCCTCAAACTAAGGCAGCCCCTCAATCTCAGGCAGCACCTCAAACCAATGCAGCTCCTCAAACTAAGTCAGCCCCTCAAACTAATTCAGCCACTCAATCAAAGGCAGACTCTCAAACTAATGCAGCCTCTCAATCAAAGGCAGCCCCTCAAACTAAGCCTACCCCTCAAACTAAGGCTGCCCCTCAAACTAAGGCAGACTCTCAAACTAAGGCAGCCTCTCAAACTAAGTCAGCCGCTCAAACTAAGGCAGCCTCTCAAACTAAGGCAGCCCCTCAAACTAAGGCAGCCCCTCAAACTAAGGTCGCTCCTCAATCTAAGGCAGCCTCTCAAACTAAGGCAGCATCTCAAACGAAGGCAGCCTCTCAAACTAAGGCAGCCCCTCAAACTCAGGCAGCCTGTCAAACTAAGGCAGCCTCTCAAAGTAAGGCAGACCCTCAAACTAAGGGAGCCCCTCAACCAAAGGCAGCCCCTCAAACTAATGCAGCAGCTCAAATTAAGGCAGCCCCTCAAACTAATGTTTGAAGGTAAATCCACATGTGATATGTGGGAGGCTTTCAAAGAGAGGTTGATTCGCGTGCAGGAGAGACATGTTCCTGTGAAAATGAAGGAGAGAAATGGCAAGATTAGGGAACCATGGATGACAGGTGAAATTGTGAGACTAGCTAAGAGGAAAAAGGAAGCATACATAAGGTCTAGGCGGCTGATGAAAGACGAAGCTTTGAAAGAATATCGGGAATGTAGGACCAATCTGAAACGAGGAATTATGAGGGCTAAAAGGGGTCATGAAATATCTTTAGCAAACAGGATAAAGAAAATCCCAAAGCCTTTTATTCATATATAAGGAGAAAGAGGGTAACTAGAGAAAGGATTGGCCCACTAAAGGACACAGGAGGAATGTTATGCTTGGACTCAGAGAAAATGGGTGAGATTCTAAACGAGTACTTTGCATCGGTATTCACCGAGGAGAGGGACATGACGGATGTTGAGGTTAGGAACAGATGTTTGATTACACTAGGTCAAGTCGGCATAAGGAGGGAGGAAGTGTTGGGTATTCTAAAGGGCATTAAGGTGGACAAGTCCCCAGGTCCGGATGGGATCTATCCCAGGTTACTGAGGGAAGCGAGAGAGAAAATAGCTGGGGCCTTAACAGATATCTTTGCAGCATCCTTAAACACGGGTGAGGTCCAGGAGGACAGGAGAATTGCTAATGTTGTCCCCTTTTTTAAGAAGGGTAGCAGGGATAATCCAGGTTTTTATAGACCGATGAGCCTGACGTCAGTGGTAGGGATGCTGCTGGAGAAGATACTGAGGGATAGGATCTATTCCCATTTGGAAGAAAATGGGCTTATCAGTGATAGGCAACATGGTTTTGTGCAGGGAAGGTCATGTCTTACCAACTTAATAGAATTCTTTGAGGAAGTGACAAAGTTGATTGATGAGGGAAGGGCTGTCGATGTCATATACATGGACTTCAGTGAGGCGTTTGATAAGTTCCCCATGGCAGGCTGATGGAGAAAGTGAAGGCGCATGGGGTCCAAGGTGTACTAGCTAGATGGATAAAGAACTGGCTGGGCAAAAGGAGACAGAGAGTAGCAGTAGAAGGGAGTTTCTCAAAATGAAGACGTGCGACCAGTGGTGTTTCACAGGGATCCGTGCTGGGACCACTGTTGTTTGTGATATAAATTAATGATTTGGAGGAAAGTTTAGGTGGACTGATTAGCAAGTTTGCAGACGTCACTAAGATTGGTGGAGTAGCAGATAGTGAAGGGGACTGTCAGAGAATACAGCAGAGTATAGATAGATTGGAGAGTTGGGCAGAGAAATGGCAGATGGAGTTCAATCAGGGCAAATGCGAGGTGATGCATTTTGGAAGATCTAATTCAAGAGTGAACTATACAGTAAATGGAAAAGTCCTGGGGAAAATTGATGGACAGAGAGATTTGGGTGTGCAGGTCCACTGTTCCCTGAAGGTGGCAACGCAGGTAAATAGAGTGGTCAAGAAGGCATACGGCATGCATTCCTACATCGGACGGGGTATTGAGTACAAGAGTTGGCAGGTCATGTTACAGTTATGTAGGACTTTGGTTCGGCCACATTTGGAATACTGCGTGCAGTTCTGGTCGCCACATTACCAAAAGGATGTGGATGCTTTGGAGAGGGTGCAGAGGAGGTTCACCAGGATGTTGCCTGCTATGGAGGGCGCTAGCTCTGAAGAGAGCTTGAGTAGATTAGGATTATTTTCATTAGAAAGACGGAGGTTGAGGGGGGACCTGATTGAGGTGCACAAAATCATGAGAGGTGTAGACAGGGTGGGTAGCAAGAGGCTTTTTCCCAGAGTGGGGGATTCAATTACTGGAGGACACGAGTTCAAAGTGAAAGGAGAAAAGTTTAGGGGGGATATGTGTGGAAAGTTATTTACGCAAAGGGTGGTGGGTGCCTGGAATGCGTTTCCAGCGGAGGTGGTAGATGCGGGCACGATGGCGTCTTTTAAGATGTATCTAGACAGAGACATGAATGGGCAGGAAGAAAAGAGATACAGAACCTTAGAAAATAGGCGACATGTTTAGAGAGAGGATCTGGATCGGCGCAGGCTTGGAGGGCCGAAGGGCCTGTTCCTGTGCTGTAATTATCTTTGTTCTTTGTTCTTTGTTCAGCCCCTCAAACTGAGGCAGCCGCTCAAATTAAGGCAGCCCCTCAAACTATGGCAGACTCTCAAACTAAGGCAGCCCCTCAAACTAAGGCAGCCCCTCAAACTAAGGCAGCACCTCAAACTAAGGCAGCCTCTCAAACTAAGGCAGCATCTCAAACGAAGGCAGCCTCTCAAACTAAGGAAGCCCCTCAAACTAAGGCAGCCGCTCAAACTAAGGCAGCCGCTCAAACTAATGCAGCCCCTCAATCTAAGGCAGCCCCTCAAACTAAGGCAGCCCCTCAAACTAATGCAGCCCCTCAAAATAAGGCAGCCGCTCAAACTAAGGCAGCCCCTGAAACTAAGGCAGCCTCTCAAACTAAGACACCCCCTCAAACTAATGCAGCCCCTCAAACTAATGCAGCCCCTCAATCTAAGGCACCCCCTCATTCTAAGTCAGCCCCACAAACTAATGCAGCCCCTCAAACTAAGGCAGCCCCTTAAACTAAGCCAGCCCCTCAAACTAATGCAGCCACTCAATCAAAGGCAGCCACTCTAACTAAGCCAACACCTCAAACTAAGGCATCCCCTCATACTAAGGCAGACTCTCAAACTAATGCAGCCACTCAATCAAAGGCAGCCACTCAAACTAAGCCAACCGCTCAAACTAAGGCAGCCCCTCAAACTATGCGAGCCGCTCAAACTAAGTCATCCGGTCAAACTAAGGCAGCCCCTCAAACTAAGGCAGCCGCTCAAACTAAGGCAGCCCCTCAAACTATGGCAGCCTCTCAAACTAAGGCAGCCCCTCAAACTAAGGCAGCCTCTCAAACTGATGCAGCCCCTCAATGGACAGAGACGAGAGTGGTCTGAAAGGAAGAGTGCTAAATTGGGGGAAGGCCAACAATACCAAAATTCGGCAGGAGCTGGGGAATGTAGATTGGGAGCAGCTGTTTGAAGGTAAATCCACATGTGATATGTGGGAGGCTTTCAAAGAGAGGTTGATTCGCGTGCAGGAGAGACATGTTCCTGTGAAAATGAAGGAGAGAAATGGCAAGATTAGGGAACCATGGATGACAGGTGAAATTGTGAGACTAGCTAAGAGGAAAAAGGAAGCATACATAAGGTCTAGGCGGCTGATGAAAGACGAAGCTTTGAAAGAATATCGGGAATGTAGGACCAATCTGAAACGAGGAATTAAGAGGGCTAAAAGGGGTCATGAAATATCTTTATCAAACAGGGTTAAAGAAAATCCCAAAGCCTTTTATTCATATATAAGGAGAAAGAGGGTAACTAGAGAAAGGATTGGCCCACTAAAGGACACAGGAGGAATGTTATGCTTGGACTCAGAGAAAATGGGTGAGATTCTAAACGAGTACTTTGCATTGGTATTCACCGAGGAGAGGGACATGACGGATGTTGAGGTTAGGAACAGATGTTTGATTACACTAGGTCAAGTCGGCATAAGGAGGGAGGAAGTGTTGGGTATTCTAAAGGGCATTAAGCTGGACAAGTCCCCAGGTCCGGATTGGATCTATCCCAGGTTACTGAGGGAAGCGAGAGAGGAAATAGCTGGGGCCTTAACAGATATCTTTGCAGCATCCTTAAACACGGGTGAGGTCCCGGAGGACTGGAGAATTGCTAATGTTGTCCCCTTGTTTAAGAAGGGTAGCAGGGATAATCCAGGTAATTATAGACCGGTGAACCTGACGTCAGTGGTCGGGAAGCTGCTGGAGAAGATACTGAGGGATAGGATCTATTCCCATTTGGAAGAAAATGGGCTTATCAGTGATAGGCAACATGGTTTTGTGCAGGGAAGTTCATGTCTTACCAACTTAATAGAATTCTTTGAGGAAGTGACAAAGTTGATTGATGAGGGAAGGGCTGTCGATGTCATATACATGGAATTCAGGAAGGCGTTTGATAAGGTTCCCCATGGCAGGCTGATGGAGAAAGTGAAGGCGCATGGGGTCCAAGGTGTACTAGCTAGATGGATAAAGAACTGGCTGGGCAACAGGAGACAGAGAGTAGCAGTAGAAGGGAGTTTCTCAAAATGGAGACGTGTGACCAGTGGTGTTCCACAGGGATCCGTGCTGGGACCACTGTTGTTTGTGATATACATTAATGATTTGGAGGAAAGTATAGGTGGACTGATTAGCAAGTTTGCAGACGACACTAAGATTGGTGGAGTAGCAGATAGTGAAGGGGACTGTCAGAGAATACAGCAGAATATAGATAGATTGGAGAGTTGGGCAGAGAAATGGCAGATGGAGTTCAATCAGGGAAAATGCGAGGTGATGCATTTTGGAAGATCTAATTCAAGAGTGAACTATACAGTAAATGGAAAAGTCCTGGGGAAAATTGATGCGCAGAGAGATTTGGGTGTGCAGGTCCACTGTTCCCTGAAGGTGGCAACGCAGGTAAATAGAGTGGTCAAGAAGGCATACGGCATGCTTTCCTTCATCGGACGGGGTATTGAGCACAAGAGTTGGCAGGTCATGTTACAGTTGTGTAGGACTTTGGTTCGGCCACATTTGGAATACTGCGTGCAGTTCTGGTCGCCACATTACCAAAAGGATGTGGATGCTTTGGAGAGGGTGCAGAGGAGGTTCACCAGGATGTTGCCTGCTATGGAGGGCGCTAGCTATGAAGAGAGGTTGAGTAGATTAGGATTATTTTCATTAGAAAGACGGAGGTTGAGGGGGGACCTGATTGAGGTGTACAAAATCATGAGAGGTATAGACAGGATGGATAGCAAGAGGCTTTTTCCCAGAATGGGGGATTCAATTACTAGAGGACACGAGTTCAAAGTGAAAGGAGAAAAGTTTAGGGGGGATATGCGTGGATAGTTCTTTACGCAGAGGGTGGTGGGTGCCTGGAACGCGTTGCCCGCAGAGGTGGTAGATGCGGGCACGATGGCGTCTTTTAAGATGTATCTAGACAGAGACATGAATGGGCAGGAAGAAAAGAGATACAGAACCTTAGAAAATAGGCGACATGTTTAGAGAGAGGGTCTGGATCGGCGCAGGCTTGGAGGGCCGAAGGGCCTGTTCCTGTGCTGTAATTATCTTTGTTCTTTGTTCTTTGTTCAGCCCCTCAAACTGAGGCAGCCGCTCAAATTAAGGCAGCCCCTCAAACTATGGCAGACTCTCAAACTAAGGCAGCCCCTCAAACTTAGGCAGCCTCTCAAACTAAGGCAGCCCCTCAAACTAATGCAGCCCCTCAAACTAATGCAGAACTCAATCCAAGGCAGCCCCTCAAACTAAGGCAGCTCCTCAAAGTAATGCAGCCCCTCAAACTAATGCAGCCCCTCAAAATAATGCAGCCACTCAATCAGAGGCAGACTCTCAAACTAATGCAGCCACTCAATCAAAGGCAGCCCCTCAAACTAAGCCATCCCCTCAAACTAAGGCAGCCCCTCAAACTTATGCAGACTGTAAAACTAATGCAGCCCCTAAAAGAAAGGCAGCCCCACAAACTAAGGGAGCGCCTCAACCAAAGGCAGCCCCTCAAACTGATGCATCCGCTCAAACTAAGGCAGCCCCTCAAACTCAGGCAGCCTCTCAATCTAAGGCAGCCGCTCAAACTAAGGCAGCCTGTCAAACTAAGGCAGACTCTCAAAGTAAGGCAGAACCTCAAACTAAGGCATCCGCTCAAACTAAGGCAGACTCTCAGACTAAGGCAACCTCTCAAAATAAGTCAGCTGCTCAATCTCAGGCAGCCTCTCAAACTAAGGCAGCCCCTCAAACTGAGGCAGCCGCTCAAACTAATGCAGCCCCTCAATCTAAGGCAGCCGCTCAAACTAAAGCAGCCCATCAATCTAATGCAGAACCTAAATCTAAGGAAGCCCCTCAAACTAAGGCAGCCCCTCAAACTAATGCAGACCCTCAATCTCAGGCAGCCCCTCAAACAAATGCAGCCCCTCAAACGAAGTCAGACCCTCAAACTAAGTGAGCCCCTCAAACTAATGCAGCCACTCAATCAAAGGCAGTCTCTCAAACTAATGCAGCCACTCAATCAAAGGCAGCCCCTCAAACTAAGCCAACCCCTCAAACTAAGGCAGCCCCTCCAACTAAGGCAGACTCTTAAAATAATGCTGCCCCTTAAAGTAAGGCAGCCCCTCAAACTAAGGGAGCCCGTCAACCAAAGGCATCCCCTCAAACAAATGCAGCCACTCAAACTAAGGCAGCCCCTCAAACTCAGGCAGCCTCTCAAACTAAGGCAGACTCTCAAACTAAGGCAGCGCCTCAAACTAAGGAAGCCGCTCAAACTAAGGCAGACTCTCAAACTAAGGCAGCCTCTCAAACTCAGTCAGCCGCTCAATCTAAGGCAGCCCCTCAATCTGAGGCAGCCCCTCAACTAAGGCAGCCGCTCAAACTAAAGCAGCCCATCAAATTAATGCAGCCCCTCATTCTAAGGCAGCCACTCAAAATAATGCAGCCACTCAATCAAAGGCAGCCCCTCAAACTAAGCCTACCCCTCAAACTAAGGCTGCCCCTCAAACTAAGGCAGACTCTCAAACTAAGGCAGACTCTCAAACTAAGGCAGCCTCTCAAACTAAGTCAGCCGCTCAAACTAAGGCAGCCTCTCAAACTAAGGCAGCCCCTCAAACTAAGGCAGCACCTCAATCTAAGGCAGCCTCTCAAACTAAGGCAGCATCTCAAACGAAGGCAGCCTCCCAAACTAAGGCAGCCCCTCAAACTAAGGCTGCCCCTCAAACTAAGGCAGACTCTCAAACTAAGGCAGACTCTCAAACTAAGGCAGCCTCTCAAACTAAGTCAGCCGCTCAAACTAAGGAAGCCTCTCAAACTAAGGCAGCCCCTCAAACTAAGGCAGCACCTCAATCTAAGGCAGCCTTTCAAACTAAGGCAGCATCTCAAACGAAGGCAGCCTCTCAAACTAAGGAAGCCCCTCAAACTAAGGCAGCCGCTCAAACTAAGGCAGCCGCTCAATCTAAGGCAGCCCCTCAATCTAAGGCAGCCCCTCAAACTAAGGCATCCGCTCAAACTAAAGCAGCCCAACAAACTAATGCAGCCCCTCAATCTAAGGCAGCCCCTCAAACTAAGGCAGCCCCTCAAACTAAGGCAGCGCCTCTATCTCAGGCAGCACCTCAAATTAAGGCAGCCCCTCAAACTTTGGCAGAATCTCAAACTAAAGCAGCCCCTCAAACTTAGGCAGCCTCTCAAACTATGGCAGCCCCTCAAACTAATGCAGCCCCTCAAACTAATGCAGCCCCTCAAACTAATGCAGAACTCTATCTAAGGCAGCCCCTCAAACTAATGCATCCCCTCAATGTAATGCAGCCCCTCAAACTAATGCAGCCCCTCAAACTAATGCAGCCCCTCAATCTAAGGCAGCCCCTCAAATTAATGCACCCCCTCAAACTAATGCAGCCCTTCAAACTAATGCAGCCCCTCAATCTAAGGCAGCCCTTCAAAATAATGCAGCCACTCAATCAAAGGCAGACTCTCAAACTAATGCAGCCACTCAATCAAAGGCAGCCCCTCAAACTAAGCCAACCCCTCAAACTAACGCAGCCCCTCAAACTAAGGCAGACTCTCAAACTATTGCAGCCCCTCAAAGTAAAGCAGCCCCACAAACTAAGGGAGCGCCTCAAACAAAGGCAGCCCCTCAAACTAATGCAGCCGCTCAAACTAAGGCAGACCCTCAAACAAAGGCAGCCGCTCAAACTAAGGCAGACTCTCAAACGAAGCCAGGCCCTCAAACTAAGGCAGCCGCTCAAACTAAGGCGGACTCTCAAACTAAGCCAACCTCTCAAACTAAGTCAGCCGCTCAATCTAAGGCAGCCCCTCAAACTAAGGCAGCCCCTCAAACTAAAGCAGCCGCTCAAACTAATTCAGTTCCTCAATCTAAGGCAGCCCCACAACTAAGGCAGCCGCTCAAACTAAAGTAGACCATCAAACTAATGCAGCCCCTCAAACAAATGCAGCCCCTCAAACTAAGTCAGCCCCTCAAACTAAGTCTGCCCCTCAAACTAATGCATCCACTCAATCAAAGGCAGACTCTCAAACTAATGCAGCCACTCAATCAAAGGCAGCCCCTCAAACTAAGGCAGCCTCTCAAAGTAAGGCAGACCATCAAACTAAGGGAGCCCCTCAACCAAAGGCAGCCCCTCAAACTAATGCAGCAGCTCAAATTAAGGCAGCCCCTCAAACTAATGCAGCCGCTCAAACTAAGGCAGCCCCTCAAACTCAGGCAGCCTCTCAAACTAAGGCAGCCGCTCAAACGAAGGCAGACCTTCAAACGAAGGCAGCCGCTCATACTAAGGCAGACTCTCAAACTAAGGCAGCCGCTCAAACTAATGCAGCCCCTCAGTCCAAGGCAGCCCCTCAAACTCAGGCAGCCTCTCAAACTAAGGCAGCCGCTCAAACTAAGGCATCCCCTCAAACTAAGACAGCCGCTCAAACTAATGCAGCCCCTCAGTCCAAGGCAGCCCCTCAAACTCAGGCAGCCCCTCAAACTAAGGCAGCCTCTCAAAGTAAGGCAGACCCTCAAACTAAGGCAGCCGCTCAAACTAATGCAGCCCCTCAGTCCAAGGCAGCCCCTCAAACTCAGGCAGCTCCTCAAACTGAGACAGCCGCTCAAACTAATGCAGCCCCTCAGTCCAAGGCAGCCCCTCAAACTCAGGCAGCCTCTCAAACTAAGGCTGCCGCTCAAAGTAAGGCAGCCCCTCAAACGAAGACAGCCGCTCAAACTAATGCAGCCCCTCAATGGACAAAGACGAGAGTGGTCCTAAATGAAGAGTGCTAAATTGGGGGAAGGCCAACTGTACCAAAATTCGGCAGGAGCTGGGGAATGTAGATTGGGAGCAGCTATTTGAAGGTAAATCCACATGTGATATGTGGGAGGCTTTTAAAGAGAGTTTGATTTGAGTGCAGGAGAGACATGTTCCAGTGAAAATGAAGGATAGAAATGGCAAGATTAGGGAACCATGGATGACAGATGAAATTGTGAGACTAGCTAAGAGGAAAAAGAAAGCAGACATAAGGTCTAGGCGGCTGATGAAAGACGAAGCTTTGAAAGAATATCGGGAATGTCGGACCAATCTGAAACGAGGAATTAAGAGGGCTAAAAGGGGTCATGAAATATCTTTAGCAAACAGGGTTAAAGAAAATCCCAAAGCCTTTTATTCATATATCAGGAGAAAGAGGGTAACTAGAGAAAGGATTGGCCCACTAAAGGACAAAGGAGGAATGTTATGCTTGGACTCAGAGAAAATGGGTGAGATTCTAAACGAGTACTTTGCATCGGTATTCACCGAGGAGAGGGACATGACGGATGTTGAGGTTAGGAACAGATGTTTGATTACACTAGGTCAAGTCGGCATAAGGAGGGAGGAAGTGTTGGGTATTCTAAAGGGCATTAAGGTGGACAAGTCCCCAGGTCCGGATGGGATCTATCCCAGGTTACTGAGGGAAGCGAGAGAGGAAATAGCTGGGGCCTTAACAGATATCTTTGCAGCATCCTAAAGCACTGGTGAGGTCCCGGAGGACAGGAGAATTGCTAATGTTGTCCCCTTGTTTAAGAAGGGTAGCAGGGATAATCCAGGTAATTATAGACCGGTGAGCCTGACGTCAGTGGTAGGGAAGCTGCTGGAGAAGATACTGAGGGATAGGATCTATTCCCATTTGGAAGAAAATGGGCTTATCAGTGATAGGCAACATGGTTTTGTGCAGGGAAGGTCATGTCTTACCAACTTAATAGAATTCTTTGAGGAAGTGACAAAGTTTATTGATGAGGGAAGGGCTGTCGATGTCATATACATGGACTTCAGTAAGGCATTTGATAAGGTTCCCCATGGCAGGCTGATGGAGAAAGTGAAGGCGCATGGGGTCCAAGGTGTACTAGCTAGATGGATCAAGAACTGGCTGGGCAACAGGAGACAGAGAGTAGCAGTCGAAGGGAGTTTCTCAAAATGGAGACGTGTGACCAGTGGTGTTCCACAGGGATCCGTGCTGGGACCACAGTTGTTAGTGATATACATTAATGATCTGGAGGAAAGTATAGGTGGACTGATTAGCAAGTTTGCAGACGACACTAAGATTGGTGGAGTAGCAGATAGTGAAGGGGACTGTCAGAGAATACAGCAGAATATAGATAGATTGGAGAGTTGGGCAGAGAAATGGCAGATGGAGTTCAATCAGGGAAAATGCGAGGTGATGCATTTTGGAAGATCCACTTCAAGAGTGAACTATACAGTGAATGGAAAAGTCCTGGGGAAAATTGATGCACAGAGAGATTTGGGTGTGCAGGTCCACTGTTCCCTGAAGGTGGCAACGCAGGTTAATAGAGTGGTCAAGAAGGCATACGGCATGCTTTCCTTCATCGGACGGGGTATTGAGTACAAGAGTTGGCAGGTCATGTGACAGTTGTATAGTACTTTGGTTCGGCCACATTTGGAATACTGCGTGCAGTTCTGGTCGCCACATTACCAAAAGGATGTGGATGCTTTGGAGAGGGTGCAGAGGAGGTTCACCAGGATGTTGCCTGCTATGGAGGGCGCTAGCTATGAAGAGAGGTTGAGTAGATTAGGATTATTTTCATTAGAAAGACGGAGGTTGAGGGGGAACCTGATTGAGGTGTACAAAATCATGAGAGGTATAGACAGGGTGGATAGCAAGAGGCTTTTTCCCAGAGTGGGGGATTCAATTACTAGAGGACACGAGTTCAAAGTGAAAGGAGAAAGGTTTAGGGGGGATATGCGTGGAAAGTTCTTTACGCAGAGGGTGGTGGGTGCCTGGAACGCGTTGCCAGTGGAGGTGGCAGATGCGGGCACGATGGCGTCTTTTAAGATGTATCTAGACAAATACATGAATGGGCAGGAAGAAAAGAGATACAGAACCTTAGAAAATAGGCGACATGTTCAGAGAGAGGATCTGGATCGGCGCAGGCTTGGAGGGCCGAAGGGCCTGTTCCTGTGCTGTAATTATCTTTGTTCTTTGTTCATTGTTCAGCCCCTCAAACTGAGGCAGCCGCTCAAATTAAGGCAGCCCCTCAAACTATGGCAGACTCTCAAACTAAGGCAGCCCCTCAAACTTAGGCAGCCTCTCAAACTAAGGCAGCCCCTCAATAATGCAGCCCCTCAAACTAATGCAGAAATCTATCCAAGGCAGCCCCTCAAACTAAGGCAGCTCCTCAAAGTAATGCAGCCCCTCAAACTAATGCAGCCCCTCAAACTAATGCAGCCCCTCAATCTAAGGCAGCCCCTCAAAATAATGCAGCCACTCAATCAGAGGCAGACCCTCAAACTAATGCAGCCACTCAATCAAAGGCAGCCCCTCAAACTAAGCCATCCCCTCAAACTAAAGCAGCCCCTCAAACTTATGCAGACTCTAAAACTAATGCAGCCCCTAAAAGAAAGGCAGCCCCACAAACTAAGGGAGCGCCTCAACCAAAGGCAGCCCCTCAAACTGATGCAGCCGCTCAAACTAAGGCAGCCCCTCAAACTCAGGAAGCCTCTCAATCTAAGGCAGCCGCTCAAACTAAGGCAGCCTGTCAAACTAAGGCAGACTCTCAAAGTAAGGCAGAACCTCAAACTAAGGCAGCCGCTCAAACTAAGGCAGACTCTCAGACTAAGGCAACCTCTCAAACTAAGTCAGCCCCTCAAACTAAGGCAGCCCCTCAAACTAAGGCAGCCCCTCAAACTGAGGCAGCCGCTCAAACTAATGCAGCCCCTCAATCTAAGGCAGCCGCTCAAACTAAAGCAGCCCATCAAACTAATGCAGAACCTAAATCTAAGGCAGCTTTCAAACAAATGCAGCTCCTCAAACTAAGTCAGCCCCTCAAACTAAGTCAGCCGCTCAAACTAATGCAGTCACTCAATCAAAGGCAGTCTCTCAAACTAATGCAGCCACTCAATCAAAGGCAGCCCCTCAAACTAAGCCAACCCCTCAAACTAAGGCAGCCCTTCAAACTAAGGCAGACTCTCAAACTAATGCTGCCCCTTAAAGTAAGGCAGCCCCTCAAACTAAGGGAGCCCCTCAACCAAAGGCAGCCCCTCAAACAAATGCAGCCACTCAAACTAAGGCAGCCCCTCAAACTAAGGCAGCCGCTCAAACTAAGGCAGACTCACAAACTCAGGCAGCCCCGCAAACTAAGGAAGCCGCTCAAACTTAGGCAGACTCTCAAACTAAGGCAGCCTCTCAAACTCAGTCAGCCGCTCAATCTGAGGCAGCCCCTCAAACTAAGGCAGCCCCTCAAACTAAGGCAGCCGCTCAAACTAATGCAGCCCCTCAATCTAAGGCAGCCCCTCAACTAAGGCAGCCGCTCAAACTAAAGCAGCCCATCAAATTAATGCAGGCCCTCAATCTAAGGCAGCCCCTCAAACTAAGGCAGCCCCTCAAACTAAGGCAGCCCCTCAATCTCAGGCAGCACCTCAGACCAATGCAGCCCCTCAAACTAAGTAAGCCCCTCAAGCTAATTCAGCCACTCAATCAAAGGCAGACTCTCAAGCTAAAGCAGCCTCTCAATCAAAGGCAGCCCCTCAAACTAAGCCTACCCCTCAAACTAAGTCTGCCCCTCAAACTAAGGCAGACTCTCAAACTAAGGCAGCCTCTCAAACTAAGTCAGCCGCTCAAACTAAGGCAGCCTCTCAAACTAAGGCAGCCCCTCAAACTAAGGCAGCCCCTCAAACTAAGGCAGCACCTCAATCTAAGGCAGCCTCTCAAATAAGGCAGCATCTCAAACGAAGGCAGACTCTCAAACTAAGGCAGCCCCTCAAACTAAGGCAGCCGCTCAAACTAAGGAAGCCCCTCAAACGAAGGCAGCCGCTCAAACTAAGGCAGCCGCTCAAACTAATGCAGCCCCTCAATCTAAGGCAGCCCCTCAAACTAAGGCAGCCGCTCAAACTAATGCAGCCCCTCAAACTAAGGCAGCCGCTCAAACTAAGGCGGCCCCTCAAACTGAGGCAGCCTCTCAAACTAAGGCACCCCCTCAAACTAATGCAGCCCCTCAATCTATGGCACCCCCTCATTCTAAGTCAGCCCCTCAAACTAATGCAGCCCTTCAAACTAAGGCATCCCCTTAAACTAAGCCAGCCCCTCAAACTAATGCAGCCCCTCAATCTAAGGCAGCCCCTCAAAATAATGCAGCCACTCAATCAGAGGCAGACTCTCAAACTAATGCAGCCACTCAATCAAAGGCAGCCGCTCAAACTAAGCCATCGCCTCAAACTAAGGCAGCCCCTCAAACTAAGACAGACTCTCAAACTAATGAAGCCCCTTAACGTAAGGCAGCCCCTCAAACTAAGGGAGCCCCTCAACCAAAGGCAGCCCCTCAAACAAATGCAGCCTCTCAAAGTAAGGCAGACCCTCATACTAAGGCAGCCGCTCAAACTAAGGCAGACTCTCAAACTAAGGCAGCCCCTCAAACTAAGGAAGCCGCTCAAACTAAGGCAGACTCTCAAACTAAGGCAGCCTCTCAAACTCAGTCAGCCGCTCAATCTAAGGCAGCCCCTCAAACTAAGGCAGCCCCTCAAACTAAGGAAGCCGCTCAAACTAATGCAGCCCCTCAATCTGAGGCAGCACCTCAAACAAATGCAGCCCCTCAAACTAAGTCAGCCCCTCAAACTAAGTCAGCCCCTCAAACTAATGCAGCCACTCAATCAAAGGCAGTCTCTCAAACTAATGCAGCCACTCAATCAAAGGCAGCCCCTCGAACTGAGCCAACCCCTCAAACTAAGGCAGCCCCTCAAACTAAGGCAGACTCTCAAACTAATGCTGCCCCTTAAAGTAAGGCAGCCCCTCAAACTAAGAGAGCCTCTCAACCAAAGTCAGCCCATCAAACTAATGCAGCCACCCAAACTAAGGCAGCCCCTCAAACTCAGGCAGCCTCTCAATCTAAGGCAGCCGCTCAAACTAAGGCAGCCTGTAAATCTAAGGCAGCCTCTCAAAGTAAGGAAGACCCTCAAACTAAGGCAGCCGCTCAAACTAATGCAGCCTCTCAAACTCAGTCAGCCGCTAAATCTAAGGCAGCCCCACAAACTAAGGCAGCCCCTCAAAGTCAGGCAGCCGCTCAAACTAAGGCAGCCTCTCAAACTAAAGCAGCCCCTCAAACTAAGGCAGCCGCTCAAACTAATGCAGCCCCTCAAACTAAGGCAGCCGCTCAAACTAAGGCAGCCCCTCAAACTAAGGCAGCCTCTCAAACTAAGGCACCCCCTCAAACTAATGCAGCCCCTCAATCTAAGGCACCCCCTCATTCTAAGTCAGCCCCACAAACTAATGCAGCCCCTCAAACTAAGGCAGCCCCTTAAACTAAGCCAGCCCCTCAAAGTAATGCAGCCACTCAATCAAAGGCAGCCACTCTAACTAAGCCAACACCTCAAACTAAGGCATCCCCTCATACTAAGGCAGACTCTCAAACTAATGCAGCCACTCAATCAAAGGCAGCCACTCAAACTAAGCCAACCGCTCAAACTAAGGCAGCCCCTCAAACTATGCGAGCCGCTCAAACTAAGTCATCCGGTCAAACTAAGGCAGCCCCTCAAACTAAGGCAGCCGCTCAAACTAAGGCAGCCCCTCAAACTAAGACAGCCTCTCAAACTAATGCAGCCCCTCAATGGACAGAGACGAGAGTGGTCCGAAAGGAAGAGTGCTAAATTGGGGGAAGGCCAACTATACCAAAATTCGGCAGGAGCTGGGGAATGTAGATTGGGAGCAGCTGTTTGAAGGTAAATCCACATGTGATATGTGGGAGGCTTTCAAAGAGAGGTTGATTCGCGTGCAGGGGAGACATGTTCCTGTGAAAATGAAGGAGAGAAATGGCAAGATTAGGGAACCATGGATGACAGGTGAAATTGTGAGACTAGCTAAGAGGAAAAAGGAAGCATACATAAGGTCTAGGCGGCTGATGAAAGACGAAGCTTTGAAAGAATATCGGGAATGTAGGACCAATCTGAAACGAGGAATTAAGAGGGCTAAAAGGGGTCATGAAATATCTTTAGCAAACAGGGTTAAAGAAAATCCCAAAGCCTTTTATTCATATATAAGGAGAAAGAGGGTAACTAGAGAAAGGATTGGCCCACTAAAGGACACAGGAGGAATGTTATGCTTGGACTCAGAGAAAATGGGTGAGATTCTAAACGAGTACTTTGCATCGGTATTCACCGATGAGAGGGACATGAGGGATGTTGAGGTTAGGAACAGATGTTTGATTACACTAGGTCAAGTCGGCATAAGGAGGGAGGAAGTGTTGGGTATTCTAAAGGGCATTAAGGTGGACAAGTCCCCAGGTCCGGATGGGATCAATCCCAGGTTACTGAGGGAAGCGAGAGAGAAAATAGCTGGGGCCTTAACAGATATCTTTGCAGCATCCTTAAACACGGGTGAGGTCCAGGAGGACAGGAGAATTGCTAATGTTGTCCCCTTTCTTAAGAAGGGTAGCAGGGATAATCCAGGTAATTATAGACCGATGAGCCTGACGTCAGTGGTCGGGATGCTGCTGGAGAAGATACTGAGGGATAGGATCTATTCCCATTTGGAAGAAAATGGGCTTATCAGTGATAGGCAACATGGTTTTGTGCAGGGAAGGTCATGTCTTATCAACTTAATAGAATTCT
Organism: Heterodontus francisci; assembly: GCF_036365525.1. Classification (NCBI taxonomy): domain Eukaryota; kingdom Metazoa; phylum Chordata; class Chondrichthyes; order Heterodontiformes; family Heterodontidae; genus Heterodontus; species Heterodontus francisci. The sequence goes on along the minus strand of NW_027140601.1, from coordinate 1,567,757 downwards.
TTGAGGAAGTGACAAATTTGATTGATGAGGGAAGGGCTGTCGATGTCATATACATGGACTTCAGTAAGGCGTTTGATAAGGTTCCCCATGGCAGGCTGATGGAGAAAGTGAAGGCGCATGGGGTCCAAGGTGTACTAGCTAGATGGATAAAGAACTGGCTGGGCAACAGGAGACAGAGAGTAGCAGTAGAAGGGAGTTTCTCAAAATGAAGACGTGTGACCAGTGGTGTTTCACAGGGATCCGTGCTGGGACCACTGTTGTTTGTGATATACATTAATGATTTGGAGGAAAGTATAGGTGGACTGATTAGCAAGTTTGCAGACGACACTAAGATTGGTGGAGTAGCAGATAGTGAAGGGGACTGTCAGAGAATACAGCAGAATATAGATAGATTGGAGAGTTGGGCAGAGAAATGGCAGATGGAGTTCAATCAGGGCAAATGCGAGGTGATGCATTTTGGAAGATCTAATTCAAGAGTGAACTATACAGTAAATGGAAAAGTCCTGGGGGAAATTGATGGACAGAGAGATTTGGGTGTGCAGGTCCACTGTTCCCTGAAGGTGGCAACGCAGGTGAATAGAGTGGTCAAGAAGGCATACGGCATGCTTTCCTTCATCGGACGGGGTATTGAGCACAAGAGTTGGCAGGTCATGTTACAGTTGTGTAGGACTTTGGTTCGGCCACATTTGGAATACTGCGTGCAGTTCTGGTCGCCACATTACCAAAAGGATGTGGATGCTTTGGAGAGGGTGCAGAGGAGGTTCACCAGGATGTTGCCTGCTATGGAGGGCGCTAGCTTTGAAGAGAGCTTGAGTAGATTAGGATTATTTTCATTAGAAAGACGGAGGTTGAGGGGGGACCTGATTGAGGTGTACAAAATCATGAGAGGTGTAGACAGGGTGGATAGCAAGAGGCTTTTTCCCAGAGTGGGGGATTCAATTACTAGAGGACACGAGTGCAAAGTGAAAGGAGAAAAGTTTAGGGGGGATATGCGTGGAAAGTTATTTATGCAGAGGGTGGTGGGTGCCTGGAATGCGTTGCCAGCCAGGTGGTAGATGCGGGCACGATGGCGTCTTTTAAGATGTATCTAGACAGAGACATGAATGGGCAGGAAGAAAAGAGATACAGAACCTTAGAAAATAGGCGACATGTTTAGAGAGAAGATCTGGATCGGTGCAGGCTTGGAGGGCCGAAGGGCCTGTTCCTGTGCTGTAATTATCTTTGTTCTTTGTTCTTTGTTCAGCCCCTCAAACTGAGGCAGCCGCTCAAATTAAGGCAGCCCCTCAAACTATGGCAGACTCTCAAACTAAGGCAGCCCCTCAAACTTAGGCAGCCTCTCAAACTAAGGCAGCCCCTCAAACTAATGCAGCCCCTCAAACTAATGCGGAACTCTATCTAAGGCAGCCCCTCAAACTAAGGCAGCTCCTCAAAGTAATGCAGCCCCTCAAACTAATGCAGCCCCTCAAACTAAGGCAGCCCCTTCAACTAAGCCAGCCCCTCAAACTAATGCAGCCACTCAATCAAAGGCAGCCACTCTAACTAAGCCAACACCTCAAACTAAGGCATCCCCTCAAACTAAGGCAGACTCTCAAACTAATGCAGCCACTCAATCAAAGGCAGCCACTCAAACTAAGTCAAACGCTCAAACTAAGGCAGCCCCTCAAACTATGCGAGCCGCTCAAACTAAGTCATCCGGTCAAACTATGGCAGCCCCTCAAAGTAAGGCAGCCGCTCAAACTAAGGCAGGCCCTCAAACTATGGCAGCCTCTCAAACTAAGGCAGCCCCTCAAACTAAGGCAGCCGCTCAAACTAAGGCAGCCCCTCAAACTAAGACAGCCTCTCAAACTAAGGCAGCCCCTCAAACTGAGGCAGCCGCTCAAACTAAGGCAGCCCCTCAAACTAAGACAGCCCCTCAAACTAATGCAGCCCCTCAAACTAATGCGGAACTCTATCTAAGGCAGCCCCTCAAACTAAGGCAGCTCCTCAAAGTAATGCAGCCCCTCAAACTAAGGCAGCCCCTCAAACTAATGCAGCCCCTCAATCTAAGGCAGCCCCTCAAAATAATGCAGCCACTCAATCAGAGGCAGACTCTCAAACTAATGCAGCCACTCAATCAAAGGCAGCCCCTCAAACTAAGCCATCCCCTCAAACTAAGGCAGCCCCTCAAACTTATGCAGACTCTAAAACTAATGCAGCCCCTAAAAGTAAGGCAGCCCCACAAACTAAGGGAGCACCTCAACCAAAGGCATCCCCTCAAACTGATGCAGCCGCTCAAACTAAGGCAGCCCCTCAAACTCAGGAAGCCTCTCAATCTAAGGCAGCCGCTCAAACTAAGGCAGCCTGTCAAACTAAGGCAGACTCTCAAAGGAAGGCAGAACCTCAAACTAAGGCAGCCGCTCAAACTAAGGCAGACTCTCAGACTAAGGCAACCTCTCAAACTAAGTCAGCTGCTCAATCTCAGGCAACCCCTCAAACTAAGGCAGCCCCTCAAACTGAGGCAGCCGCTCAAACTAATGCAGCCCCTCAATCTGAGGCAGCCGCTCAAACTAAAGCAGCCCATCAAACTAATGCAGAACCTAAATCTAAGGAAGCCCCTCAAACTAAGGCAGCCCCTCAAACTAATGCAGACCCTCAATCTAAGGCAGCCCCTCAAACAAATGCAGCCCCTCAAACGATGTCAGCCCCTCAAACTAAGTGAGCCCCTCAAACTAATGCAGCCACTCAATCAAAGGCAGTCTCTCAAACTAATGCAGCCACTCAATCAAAGGCAGCCCCTCAAACTAAGCCAACCCCTCAAACTAAGGCAGCCCCTCCAACTAAGGCAGACTCTTAAAGTAATGCTTCCACTTAAAGTAAGGCAGCCCCTCAAAATAAGGGAGCCCCTAAACCAAAGGCAGCCCCTCAAACAAATGCAGCCACTCAAACTAAGGCAGCCCCTCAAACTCAGGCAGCCTCTCAAACTAAGGCAGCCTGTCAAACTAAGGCAGCCTCGCAAACTAAGGCAGCCTGTCTAACTAAGGCAGACTCTCAAACGAAGGCAGCCCCTCAAACTAAGGAAGCCGCTCAAACTAAGGCAGCCCCGCAAACTAAGGCAGCCCCGCAAACTAAGGAAGCCGCTCAAACTAATACAGCCCCTCAATCTAAGGCAGCCCCTCAACTAAGGCAGCCGCTCAAACTAAAGCAGCCCATCAAATTAATGCAGCCCCTCAATCTAAGCCAACCACTCAAAATAATGCAGCCACTCAATCAGAGGCAGACTCTCAAACTAATGCAGCCACTCAATCAAAGGCAGCCCGTCAAACTAAGCCATCCCCTCAAACTAAGGCAGCCCCTCAAACTAAGGCAGACTCTAAAACTAATGCAGCCCCTTAAAGTAAGGCAGCCCCACAAACTAAGGGAGCGCCTCAAACAAAGTCAGCCCCTCAAACTAATGCAGCCGCTCAAACTAAGGCAGCCCCTCAAACTCAGGCAGCCTCTTAATCTAAGGCAGCCGCTCAAACTAAGGCAGCCTGTCAAACTAAGGCAGCCTCTCAAAAGAAGGCAGACCCTCAAACTAAGTCAGCCGCTCAATCTAAGGCTGCCCCTCAATCTAAGGCAGCCGCTCAAACTAAGGCAGCCGCTCAAACTAATGCAGCCCCTCAATCTAAGGCAGCCCCTCAACTAAGGCAGCCGCTCAAACTAAAGCAGCCCATCAAACTAATGAAGCACCTAAATCTAAGGAAGCCCCTCAAACTAAGGCAGCCCCACAAACTAATGCAGACCCTCAATCTAAGGCAGCCCCTCAAACAAATGCAGCTCCTCAAACTAAGTCAGCCCCTCAATCAAAGGCAGTCTCTCAAACTAATGCAGCCACTCAATCAAAGGCAGTCTCTCAAACTAATGCAGCCACTCAATCAAAGGCAGCCCCTCAAACTAAGCCAACCCCTCAAACTAAGGCAGCCCCTCAAACTCAGGCAGACTCTCAAACTAATGCTGCCCCTTAAAGTAAGGCAGCCCCTCAAACTAAGGGAGCCCCTCAACCAAAGGCAGCCCCTCAAACAAATGCAGCCACTCAAACTAAGGCAGCCCCTCAAACTCAGGCAGCCTCTCAAACTAAGGCAGCCTGTCAAACTAATGCAGCCTCTCAAAGTAAGGCAGACCCTCAAACTAAGACAGCCGCTCAAACTAAGGCAGACTCTCAAACTCAGGCAGACCCTCAAACTAAGACAGCCGCTCAAACTAAGGCAGACTCTCAAACTCAGGCAGCCCCTCAAACTAAGGAAGCCGTTAAACTAAGGCAGACTCTCAAACTAAGGCAGCCTCTCAAACTCAGTCAGACGCTCAATCTGAGGCAGCCCCTCAAACTAAGGCAGCCCCTCAAACTAAGGCAGCCGCTCAAACTAATGCAGCCCCTCAATCTAAGGCAGCCCCTCAACTAAGGCAGCCGCTCAAACTAAAGCAGCCCATCAAATTAATGCAGCCCCTCAATCTAAGGCAGCCCCTCAAACTAAGGCAGTCCCTCAAACTAAGGCAGCCCCTCAATCTCAGGCAGCACCTCAAACCAATGCAGCCCCTCAAACTAAGTCAGCCCCTCAAACTAATTCAGCCACTCAATCAAAGGCAGACTCTCAAACTAATGCAGCCTCTCAATCAAAGGCAGCCCCTCAAACTAAGCCTACCCCTCAAACTAAGGCTGCCCCTCAAACTAAGGCAGACTCTCAAACTAAGGCAGCCTCTCAAACTAAGTCAGCCGCTCAAACTAAGGCAGCCTCTCAAACTAAGGCAGCCCCTCAAACTAAGACAGCCCATGAAACTAAGGCAGCACCTCAACCTAAGGCTGCCTCTCAAACTAAGGCAGCATCTCAAACGAATGCAGCCTCTCAAACTAAGGCAGCCGCTCAAACTAAGGCAGCCGCTCAAACTAAGGAAGCCCCTCAAACTAAGGCAGCCGCTCAAACTAATGCAGCCCCAACAATCTAAGGCAGCCCCTCAAACTAAGGCAGCCGCTCAAACTAATGCAGCCCCTCAAACTAAGGCAGCCGCTCAAACTAAGGCAGCCCCTCAAACTAAGGCAGCCCCTTAAACTAAGCCAGCCCCTCAAACTAATGCAGCCCCTCAATCTAAGGCAGCCCCTCAAAATAATGCAGCCACTCAATCAGAGGCAGACTCTCAAACTAATGCAGCCACTCAATCAAAGGCAGCCCGTCAAACTAAGCCATCCCCTCAAACTAAGGCAGCCCCTCAAACTAAGGCAGACTCTAAAACTAATGCAGCCCCTTAAAGTCAGGCAGCCCCACAAACTAAGGGAGCGCCTCAACCAAAGTCAGCCCCTCAAACTAATGCAGCCGCTCAAACTAAGGCAGCCCCTCAAACTCAGGCAGCCTCTTAATCTAAGGCAGCCGCTCAAACGAAGGCAGCCTGTCAAACTAAGGCAGCCTCTCAAAAGAAGGCAGACCCTCAAACTAAGGCAGCCGCTCAAACTAAGGCAGACTCTCAGACGAAGGCAACCTCTCAAACTAAGGCAGCCGCTCAAACTAAGGCAGCCGATCAAACTAATGCAGCCCCTCAATCTAAGGCAGCCCCTCAACTAAGGCAGCCGCTCAAACTAAAGCAGCCCATCGAACTAATGCAGCACCTAAATCTAAGGAAGCCCCTCAAACTAAGGCAGCCCCTCAAACTAATGTAGACCCTCAATCTAAGGCAGCCCCTCAAACAAATGCAGCTCCTCAAACTAAGTCAGCCCCTCAAACTAAGTCAGCCGCTCAAACTAATGCAGCCACTCAATCAAAGGCAGTCTCTCAAAATAATGCAGCCACTCAATCAAAGGCAGCCCCTCAAACTAAGCCAACCCCTCAAACTAAGTCAGCCTCTCAAACTAAGTCAGCCGCTCAAACTAATGCAGCCAATCAATCAAAGGCAGTCTCTCAAACTAAGGGAGCCCCTCAACCAAGGGCAGCCCCTCAAACAAATGCAGCCACTCAAACTAAGGCAGCCCCTCAAACTCAGGCAGCCTCTCAAACTAAGGCAGCCTGTCAAACTAATGCAGCCTCTCAAAGTAAGGCAGACCCTCTAACTAAGACAGCCGCTCAAACTAATGTAGACTCTCAAACTCAGGCAGCCCCTCAAACTAAGGAAGCCGTTAAACTAAGGCAGACACTCAAACTAAGGCAGCCTCTCAAACTCAGTCAGCCGCTCAATCTGAGGCAGCCCCTCAAACTAAGGCAGCCCCTCAAACTAAGGCAGCCGCTCAAACTAATGCAGCCCCTCAATCTAAGGCAGCCCCTCAACTAAGGCAGCCGCTCAAACTAAAGCAGCCCATCAAATTAATGCAGCCCCTCAATCTAAGGCAGCCCCTCAAACTAAGACAGCCCCTCAAACTAAGGCAGCCCCTCAATCTCAGGCAGCAGCTCAAACCAATGCAGCCCCTCAAACTAAGTCAGCCCCTCAAACTAATTCAGCCACTCAATCAAAGGCAGACTCTCAAACTAATGCAGCCTCTCAGTCAAAGGCAGCCTCTCAAACTAAGCCTACCCCTCAAACTAAGGCTGCCCCTCAAGCTAAGGCAGACTCTCAAACTAAGGCAGCCTCTCAAACTAAGTCAGCCGCTCAAACAAAGGCAGCCTCTCAAACTAAGGCAGCCCCTCAAACTAAGGCAGCCCATCAAACTAAGGCAGCACCTCAATCTAAGGCAGCCTCTCAAACTAAGGCAGCATCTCAAACGAAGGCAGCCTCTCAAACTAAGGCAGCCCCTCAAACTAAGGCAGCCGCTCAAACTAAGGAAGCCCCTCAAACTAAGGCAGCCGCTCAAACTAATGCAGCCCCTCAATCTAAGGCAGCCCCTCAAACTAAGGCAGCCGCTCAAACTAATGCAGCCGCTCAAACTAAGGCAGCCGCTCAAACTAAGGCAGCCCCTCAAACTAAGGTAGCCTCTCCAACTAAGGCACCCCCTCAAACTAAAGCAGACCCTCAATCTAAGGCACCCCCTCATTCTAAGTCAGCCCCTCAAACTAATGCAGCCCCTCAAACTAAGTCAGCCCCTTAAACTAAGCCAGCCCCTCAAACTAATGCAGCCCCTCAATCTAAGGCAGCCCCTCAAAATAATGCAGCCACTCAGTCAAAGGCAGCCCCTCAAACTAAGCCATCCCCTCAAACTAAGGCAGCCCCTCAAACTAAGACAGACTCTCAAACTAATGCAGCCCCTAAACGTAAGGCAGCCCCACAAACTAATGCAGACCCTCAAAGTAATGCAGCCCCTCAAACTAATGCAGCCCCTCAATCTAAGGCAGCCACTCAAAATAATGCAGCCACTCAATCAGAGGCAGACTCTCAAACTAATGCAGCCACTCAATCAAAGGCAGCCCCTCAAACAAAGCCATCCCCTCAAACTAAGGCAGTCCCTCAAACTTATGCAGACTCTAAAACGAATGCAGCCCCTAAAAGTAAGGCAGCCCCACAAACTAAGGGAGCGCCTCAACCAAAGGCAGCCCCTCAAACTAATGCAGCCGCTCAAACTAAGGCAGCCCCTCAAACTCAGGCAGACTCTCAATCTAAGGCAGCCGCTCAAACTAAGGCAGCCTGTCAAACTAAGGCAGACTCTCAAAGTAAGGCAGAACCTCAAACTAAGGCAGCCGCTCAAACCAAGGCAGACTTTCAGACTAAGGCAACCTCTCAAACTAAGTCAGCTGCTCAATCTCAGGCAGCCCCTCAAACTCAGGCAGCTCCTCAAACTGAGGCAGCCGCTCAAACTAATGCAGCCCCTCAATCTAAGGCAGCCGCTCAAACTAAAGCAGCCCATCAAACTAATGCAGACCCTCAATCTGAGGCAGCCCCTCAAACAAATGCAGCCCCTCAAAGGAAGTCAGCCCCTCAAACTAAGTCAGCCCCTCAAACTAATGCAGCCACTCAATCAAAGGCAGTCTCTCAAACTAATGCAGCCACTCAATCAAAGGCAGCCCCTCAAACTAAGCCATCCCCTCAAACTAAGGCAGCCGCTCAAACTAAGGCAGATTCTCAAACTAAGGCACCCCCTCAAACTAATGCAGCCCCTCAAACAAAGTCAGCCACTGAAACTAAGTCAGCCACTCAAACTAAGTCAGCCCCTCTAACTAATGCAGCCACTCAATCAAAGGCAGTCTCTCAAACTAATGCAGCCACTCAATCAAAGGCAGCCCCTCAAACTAAGCCAACCGCTCAAACTAAGGCAGCCCCTAAAACTAAGGCAGCCTCTCAAACTAAGGCACCCCCTCAAACTAATGCAGCCCCTCAGTGTAAGGCACCACCTCATTCTAAGTCAGCCCCTCAAACTGATGCAACACCTCAAACTAAGGCTGCCCCTTAAACCAAGCCAGCCCCTCAAACTAATGCAGCCCATCAATCTAAGGCAGCCCCTCAGAATAATGCAGCCACTCAATCAGAGGCAGACTCTCAAACTAATGCAGCCACTCAGTCAAAGGCAGCCCCTCAAACTAAGCCATCCCCTCAAACTAAGGCAGCCCCTCAAACTAAGACAGACTCTCAAACTAATGCAGCCCCTAAACGTAAGGCAGCCCCACAAACTAATGCAGCCCCTCAAAGTAATGCAGCCCCTCAAACTAATGCAGCCCCTCAATCTAAGGCAGCCACTCAAAATAATGCAGCCACTCAATCAGAGGCAGACTCTCAAACTAATGCAGCCACTCAATCAAAGGCAGCCCCTCAAACAAAGCCATCCCCTCAAACTAAGGCAGTCCCTCAAACTTATGCAGACTCTAAAACGAATGCAGCCCCTAAAAGTAAGGCAGCCCCACAAACTAAGGGAGCGCCTCAACCAAAGGCAGCCCCTCAAACTAATGCAGCCGCTCAAACTAAGGCAGCCCCTCAAACTCAGGCAGACTCTCAATCTAAGGCAGCCGCTCAAACTAAGGCAGCCTGTCAAACTAAGGCAGACTCTCAAAGTAAGGCAGAACCTCAAACTAAGGCAGCCGCTCAAACCAAGGCAGACTTTCAGACTAAGGCAACCTCTCAAACTAAGTCAGCTGCTCAATCTCAGGCAGCCCCTCAAACTCAGGCAGCTCCTCAAACTGAGGCAGCCGCTCAAACTAATGCAGCCCCTCAATCTAAGGCAGCCGCTCAAACTAAAGCAGCCCATCAAACTAATGCAGACCCTCAATCTGAGGCAGCCCCTCAAACAAATGCAGCCCCTCAAAGGAAGTCAGCCCCTCAAACTAAGTCAGCCCCTCAAACTAATGCAGCCACTCAATCAAAGGCAGTCTCTCAAACTAATGCAGCCACTCAATCAAAGGCAGCCCCTCAAACTAAGCCATCCCCTCAAACTAAGGCAGCCGCTCAAACTAAGGCAGATTCTCAAACTAAGGCACCCCCTCAAACTAATGCAGCCCCTCAAACAAAGTCAGCCACTGAAACTAAGTCAGCCACTCAAACTAAGTCAGCCCCTCTAACTAATGCAGCCACTCAATCAAAGGCAGTCTCTCAAACTAATGCAGCCACTCAATCAAAGGCAGCCCCTCAAACTAAGCCAACCGCTCAAACTAAGGCAGCCCCTAAAACTAAGGCAGCCTCTCAAACTAAGGCACCCCCTCAAACTAATGCAGCCCCTCAGTGTAAGGCACCCCCTCATTCTAAGTCAGCCCCTCAAACTGATGCAACACCTCAAACTAAGGCTGCCCCTTAAACCAAGCCAGCCCCTCAAACTAATGCAGCCCATCAATCTAAGGCAGCCCCTCAGAATAATGCAGCCACTCAATCAGAGGCAGACTCTCAAACTAATGCAGCCACTCAATCAAAGGCAGCCCCTCAAACTAAGCCATCCCCTCTAACTAAGGCAGCCCCTCAAACTAAAGCAGACTCTCAAACTAATGCAGCCCCTTAAAGTAAGGCAGCCCCACAAACTAAGGGAGCGCCTCAACCAATGGCAGCCCCTCAAACTAATGCAGCCGCTCAAACTAAGTCAGCCACTCAAACTAAGTCAGCCCCTCTAACTAATGCAGCCACTCAATCAAAGGCAGTCTCTCAAACTAATGCAGCCACTCAATCAAAGGCAGCCCCTCAAACTAAGCCAACCGCTCAAACTAAGGCAGCCCCTAAAACTAAGGTAGCCTCTCCAACTAAGGCACCCCCTCAAACTAAAGCAGACCCTCAATCTAAGGCACCCCCTCATTCTAAGTCAGCCCCTCAAACTAATGCAGCCCCTCAAACTAAGTCAGCCCCTTAAACTAAGCCAGCCCCTCAAACTAATGCAGCCCCTCAATCTAAGGCAGCCCCTCAAAATAATGCAGCCACTCAATCAGAGGCAGACTCTCAAACTAATGCAGCCACTCAGTCAAAGGCAGCCCCTCAAACTAAGCCATCCCCTCAAACTAAGGCAGCCCCTCAAACTAAGACAGACTCTCAAACTAATGCAGCCCCTAAACGTAAGGCAGCCCCACAAACTAATGCAGCCCCTCAAAGTAATGCAGCCCCTCAAACTAATGCAGCCCCTCAATCTAAGGCAGCCACTCAAAATAATGCAGCCACTCAATCAGAGGCAGACTCTCAAACTAATGCAGCCACTCAATCAAAGGCAGCCCCTCAAACAAAGCCATCCCCTCAAACTAAGGCAGTCCCTCAAACTTATGCAGACTCTAAAACGAATGCAGCCCCTAAAAGTAAGGCAGCCCCACAAACTAAGGGAGCGCCTCAACCAAAGGCAGCCCCTCAAACTAATGCAGCCGCTCAAACTAAGGCAGCCCCTCAAACTCAGGCAGACTCTCAATCTAAGGCAGCCGCTCAAACTAAGGCAGCCTGTCAAACTAAGGCAGACTCTCAAAGTAAGGCAGAACCTCAAACTAAGGCAGCCGCTCAAACCAAGGCAGACTTTCAGACTAAGGCAACCTCTCAAACTAAGTCAGCTGCTCAATCTCAGGCAGCCCCTCAAACTCAGGCAGCTCCTCAAACTGAGGCAGCCGCTCAAACTAATGCAGCCCCTCAATCTAAGGCAGCCGCTCAAACTAAAGCAGCCCATCAAACTAATGCAGACCCTCAATCTGAGGCAGCCCCTCAAACAAATGCAGCCCCTCAAAGGAAGTCAGCCCCTCAAACTAAGTCAGCCCCTCAAACTAATGCAGCCACTCAATCAAAGGCAGTCTCTCAAACTAATGCAGCCACTCAATCAAAGGCAGCCCCTCAAACTAAGCCATCCCCTCAAACTAAGGCAGCCGCTCAAACTAAGGCAGATTCTCAAACTAAGGCACCCCCTCAAACTAATGCAGCCCCTCAAACTAAGTCAGCCACTGAAACTAAGTCAGCCACTCAAACTAAGTCAGCCCCTCTAACTAATGCAGCCACTCAATCAAAGGCAGTCTCTCAAACTAATGCAGCCACTCAATCAAAGGCAGCCCCTCAAACTAAGCCAACCGCTCAAACTAAGGCAGCCCCTAAAACTAAGGCAGCCTCTCAAACTAAGGCACCCCCTCAAACTAATGCAGCCCCTCAGTGTAAGGCACCCCCTCATTCTAAGTCAGCCCCTCAAACTGATGCAACACCTCAAACTAAGGCTGCCCCTTAAACCAAGCCAGCCCCTCAAACTAATGCAGCCCATCAATCTCAGGCAGCCCCTCAGAATAATGCAGCCACTCAATCAGAGGCAGACTCTCAAACTAATGCAGCCACTCAATCAAAGGCAGCCCCTCAAACTAAGCCATCCCCTCTAACTAAGGCAGCCCCTCAAACTAAAGCAGACTCTCAAACTAATGCAGCCCCTTAAAGTAAGGCAGCCCCACAAACTAAGGGAGCGCCTCAACCAATGGCAGCCCCTCAAACTAATGCAGCCGCTCAAATTAAGGCAGCCCCTCAAACTGAGGCAGCCTCTCAATCTAAGTCAGCCGCTCAAACTAAGGCAGCCTGTCAAACTAAGGCAGCCTCTCAAAGTAAGGCAGACCCTCAAACTAAGGCAGCCGCTCAAACTAAGGCAGACTCTCAAACTAAGGCAACCTCTCAAACTAAGTCAGCCGCTCAATCTAAGGCAGCCACTCAAACTAAGGCAGCCCCTCAAACTAAGGCAGCCCCTCAATCTCAGGCAGCACCTCAAACCAATGCAGCCCCTCAAACTAAGTAAGCCCCTCGAGCTAATTCAGCCACTCAATCAAAGGCAGACTCTCAAACTAATGCAGCCTCTCAATCAAAGGCAGCCCCTCAAACTAAGCCTACCCCTCAAACTAAGGCTGCCCCTCAAACTAAGGCAGACTCTCAAACTAAGGCAGACTCTCAAACTAAGTCAGCCTCTCAAACTAAGTCAGCCGCTCAATCTAAGGCAGCCTCTCAAACTAAGGCAGCACCTCAATCTAAGGCAGCCTCTCAAACTAAGGCAGCATCTGAAACGAAGGCAGCCTCTCAAACTAAGGCAGCCCCTCAAACTAAGGCAGCCGCTCAAACCAAGGAAGCCCCTCAAACTAAGGCAGCCGCTCAAACTAAGGGAGCCGCTCAAACTAATGCAGCCCATCAATCTAAGGCAGCCCCTCAAACAAAGGCAGCCGCTCAAACTAATGCAGCCCCTCAAACTCAGGCAGCCGCTCAAACTAAGGCAGCCCCTCAAACTAAGGCAGCCTCTCAAACTAAGGCACCCCCTCAAACTAAGGCACCCCCTCAAACTAATGCAGCCCCTCAAACTAACGCAGCCCCTTAAACTAAGCCAGCCCCTCAAACTAATGTAACCCCTCAATCTAAGTCAGCCCCTCAAAATAATGCAGCCACTCAATCAGAGGCAGACCCTCAAATTAACGCAGCCGCTCAAACGAAGGCAGACTCTCAAACTAAGGCAACCTCTCAAACTAAGTCAGCCGCTCAATCTAAGGCAGCCCCTCAAACTAAGCCAACCGCTCAAACTAAGGCAGCCCCTAAAACTAAGGCAGCCTCTCAAACTAAGGCACCCCCTCAAACTAATGCAGCCCCTCAGTGTAAGGCACCCCCTCATTCTAAGTCAGCCCCTCAGAATAATGCAGCCACTCAATCAGAGGCAGACTCTCAAACTAATGCAGCCACTCAATCAAAGGCAGCCCCTCAAACTAAGCCATCCCCTCTAACTAAGGCAGCCCCTCAAACTAAAGCAGACTCTCAAACTAATGCAGCCCCTTAAAGTAAGGCAGCCCCACAAACTAAGGGAGCGCCTCAACCAATGGCAGCCCCTCAAACTAATGCAGCCGCTCAAACTAAGGCAGCCCCTCAAACTCAGGCAGCCTCTCAATCTAAGTCAGCCTGTCAAACTAAGGCAGCCTCTCAAAGTAAGGCAGACCCTCAAACTAAGGCAGCCGCTCAAACTAAGGCAGACTCTCAAACTAAGGCAACCTCTCAAACTAAGTCAGCCGCTCAATCTAAGGCAGCCACTCAAACTAAGGCAGCCCCTCAAACTAAGGCAGCCCCTCAATCTCAGGCAGCACCTCAAACCAATGCAGCCCCTCAAACTAAGTCAGCCCCTCAAGCTAATTCAGCCACTCAATCAAAGGCAGACTCTCAAACTAATGCAGCCTCTCAATCAAAGGCAGCCCCTCAAACTAAGCCTGCCCCTCAAACTAAGGCTGCCCCTCAAACTAAGGCAGCCTCTCAAACTAAGTCAGCCGCTCAATCTAAGGCAGCCTCTCAAACTAAGGCAGCACCTCAAACTAAGGCAGCCCCTCAAACTAAGGCAGCACCTCAATCTAAGGCAGCCTCTCAAACTAAGGCAGCCGCTCAAACCAATGAAGCCCCTCAAACTAAGGCAGCCGCTCAAACTAAGGCAGCCGCTCAAACTAATGCAGCCCCTCAATCTAAGGCAGCCCCTCAAACTAAGGCAGCCGCTCAAACTAATGCAGCCCCTCAAACTAAGGCAGCCGCTCAAACTAAGGCAGCCCCTCAAACTAAGGCAGCCTCTCAAACTAAGGCACCCCATCAAACTAAGGCACCCCCTCAAACTAATGCAGCCCCTCAATCTAAGGCACCCCCTCATTCTATGTCAGACCCTCAAACTAATGCAGCCCCTCAAACTAAGGCAGCCCCTTAAACTAAGCCAGCCCCTCAAACTAATGTAGCCCCTCAATCTAAGGCAGCCCCTCAAAATAATGCAGCCACTCAATCAGAGGCAGACCCTCAAACTAACGCAGCCGCTCAAACGAAGGCAGACTCTCAAACTAAGGCAACCTCTCAAACTAAGTCAGCCGCTCAATCTAAGGCAGCCCCTCAAACTAAGGCAGCCCCTCAAACTAAGGCAGCCGCTCAAACTATTGCAGCCCCTCAATCTAAGGAATCCCCTCAACTAAGGCAGCTGCTCAAACTAAAGCAGCCCATCAAACTAATGCAGCACCTCAATCTAAGGCAGCCCCTCAAACTAAGGCATCCCCTCAAACTAATGCAGACCCTCAATCTAAGGCAGCCCTCAAACAAATGCAGCCCCTCAAATTAAGTCAGCCCCTCAAACTAAGTCAGCCCCTCAAACTAATGCAGCCACTCAATAAAAGGCAGTCTCTCAAACTAATGCAGCCACTCAATCTAAGGCAGCCCCTCAAACTAAGCCAACCCCTCAAACTAAGGCAGCCCCTCAAACTATGGCAGACTCTCAAACTAAGGCACCCCCTCAAACTAATGCAGCCCCTCAGTCTAAGGCACGCCCTCATTCTAAGTCAGCCCCTCAAACTAAGTCAGCCCCTCAAACTATGTCAGCCCCTCTAACTAATGCAACCACTCAATCAAAGGCAGTCTCGCAAACTAATGCAGCCACTCAATCAAAGGCAGCCCCTCAAACTAAGCAAACCGCTCAAACTAAGGCAGCCCCTCAAACTAAGGCAGCCTCTCAAACTAAGGCACCCCCTCAAACTAATGAAGCCCCTCAGTGTAGGGCAGCCCCTCAACTAAGGCAGCCGCTCAAACTAAAGCAGCCCATCAAACTAATGCAGCACCTCAATCTGAGGCAGCCGGTCAAACTAAGGCAGCCCCTCAAACTTATGCAGCCACTCAATCTAAGGCAGCCCCTCAAACAAATGCAGCCCCTCAAACTAAGTCAGCCCCTCAAACTAAGTCAGCCCCTGAAACTAATGCAGCCACTCAATCAAAGGCAGTCTCTCAAACTAATGCAGCCACTCAATCAAAGGCAGCCCCTCAAACTAAGCCAACCCCTCAAACTAAGGCAGCCCCTCAAACTAAGGCAGACTCTCAAACTAATGCTGCCCCTTAAAGTAAGGCAGACCCTCAAACTAAGGGAGCCTCTCAACCAAAGGCAGCCCCTCAAACTAATGCAGCCACTCAAACTAAGGCAGCCCTTCAAACTCAGGCAGCCTCTCAAACTAAGGCAGCCGCTCAAACTAAGGCAGCCTGTCAAACTAAGGTAGCCTCTCAAAGTAAGGCAGAGCCTCAAACTAAGGCAGCCGCTCAAACTGAGGCAGACTCTCAAACTCAGGCAGCCCCTCAAACTAAGGCAGCCGCTCAAACTAAGGCAGACTCTCAAACTAAGGCAGCCTCTCAAACTCAGTCAGCCGCTCAATCTAAGGCAGCCACTCAAACTAAGGCAGCCCCTCAAACTAAGGCAGCCCCTCAAACTAAGGCCGCCGCTCAAACTAAGGAAGCCCCTCAAACTAAGGCAGCCTCTCAAACTAAGGCAGCCGCTCAAACTAATGCAGCCCCTCAATCTAAGGCAGCCCCTCAAACTAAGGCAGCCGCTCAAACTAATGCAGCCCCTCAAACTAAGGCAGCCCCTTAAACTAAGCCAGCCCCTCAAACTAATGCAGCCACTCAATCAAAGGCAGCCCCTCTAACTAAGCCAACACCTCAAACTAAGGCATCCCCTCAAAATGAGGCAGACCCGCAAACTAATGCAGCCAATCAATCAAAGGAAGCATCTCAAACTAAGCGAACTGCTCAAACTAAGGCAGCCTCTCAAAGTAAAGCAGCCTCTCAAACAAACGCAGCCCCTCAAACTAAGGCAGCCCCTTAAACTAAGGCTTCCCCTCAAACTAATGCAGCCCCTCAAACCAAGGCAGCCGCTCAAACTAAGGCAGTCCCTCAAACTATGCGAGCCGCTCAAAATAAGTCATCCGCTCAAACTAAGGCAGCCCCTCAAACTAAGGCAGCCGCTCAAACTAAGGCAGCCCCTCAAACTAACTCAGCCGCTCAAACTAAGGCAGCCCCTCAACCTGAGACAGCCGCTCAAACTAATGCAGCCCCTCAGTCCAAGGCAGCCCCTCAAAGTCAGGCAGCCTCTCAAACTAAGGCAGCCGCTCAAACGAAGGCAGCCCCTCAAACTAAGACAGCCGCTCAAACTAATGCAGCCCCTCAGTCCAAGGCAGCCCCTCAATCTCAGGCAGCCTCTCAAACTGAGACAGCCGCTCAAACTAATGCAGCCCCTCAATGGACAAAGACGAGAGTGGTCCTCCAGGAAGAGTGCTAAATTGGGGGAAGGCCAACTGTACCAAAATTCGGCAGGAGCTGGGGAATGTTGATTGGGAGCAGCTGTTTGAAGGTAAATCCACATGTGATATGTGGGAGGCTTTGAAAGAGAGGTTGATTAGCGTGCAGCAGAGACATGTTCCTGTGAAAATGAAGGATAGAAATGGCAAGATTAGGGAACCATGGATGACAGGTGAAATTGTGAGACAAGCTAAGAGGAAAAAGGAAGCACACATAAGGTCTAGGCGGCTGATGAAAGACGAAGCTTTGAAAGAATATCTGGAATGTAGGACCAATCTGAAAAGAGGAATTAAGAGAGCTAAAAGGGGTCATGAAATATCTTTAGCAAACAGGGTTAAAGAAAATCCCCAAGCCTTTTATTCATATATAAGGAGCAAGAGGCTAACTAGAGAAAGGATTGGCCCACTAAAGGACAAAGGAGGAATGTTATGCTTGGACTCAGAGAAAATGGGTGAGATTCTAAACGAGTACTTTGCATCGGTATTCACCGAGGAGAGGGACATGACGGATGTTGAGGTTAGGAACAGATGTTTGATTACACTAGGTCAAGTCGGCATAAGGAGGGAGGAAGTGTTGGGTATTCTAAAGGGCATTAAGGTGGACAAGTCCCCAGGTCCGGATTGGATCTATCCCAGGTTACTGAGGGAAGCGAGAGAGGAAATAGCTGGGGCCTTAACAGATATCTTTGCAGCATCCTAAAACACGGGTGAGGTCCCGGAGGACTGGAGAATTGCTAATGTTGTCCCCTTGTTTAAGAAGGGTAGCAGGGATAATCCAGGTAATTATAGACCGGTGAACCTGACGTCAGTGGTAGGGAAGCTGCTGGAGAAGATACTGAGGGATAGGATCTATTCCCATTTGGAAGAAAATGGGCTTATCAGTGATAGGCAACATGGTTTTGTGCAGGGAAGGTCATGTCTTACCAACTTAATAGAATTCTTTGAGGAAGTGACAAAGTTGATTGATGAGGGAAGGGCTGTCGATGTCATATACATGGACTTCAGTAAGGCGTTTGATAAGGTTCCCCATGGCAGGCTGATGGAGAAAGTGAAGGCGCATGGGGTCCAAGGTGTCCTAGCTAGATGGATAAAGAACTGGCTGGGCCACAGGAGACAGAGAGTAGCAGTAGCAGGGAGTTTCTCAAAATGGAGACGTGAGACCAGTGGTGTTTCACAGGGATCCGTGCTGGGACCACTGTTGTTTGTGATATACATTAATGATTTGGAGGAAAGTATAGGTGGACTGATTAGCAAGTTTGCAGACGACACTAAGATTGGTGGAGTAGCAGATAGTGAAGGGGACTGTCAGAGAATACAGCAGAATATAGATAGATTGGAGAGTTGGGCAGAGAAATGGCAGATGGAGTTCAATCAGGGCAAATGCGAGGTGATGCATTTTGGAAGATCCAATTCAAGAGTGAACTATACAGTATATGGAAAAGTCCTGGGGAAAATTGATGTACAGAGAGATTTGGGTGTGCAGGTCCACTGTTCCCTGAAGGTGGCAACGCAGGTAAATAGAGTGGTCAAGAAGGCATACGGCATGCTTTCCTTCATCGGACGGGTTATTGAGTACAAGAGTTGGCAGGTCATGTTACAGTTGTATAGGACATTGGTTCGGCCACATTTGGAATACTGCGTGCAGTTCTGGTCGCCACATTACCAAAAGGATGTGGATGCTTTGGAGAGGGTGCAGAGGAGGTTCACCAGGATGTTGCCTGCTATGGAGGGCGCTAGCTATGAAGAGAGGTTTAGTAGATTAGGATTATTTTCATTAGAAAGACGGAGGTTGAGGGGGGACCTGATTGAGGTGTACAAAATCATGAGAGGTATAGACAGGGTGGATAGCAAGAGGCTTTTTCCCAGAGTGGGGGATTCAGTTACTAGAGGACACGAGTTCAAAATGAAAGGAGAAAAGTTTAGGGGGGATATGCGTGGAAAGTTCTTTACGCAGAGGGTGGTGGGTGCCTGGAATGCGTTGCCAGCGGAGGTGGTAGATGCGGGCACGATGGCGTCTTTTAAGATGTATCTAGACAGATACATGAATGGGCAGGAAGAAAAGAGATACAGAACCTTAGAAAATAGGCGACATGTTTAGAGAGAGGATCTGGTTCGGCGCAGGCTTGGAGGGCCGAAGGGCCTGTTCCTGTGCTGTTATTATCTTTGTTCTTTGTTCTTTGTTCTTTGTTCAGCCCCTCAAACTGAGGCATCCGCTCAAATTAAGGCAGCCACTCAAACTATGGCAGACTCTCAAACTAAGGCAGCCCCTCAAACTTAGGCAGCCTCTCAAGCTAAGGCTGCCCCTCAAACTAATGCAGCCCCTCAAACTAATGCAGAACTCCATCTAAGGCAGCCCCTCAAACTAAGGCAGCTCCTCAAAGTAATGCAGCCCCTCAAACTAAGGCAGCTCCTCAAAGTAATGCAGCCCCTCAAACTAATGCAGCTCCTCAAACTCATGCATCCCCTCATTCTAAGTCAGCCCCTCAAACTATTGCAGCCCCTCAAACTATGGCAGCCCCTTAAACTAAGCCAGCCCCTCAAACTAATGCAGCCGCTCAATCAAAGGCAGCCCCTCAAACTAAGCCAACCGCTCAAACTAAGGAAGCCTCTCAAAGTAAAGCAGCCCCTCAAACAAATGCAGCCCCTCAATGTAAGGCAGCCCCTTAAACTAAGGCAGCCCCTCAAACTAATGCTGCCCCTCAAACCAAGGCAGCCGCTCAAACTAAGGCAGCCCCTTAAACTATGCGAGCCGCTCAAACAAAGTCATCCGCTCAAACTAAGGCAGCCCCTCAAACTAAGGCAGCCGCTCAATCTAAGGCAGCCCCTCAAACTAAGGCAGCCGTTCAAACTAAGGCAGCCCCTCAAACTGAGACAGCCGCTCAAACTAATGCAGCCCCTCAGTCCACGCAACCCCTCAAACTCAGGCAGCCTCTCAAACTAAGGCAGCCCCTCAAATTCAGGCAGCCTCTCAAACTAAGACAGCCGCTCAAACTAATACAGCCCCTCAATGGACAAAAACGAGAGTGGTCGGAAAGGAATAGTGCTAAATTGAGGGAAGGCCAACTATACCAAAATTCGGCAGGAGCTGGGGAATGTAGATTGGGAGCGGCTGTTTGAAGGAAAATCCACATGTGATATGTGGGAGGCTTTTAAAGAGAGGTTTATTAGCGTGCAGGAGAGACATGTTCCTGTGAAAATGAAGGATAGAAATGGCAAGATTAGGGAACCATGGATGACAGGTGAAATTGTGAGACTAGCTAAGAGGAAAAAGGAAGCATACATAAGGTCTAGGCGGCTGATGAAAGACGAAGCTTTGAAAGAATATCTGGAATGTAGGACCAATCTGAAACGAGGAATTAAGAGGGCTAAAAGGGGTCATGAAATATCTTAAGCAAACAGGGTGAAAGAAAGCCCCAAAGCCTTTTATTCATATATAAGGAGAAAGCGGGTAACTAGAGAAAGGATTGGCCCACTAAAGGACATAGGAGGAATGTTATGCTTGGACTCAGAGAAAATGGGTGAGATTCTAAATGAGTACTTTGCATCGGTATTCATCGAGGAGAGGGACATGACGGATGTTGAGGTTAGGAACAGATGTTTGATTACACTAGGTCAAGTCGGCATAAGGAGGGAGGAAGTGTTGGGTATTCTAAAGGGCATTAAGGTGGACAAGTCCCCAGGTCCAGATGGGATCTATCCAAGGTTTCTGAGGCAAGCGAGAGACGAAATAGCTGGGGCCTTAACAGATATCTTTGCAGCATCCTTAAACACGGGTGAGGTCCCGGAGGACTGGAGAATTGCTAATGTTGTCCCCTTGTTTAAGAAGGGTAGCAGGGATAATCCAGGTAATCAGAGACCGGTGAGCCTGACGTCAGTGGTAGGGAAGCTGCTGGAGAAGATACTGAGGGATAGGATCTATTCCCATTTGGAAGAAAATGGGCTTATCAGTGATAGGCAACATGGTTTTGTGCAGTGAAGGTCATGTCTTACCAACTTAATAGAATTCTTTGAGGAAGTGACAAAGTTGATTGATGAGGGAAGGGCTGTCGATGTCATATACATGGACTTCAGTAAGGCGTTTGATAAGGTTCCCCATGGCAGGCTGATGGAGAAAGTGAAGGCGCATGGGGTCCAAGGTGTACTAGTTAGATTTTTAAAGAACTGGCTGGGCAACAGGAGACAGAGAGTAGCAGTAGAAGGGAGTTTCTCAAAATGGAGACGTGTGACCAGTGGTGTTCCACAGGGATCCGTGCTGGGACCACTGTTGTTTGTGATATACATTAATGATTTGGAGGAAAGTATCGGTGGACTGATTAGCAAGTTTGCAGACGACACTATGATTGGTGGATTAGCAGATAGTGAAGGGGACTGTCAGAGAATACAGCAGAATATAGATAGATTGGAGAGTTGGGCAGAGAAATGGCAGATGGAGTTCAATCAGGGCAAATGCGAGGTGATGCATTTTGGAAGATCCAATTCAAGAGTGAACTATACAGTAAATGGAAAAGTCCTGGGGAAAATTGATGCACAGAGAGATTTGGGTGTTCAGGTCCACTGTTCCCTGAAGGTGGCAACGCAGGTAAATCGAGTGGTCAAGAAGGCATACGGCATGCTTTCCTTCATCGGACGGTGTTTTGCGTACAAGGGTTGGCAGGTCATGGTACAGTTGCATAGGACTTTGGTTCGGCCACATTTGGAATACTGCGTGCAGTTCTGGTCGCCACATTACCAAAAGGATGTGGATGCTTTGGAGAGGGTGCAGAGGAGGTTCACCAGGATGTTGCCTGGTATGGAGGGCGCTAGCTATGAAGAGAGGTTGAGTAGATTAGGATTATTTTCATTAGAAAGACGGAGGTTGAGGGGGGACCTGATTGAGGTGTACAAAATCATGAGAGGTATAGACAGGGTGGATAGCTAGAGGCTTTTTCCCAGAGTGGGGGATTCAATTACTAGAGGACACGAGTTCAAATTGAAAGGGGAAAAGTTTAGGGGGGATATGCGTGGAATGTTCTTTACGCAGAGGGTGGTGGGTGCCTGGAACGCGTTACCAGCGGAGGTGGTAGTTGCGGGCACGATGGCGTCTTTTAAGATGTATCTAGACAGATACATGAATGGGCAGGAAGAAAAGAAATACAGAACCTTAGAAAATAGGCGACATACTTAGAGAGAGGATCTGGATCGGCGCAGGCTTGGAGGGCCGAAGGGCCTGTTCCTGTGCTGTAATTATCTTTGTTCTTTGTTCTTTGTATGTGGGTTTCACAGTTTATCAGGATCCTGCCTGGTGTGTATGGGGTTTCACAGTGGATCAGGATCCTGCCAGGTGTGCATGTGGGTTTCACAGTTTATCAGGATACTGCCAGATGTGAATGGGTTTTCACAGTGGATCAGGATCCTGCCAGGTGTGTACGGGGTTTTCACAGTGTATCAGGATCCTGCCAGATGTGCATGGAGTTTTCACAGTGGATCAGGATCCTGCCAGTTGTGTATGGGGTTTTCACAGTGGATCAGGATCCTGCCAGGTGTGTCAGTGATTTCACAGTGTATCAGGATCCTGCCAGGTGTGTATGGTGTGTTCACAGTTTATCAAGGTCCTGTCAGGTGTGTATGGAATTTTCACAGTGGATCAGGATCCTGCCAGATGTGAATGGAGTTTTCACTGTGCATCAGGATCCTGCCAGATGTGTATGGGGTTTTCACTGTGCATCAGGATCCTGCCAGATGTGTATGGGGGTTTCACAGTGTATCAGGATCCTGCCACGTGTGTATGGGATTTCACAGTTTATCAGGATCCTGCCAGGTGTGTATGTGGGATTCACTGTTTATCAGGATCCTGCTTGGTGTGTCTGGGGTTTTCACAGTGTATCAGGATTCTGCCAGGTGTGCATGTGTGTTTCACAGTGTATCAGGCTCCTGCCAGGTGTGTATGTGGATTTCACAGTTTATCAGGATCCTGCCTGGTGTTTATGGGGTTTCACAGTGGATCAGGATCCTGCCACGTGTGTATGGGGTTTTCACAGTGTATCATGATCCTGCCAGGTGTGTATGGGGGTTTCACAGTTTATCAGGATCCTGCCAGCTGTGTATGTGGGTTTCACAGTTTATCAGGATCCTGCCTGGTGCGTCTGGGGGTTTCACAGTTCATCAGGATCCTGCCAGGTGTGTATGTGGGTTTCACAGTTTATCAGGAATCTGCCAGATGTGAATGTTGTTTTCACAGTGATTCAGGATCCTGCCAGATGTGTATGGTGTTTTCACAGTGCATCAGGATCCTTCCAGATGTGTATGGGGGTTTCGCAGTGTATCAGGATCCTGCATCGTGTGTATGGGGTTTCACAGTTTATCAGGATCCTGCCAGGTGTGTATGGGGTTTTAACAGTGTATCAGGATCCTGCCAGTGATGTATGGGGTTTTCACAGTTTATCAGGAACCTGCCAGGTGTGTATGTGGGTTTCACAGTTTATCAGCATCCTGCCTGGTGTGTATGGGGTTTTCACAGTGCATCAGGATCCTGCCAGGTGTGTATGGGATTTCACAGTGGATTAGGATCCTGCCAGTTGTGTATGAGGGTTTCACATTTTGTCAGGATCCTGAAAGGTGTGCATGGGGGTCTCACAGTTTATCAGGATCCTGCCAGGAGTGTATGGGTTTACACAGTGGTTCAGGATCCTGCCAGGTGCGTTTGGGGTTTTCACTGTGCATCAGGATCCTGCCAGATGTGAATGGGGTTTTCACAGTTTATCAGGATGCTGCCAGGTGTGTATGGGGGTTTCACAGTGTATCAGGATCCTGCCAGACGTGTATGGGGTTTTCATAGTGCATCAGGATCATTTCAGATGTGTCTGGGGGTTTCACAGTGTATCAGGATACTGCCACGTGTGTATGGGGTTTCACGGTTTATCAGGATCCTGCCAGGTGTGTATGTGAGTTTCACAGTTTATCAGGATCCTGCCTGGTGTGTCTGGGGTTTTCAGTTTGACAGGATCCTGCCTGGTGTGTAAGGGGTTTCACAGTGGATCAGGATCCTGCCACGTGTGTACGGGGTTTTCAAAGTTTATCAGGATCCTGCCAGGTGTGTATGGGGGTTTCACAGTTTATCAGGATCCTGCCAGCAGTGTATGTGTGTTTCACAGTTTATCAGGATCCTGCCAGGGGTGTATGGGGGTTTCACATTTCATCAGGATCCTGCCTGATGTGTTTGGGGGTTTCACAGTTTATCAGAATCCTGCCTGTTGTGCCTGGGGGCTTCACAGTTCTTCAGGATCCTGCCAGGTGTGTATGTGGGTTTCACAGTTTATCAGGAACCTGCCAGATGTGAATGTGGTTTTCACAGAGCTTCAGTATCCTGCCAGATGTGTATGGGGTTTTCACAGTGCGTCAGGATCCTTCCAGATGTGGATGGGGGTTACACCGTGTATCTGGATCCTGCATCGTGTGTATGGGGTTTCACAGTTTATCAGGATCCTGCCAGGTGTGTATGGGGTTTTCACAGTGTATCAGGATCCTGCCAGGTGTGCATGGGGTTTCCAAAGTGTATCAGGATCCTGCCAGGTGTGTATGTGGGTTTCACAGTTTATCAGGATCCTGCCTGGTGTGTATGGGGTTTACACAGTGCATCAGGATCCTGCCAGGTGTGTATGTGGGTTTCGCAGTTGATCAGGATCCTGGCTGGTGTGTATGGGGTTTCACAGTGGATCAGGATCCTGCCAGGTGTGTATGTGGGTTTCACAGTTTATCAGTATCCTGCCAGGTGTATATGGGGGTTTCACAGTTTATCAGGATCCTGCCACATGTGTATGGGTTTTCAAAGTGGTTCAGGATCCTGCCAGGTGCGTTTGGGGTTTTCACTGTGCATCAGGATCCAGCCAGATGTGAATGGGGATTTCACAGTGCATCAGGATCCTGCCAGATGTGTATGTGGGTTTCACAGTTTATCAGGATCCTCCCAGGTGTGTATGGAGGTTTCACAGTGTATCAGGATCCTGCCAGATGTGTATGGGCTTTCCACAGTGCATCATGATCCTTCCAGATGTGTCTGGGGGTTTCACAGTGTATCAGGATCCTGCCAGGTGTGCATG
Source organism: Heterodontus francisci (assembly GCF_036365525.1). Taxonomy (NCBI): domain Eukaryota; kingdom Metazoa; phylum Chordata; class Chondrichthyes; order Heterodontiformes; family Heterodontidae; genus Heterodontus; species Heterodontus francisci. Next base: position 1,543,300 of record NW_027140601.1, on the reverse strand, counting down.
GGGTTTTCAAAGTGTATCAGGATCCTGCCAGGTGTGTATGTGGATTTCACAGTTTATCAGGATCCTGCCTGTTGTGTATGGGGTTTTCACAGAGCATCAGGATCCTGCCACGTGTGATTGGGGTTTTCACAGTGCATCAGGATCCTTCCAGATGTGTATGGGGGTTTCACAGTGTATCAGGATCCTGCATCGTGTGTATGGGGTTTCAAAGTTTATCAGGATCTTGCCAGGTGTGTATGGGGTTTTCACAGTGTATCAGGATCCTGCCAGGTGTGTATGGGGTTTTCACAGTGTATCAGGATCCTGCCAGGTGTGTATTTGGGTTTCACAGTTTATCAGTATCCTGCCTGGTGTGTATCGGGATTTCACAGTGCATCAGGATCCTGCCAGGTGTGTATGTGGGTTTCGCAGTTGATCAGGATCCTGCCAGATGTGTATGGGGTTTCACAGTGGATCAGGATTCTGCCAGGTGTGTATGTGGGTTTCACAGTTTATCAGTATCCTGCCAGGTGTATATGGGGGTTTCACAGTTTATCAGGATCCTGCCACATGTGTATGGGTTTTCACAGTGGTTCAGGATCCTGCCTGGTGCGTTTGGGGTTTTCACTGTGCATCAGGATCCAGCCAGATGTGAATGGGGATTTCACAGTGCATCAGGATCCTGCCAGATGTGTATGTGGGTTTCACAGTTTATCAGGATCCTCCCAGGTGTGTATGGAGGTTTCACAGTGTATCAGGATCCTGCCAGATGTGTCTGGGGGTTTCACAGTGTATCAGGATACTGCCACGTGTGTATGGCGTTTCACAGTTTATCAGGATCCTGCCAGGTGTGTATTTGAGTTTCACAGTTTATCAGGAACCTGCCTGGTGTGTCTGGGGTTTTCACAGTGTATCAGGATCCTGCCAGGTGTGTATGGGGTTTTCACAGTTTATCAGGATCCTGCCTGGTGTGTATGGCGTTTCACAGTGGATCAGGGTCCTGCCACGTGTGTATGGGGTTTTCACATTGTATCAGGATCCTGCCAGGTGTGTATGGGGGTTTCACAGTTTATCAGGATCCTGCCAGGTGTGTATGTGGTTTTCACAGTTTATCAGGATCCTGCCAGGTGTGTATGGGGGTTTCACAGTTCATCAGGATCCTGCCTGGTGTGTATGGGGGTTTCACAGTTTATCAGGATCCTGCCTGGTGTGTCTGGGGGTTTCACAGTGTATCAGGATCCTGCCAGGTGTGTATGTGGGTTTCACAGATTATCAGGAACCTGCCAGGTGTGAATGTGGTTTTCACAGTGTATCAGGATCCTGCCAGATGTGTATGGGGATTTCACAGTGCATCAGGATCCTTCCAGATGTGTATGGGGTTTCACAGTTTATCAGGATCCTGCCAGGTGTGTATGTGTGTTTCACAGTCGATCCGGATCCTGCCTGGCGTGTATGGGGTTTCACAGTGGATCAGGATCCTGCCAGGGGTATATGTGGGTTTCCCAGTTTATCAGGATCCTGCCAGGTGCGTTTGGGGTTTTCACTGTGCATCAGGATCCTGCCAGATGTGTATGGGGTTTTCACATTGCATCAGGATCCTTCCAGGTGTGTCTGGGTCTTTCACAGTGTATCAGGATACTGCCACGTGTGTATGGGGTTTCACCGTTTATCAGGATCCGGCCAGGTGTGTATGTGGGTTTCACAGTTTATCAGGATACTGCCTGGTCTGTCTGGGGTTTTCACAGTGTATCAGGATCCTGCCTGGTGTGTCTGGGGGTTTCACAGTTCATCAGGATCCTGCCAGGTGTGTATGTGGGTTTCACAGTTTATCAGGAACCTGCCAGATGTGAATGGGGTTTTCACAGTGCATCAGGATCCTGCCAGATGTGTATGGTGTTTTCACAGTGCATCAGGATCCTGCCTGGTGTGTATGGGGTTTTCACAGTGCATCAGGCTCCTGCCAGGTGTGTATGTGGGTTTCACAGTTTATCAGGATCCTGCCAGCTGTGTAAGTGGGTTTCACAGTTTATCAGGATCCTGCCAGGTGTGTATGGGGGTTTCACAGTTCATCAGGATCCTGCCAGGTGTGTATGGTGGTTTCACAGTTCATCAGGATCCTGCCTGGTGTGTCTGGGGGTTTCACAGTGGATCAGGATCATGCCTCGTGTGTATGTGGGTTTCACAGTTTATCAGGATCCTGCCAGGTTTGTATGGGGGTTTCACAGTTTATCAGGATCCTGCCACATGTGTATGGGGTTTCACAGTGGTTCAGGATACTGCCAGGTGTGTTTGGGGTTTTCACTGTGCATCTGGATCCTGCCAGGTGTGTATGGGGTTTTCACAGTGTATCCGAATCCTGCCAGGTGTGTATTGTTTTTCATAGTGTATCAGGATCCTGCCAGGTGTGTTTGGGTTGTTCACAGTGTATCAGGATCCTGCCAGGTGTGTATGGTGTATTCACAGTGTATCAGGATCCTGCCAGGTGTGTGGGGGGTTTTCACAGTTGATCAGGAACTTACCAGGTGTGTATGGGGATTTCACAGTGTATCAGGATCCTGCCAGGTGTGTATGTTTGTTTCACATTTTATCAGGATCCTGCCACGAGTGTATGGGGTTTCACAGTGGTTCAGGATCCTGCCAGGTGTGTATGGGGGTTTCACAGTTTATCAGGATCCTGCCAGGTGTGCATTGGGTTTCACAGTGTATCAGGATCCTGCCAGGTGTGTATGGGATTTTCACAGTGGATCAGGATCCTGCCAGGTGTGTATGGGTTTTTCACAGTGTATCAGGATCCTGCCAGGTGTGTGGGGGTTTTTTTCAGTGGATCAGGAACCTGCAAGGTGTTTATGGGGATTTCACAGTGTATCAGGATCCTGTCAGGTGTGTATGTGGGTTTCACAGTTTATCAGGATACTGACAGGTGTGTATGGGGTTTTCACAGTGTATCAGGATCCTGTCAGGTGTGTATGGGGGTTTCACAGTTTATCAGGATCCTGCCAGGTGTGTATGTGGGTTGCACAGTTTATCAGGATCCTGCCAGGTGTGAATGGTGGTTTCACAGTGTATCAGGATCCTGCCAGGTGTGTATGGGTTTTTCCCAGTGTATCAGGATCCTGCCAGGTTTGTCTGGGGGTTTCTCAGTTTATCAGGATCCTGCCAGGTGTGTATGTGGGTTTCACAGTTTATCAGGATCTCGCCAGGTGTGTCTGGGGGTTTCACAGTTTATCAGGATCCTGCCAGGTGTGTATGAGGTTTTCACTGTGCATCAGGATCCTGCCAGATGTGTATGGTCTTTTCTCCGTGCATCAGGTTCCTTCCAGATGTGTATGGGTGTTTCACAGTTTATCAGGATCCTGCCACGTGTGTATGGGGTTTCACAGTTTATCAGGATCCTGCCAGGTGTGTATGGGGGTTTCACAGTTTATCAGGATCCTGCCACATGTGTATAGGGTTTCACAGTTGTTCAGGATACTGCCAGGTGTGTTTGGGGTTTTCACTGTGCATCAGTATCCTGCCAGGTGTGTATGGGGTTTTCACAGTGTATCAGGATCCTGCCAGGTGTGTATGGGTTTTTCACAGTGTATCAGGATCCTGCCAGGTGTGTATGGGGGTTTCACAGTTTATCAGGATCCTGCCAGGTGTGTATTGTGTTTCACAGTGTATCAGGATTCTGCCAGGTGTGTATGGGGTCTTATCTGTGGATCAGGAACCTGCCAGGTGTTTATGGGGATTACACAGTGTATCAGGATACTCTCAGGTGTGTTTGTGGGTTTCACAGTGTATCAGGATCCTGCCAGGTGTGTATGGGGTTTTCACAGTGAATCAGGATCCTGCCCGCTGTATATGGGGTTTTCACATTGTATCAGAATTCTGCCAGGTGTGTATGGGGTCTTATCTGTGGATCAGGAACCTGCCAGCTGTTTATGGGGATTTCACAGTGTATCAGGATACTCTCAGGTGTGTATGTGGGTTTCACAGTGTATCAGTATCCTGCCAGCTGTGTATGGGGTTTTCACAGTGTATCAGGATCCTGCCAGGTGTGTATGGGGGTTTCACAGTTTATCAGGATCCTGCCAGTTGTGTATGTGTGTTGCACAGTTTATCAGGATCCTGCCAGGTGTGTATGGGGGTTTCACAGTGTATCAGGATCTTGCCAGGTGTGTATGGGTTTGTCACAGTGTATCAGGATCCTGCCAGGTGTGTATGGAGGTTTCACAGTTTATCAGGATCCTGTCAGGTGTTTATGTGGGTTTCACATTTCATCAGGATCCTGCCAGGTGTGTATGGGGTTTTCACAGTGTATCAGGATCCTGCCAGGTGTGTATGGAGGTTTCACAGTTTATAAGGATCCTGCCAGGTGTGTATGGGGGTTTCACAGTGTATCAGGATCCTGCCAGGTGTGTATGGGTTTTTCACTGTGTATCAGGATACTGCCAGGTGTGTATGGAGGTTTCACAGTTTATCAGGATCCTGTCAGGTGTTTATGTGGGTTTCACAGTGTATCAGGATCCTGCCAGGTGTGGATGGGTTTTTCACAGTGTATCAGGATCCTGCCAGGTGTGTATGGGGTTTTCACAGTGTATCAGTATCCTGCCAGGTGTGCATGTGGGTTTCACAGTTTATCAGTATCCTGCCAGGTGTGCATGGGGGTTTCACAGTTTATCAGGATCCTGCCAGGTGTGTATGGGTGTTTCACAGTCTATCAGGATCCTGCCAGATGTGTATGGTGTTTTCTCCGTGCATCAGGATCCTTCCAGATGTGTATGGGTGTTTCACAGTTTATCAGGATCCTGCCACGTGTGTATGGGGTTTCACAGTTTATCAGGATCCTGCCAGGTGTGTATGGGGGTTTCACAGTTTATCAGGATCCTGCCACATGTGTATAGGGTTTCACAGTTGTTCAGGATACTGCCAGGTGTGTTTGGGGTTTTCACTGTGCATCAGTATCCTGCCAGGTGTGTATGGGGTTTTCACAGTGTATCAGGATCCTGCCAGGTGTGTATGGGTTTTTCACAGTGTATCAGGATCCTGCCAGGTGTGTATGGTGGTTTCACAGTTTATCAGGATCCTGCCAGGTGTGTATTGGGTTTCACAGTGTATCAGGATCCTGCCAGGTGTGTATGGGGTTTTCACAGTGGATCAGGATCCTGCCAGGTGTATATGGGGTTTTCACATTGTATCAGGATTCTGCCAGGAGTGTATGGGGTCTTATCTTTGGATCAGGAACCTGCCAGGTGTTTATGGGGATTTCACAGTGTATCAGGATACTCTCAGGTGTGTATGTGGGTTTCACAGTGTATCAGTATCCTGCCAGGTGTGTATGGGGTTTTCACAGTGTATCAGGATCCTGCCAGGTGTGTATGGGGGTTTCACAGTTTATCAGGATCCTGCCAGGTGTGTATGTGTGTTGCACAGTTTATCAGGATCCTGCCAGGTGTGTATGGGGGTTTCACAGTGTATCAGGATCCTGCCAGGAGTGTATGGGTTTTTCACAGTGTATCAGGATCCTGCCAGGTGTGTATGGAGGTTTCACAGTTTATCAGGATCCTGTCAGGTGTTTATGTGGGTTTCACAGTTCATCAGGATCCTGCCAGATGTGTATGGGGGTTTCACAGTTTATCAGGATCCTGCCAGATGTGTATGGGGGTTTCACAGTGTATCAGGATCCTGCCAGGTGTGTATGGGTTTTTCACAGTGTATCAGGATCCTGCCAGGTGTGTATGGAGGTTTCACAGTTTATCAGGATCCTGTCAGGTGTTTATGTGGGTTTCACAGTGTATCAGGATCTTGCCAGGTGTGTATGGGTTTCTCACAGTGTATCAGGATCCTGCCAGGTGTGTATGGAGGTTTCACAGTTTATCAGGATCCTGTCAGGTGCTTATGTGGGTTTCACAGTTCATCAGGATCCTGCCAGGTGTGTATGGGGTTTTCACAGTGTATCAGTATCCTGCCAGGTGTGCATGTGGGTTTCACAGTAGATCAGTATCCTGCCAGGTGTGCATGGGGGTTTCACAGTTTATCAGGATCCTGCCAGGTGTGTTTGGGTGTTTCACAGTCTATCAGGATCCTGCCAGGTGTGTATGGGGTTTTCACAGTCTATCAGGATCCTGCCAGGTGTGTATCGGGTTTTCACTGTGTATCAGGATCCTGCCAGGTGTGTAAGGGGTTTTCACAGTTTATCAGGATCCTGCCAGGTGTGTATGGGGGTTTCACAGTTTATCAGGATCCTGCCAGGTGTGCATGGAGGTTTCACAGTTTCTCAGGATCCTGCCAGGTGTGGATGGAGGTTTCACAGTTTATCAGGATCCTGTCAGGTGTTTATGTGGGTTTCACAGTTCATCAGGATCCTGCCAGGTGTGTATGGGGTTTTCACAGTGTATCAGGATCCTGCCAGGTGTGTATGGAGGTTTCACAGTTTATCAGGATCCTGCCAGGTGTGTATGGGGGTTTCACAGTGTATCAGGATCCTGCCAGGTGTGTATGGGTTTTTCACAGTGTATCAGGATCCTGCCAGGTGTGTATGGATGTTTCACAGTTTATCAGGATCCTGTCAGGTGTTTATGTGGGTTTCACAGTTCATCAGGATCCTGCCAGGTGTGTATGGGGTTTTCACAGTGTATCAGTATCCTGCCAGGTGTGCATGTGGCTTTCACAGTTTATCAGTATCCTGCCAGGTGTGCATGGGGGTTTCACAGTTTATCAGGATCCTGCCAGGTGTGTATGGGTGTTTCACAGTCTATCAGGATCCTGCCAGGTGTGTATGGGGTTTTCACAGTCTATCAGGATCCTGCCAGGTGTGTATCGGGTTTTCAGTGTGTATCAGGATCCTGCCAGGTGTGTATGGGGGTTTCACATTTTATCAGGATCCTGCCAGGTGTGTATGGAGGTTTCACAGTTTATCAGGATCCTGTCAGGTGCTTATGTGGGTTTCACAGTTCATCAGGATCCTGCCAGGTGTGTATGGGGTTTTCACAGTGTATCAGTATCCTGCCAGGTGTGCATGTGGGTTTCACAGTAGATCAGTATCCTGCCAGGTGTGCATGGGGGTTTCACAGTTTATCAGGATCCTGCCAGGTGTGTTTGGGTGTTTCACAGTCTATCAGGATCCTGCCAGGTGTGTATGGGGTTTTCACAGTCTATCAGGATCCTGCCAGGTGTGTATCGGGTTTTCACTGTGTATCAGGATCCTGCCAGGTGTGTAAGGAGTTTTCACAGTTTATCAGGATCCAGCCAGGTGTGTATGGGGGATTCACAGTTTATCAGGATCCTGCCAGGTGTGCATGGAGGTTTCACAGTTTCTCAGGATCCTGCCAGGTGTGTATGGAGGTTTCACAGTTTATCAGGATCCTGTCAGGTGTTTATGTGGGTTTCACAGTTCATCAGGATCCTGCCAGGTGTGTATGGGGTTTTCACAGTGTATCAGGATCCTGCCAGGTGTGTATGGAGGTTTCACAGTTTATCAGGATCCTGCCAGGTGTGTATGGGGGTTTCACAGTGTATCAGGATCCTGCCAGGTGTGTATGGGTTTTTCACAGTGTATCAGGATCCTGCCAGGTGTGTATGGATGTTTCACAGTTTATCAGGATCCTGTCAGGTGTTTATGTGGGTTTCACAGTTCATCAGGATCCTGCCAGGTGTGTATGGGGTTTTCACAGTGTATCAGTATCCTGCCAGGTGTGCATGTGGCTTTCACAGTTTATCAGTATCCTGCCAGGTGTGCATGGGGGTTTCACAGTTTATCAGGATCCTGCCAGGTGTGTATGGGTGTTTCACAGTCTATCAGGATCCTGCCAGGTGTGTATGGGGTTTTCACAGTCTATCAGGATCCTGCCAGGTGTGTATCGGGTTTTCAGTGTGTATCAGGATCCTGCCAGGTGTGTATGGGGGTTTCACAGTTTATCAGGATCCTGCCAGGTGTGTATGGGGATTTCACAGTTTATCAGGATCCTGTCAGGTGTGTATGTGGGTTGCACAGTTTATCAGTATCCTGCCAGGTGTGTTTGGGGGTTTCACAGTGTATCAGGATCCTGCCAGGTGTGTATGGGTTTTTCACAGTGAATCAGGATCCTGCCAGGTGTGTATGGGGGTTTCACAGTTTATCAGGGTCCTGTCAGGTGTTTGTGTGGGTTTCACAGTTCATCAGGATCCTGCCAGGTGTGTATCGGGTTTTCACAGTGTATCAGTATCCTGCCAGGTGTGCATGTGTGTTTCACAGTTTATCAGTATCCTGCCAGGTGTGTATGGGTGTTTCACAGTTTATCAGGATCCTGCCAGGTGTGTATGGGTGTTTCACAGTCTATCAGGCTCCTGCCAGGTGTGTATGGGGTTTTCACAGTCTATGAGGATCCTGCCAGGTGTGTAAGGGTTTTTCACTGTGTATCAGGATCCTGCCAGGTGTGTATGGGGTTTTCACAGTTTATCAGAATCCTGCCAGGTGTGTATGGGGGTTTCACAGTTTATCAGGATCCAGCCAGGTGTGTATGTGGGTTTCACAGTGCATCAGGATCCTGCCAGATGGGTATGGGGTTTTCACAGTGCATCAGGAACCTTCCAGATGTGTATGGGTGTTTCACAGTTCATCAGGATCCTGCCAGGTGTGTATGGGGTTTTCAAAGTATATCAGTATTCTGCCAGGTGTGCATGTGTGTTTCGCAGTTTATCAGTATCCTGCCAGGTGTGTATGGGGTTTTCACAGTTGATCAGGAACTTGCCAGGTGTGTATGGGGATTTCACAGTTTATCAGGATCCTGCCAGGTGTGTTTGGGGTTTTCACTGTGCATCAGGATCCTGCCAGTTGTGCATGGGGTTTTCACAGTGCATCAGTATCCTGCCAGGTGTGTTTGGGGTTTTCACAGTTGATCAGGAACCTGCCAGGTGTGTATGGGGATTTCACAGCGTATCAGGATCCTGCCAGGTGTGTATGTTTGTTTCACATTTTATCAGGATCCTGGCACGAGTGTATGGGGTTTCACAGTGGTTCAGGATCCTGCCAGGTGTGTATGGGGTTTTCACAGTGTATCAGGATCCTGCCAGGTGTGTATTTGGGTTTCACAGTTTATCAGTATCCTGCCTGGTGTGTATCGGGATTTCACAGTGCATCAGGATCCTGCCAGGTGTGTATGTGGGTTTCGCAGTTGATCAGGATCCTGCCAGATGTGTATGGGGTTTCACAGTGGATCAGGATCCTGCCAGGTGTGTATGTGGGTTTCACAGTTTATCAGTATCCTGCCAGGTGTATATGGGGGTTTCACAGTTTATCAGGATCCTGCCACATGTGTATGGGTTTTCACAGTGGTTCAGGATCCTGCCTGGTGCGTTTGGGGTTTTCACTGTGCATCAGGATCCAGCCAGATGTGAATGGGGATTTCACAGTGCATCAGGATCCTGCCAGATGTGTATGTGGGTTTCACAGTTTATCAGGATCCTCCCAGGTGTGTATGGAGGTTTCACAGTGTATCAGGATCCTGCCAGATGTGTATGGGGTTTCCACAGTGCATCAGGATCCTTCCAGATGTGTCTGGGGGTTTCACAGTGTATCAGGATACTGCCACGTGTGTATGGCGTTTCACAGTTTATCAGGATCCTGCCAGGTGTGTATTTGGGTTTCACAGTTTATCAGGAACCTGCCTGGTGTGTCTGGGGTTTTCACAGTTTGTCAGGATCCTGCCTGGTGTGTATGGCGTTTCACAGTGGATCAGGGTCCTGCCACGTGTGTATGGGGTTTTCACATTGTATCAGGATCCTGCCAGGTGTGTATGGGGGTTTCACAGTTTATCAGGATCCTGCCAGGTGTGTATGGGGGTTTCACAGTTAATCAGGATCCTGCCTGGTGTGTATGGGGGTTTCACAGTTCATCAGGATCCTGCCTGGTGTGTCTGGGGGTTTCACAGTGTATCAGGATCCTGCCAGGTGTGTATGTGGGTTTCACAGTTTATCAGGAACCTGCCGGATGTGAATGTCGTTTTCACAGTGTATCAGGATCCTGCCAGATGTGTATGGGGATTTCACAGTGCATCAGGATCCTTCCAGATGTGTATGGGGGTTTCACAATGTATCAGGATCCTACATCGTGTGTATGGGGTTTCACAGTTTATCAGGATCCTGCCAGGTGTGTATGTGTGTTTCACAGTCGATCCGGATCCTGCCTGGCGTGCATGGGGTTTCACAGTGGATCAGGATCCTGCCAGGGGTATATGTGGGTTTCCCAGTTTATCAGGATCCTGCCAGGTGCGTTTGGGGTTTTCCCTGTGCATCAGGATCCTGCCAGATGTCTATGGGGTTTTCACATTGCATCAGGATCCTTCCAGGTGTATCTGGGCCTTTCACAGTGTATCAGGATACTGCCAGGTGTGCATGGAGGTTTCACAGTTTATCAGGATCCTGTCAGGTGTTTATGTGGGTTTCACAGTTCATCAGGATCCTGCCAGGTGTGTATGGGGTTTTCACAGTGTATCAGGATCCTGCCAGGTGTGTATGGAGGTTTCACAGTTTATCAGGATCCTGCCAGGTGTGTATGGGGGTTTCACAGTGTGTCAGGATCCTGCCAGGTGTGTATGGGTTTTTCACAGTGTATCAGGATCCTGCCAGGTGTGTATGGAGGTTTCACAGTTTATCAGGATCCTGTCAGGTGTTTATGTGGGTTTCACAGTGTATCAGGATCTTGCCAGGTGTGTATGGGTTTTTCACAGTGTATCAGGATCCTGCCAGGTGTGTATGGAGGTTTCACAGTTTATCAGGATCCTGTCAGGTGTTTATGTGGGTTTCACAGTTCATCAGGATCCTGCCAGGTGTGTATGGGGTTTTCACAGTGTATCAGTATCCTGCCAGGTGTGCATGTGGGTTTCACAGTTGATCAGTACCCTGCCAGGTGTGCATGGGGGTTTCACAGTTTATCAGGATCCTGCCAGGTGTGTTTGGGTGTTTCACAGTCTATCAGGATCCTGCCAGGTGTGTATGGGGTTTTCACAGTCTATCAGGATCCTGCCAGGTGTGTATCGGGTTTTCACTGTGTATCAGGATCCTGCCAATTGTGTAAGGGGTTTTCACAGTTTATCAGGATCCTGCCAGGTGTGTATGGGGGTTTCACAGTTTATCAGGATCCTGCCAGGTGTGCATGGGGTTTTCACAGTTTCTCAGGATCCTGCCAGGTGTGTATGGAGGTTTCACAGTTTATCAGGATCCTGTCAGGTGTTTATGTGGGTTTCACAGTTCATCAGGATCCTGCCAGGTGTGTATGGGGTTTTCACAGTGTATCAGGATCCTGCCAGGTGTGTATGGAGGTTTCACAGTTTATCAGGATCCTGCCAGGTGTGTATGGGGGTTTCACAGTGTATCAGGATCCTGCCAGGTGTGTATGGGTTTTTCACAGTGTATCAGGATCCTGCCAGGTGTGTATGGAGGTTTCACAGTTTATCAGGATGCTGTCAGGTGTTTATGTGGGTTTCACAGTGTATCAGGATCCTGCCAGGTGTGTATGGGTTTTTCACAGTGTATCAGGATCCTGCCAGGTGTGTATGGATGTTTCACAGTTTATCAGGATCCTGTCAGGTGTTTATGTGGGTTTCACAGTTCATCAGGATCCTGCCAGGTGTGTATGGGGTTTTCACAGTGTATCAGTATCCTGCCAGGTGTGCATGTGGCTTTCACAGTTTATCAGTATCCTGCCAGGTGTGCATGGGGGTTTCACAGTTTATCAGGATCCTGCCAGGTGTGTATGGGTGTTTCACAGTCTATCAGGTTCCTGCCAGGTGTGTATGGGGTTTTCACAGTCTATCAGGATCCTGCCACGTGTGTATCGGGTTTTCAGTGTGTATCAGGATCCTGCCAGGTGTGTAAGGGGTTTTCACAGTTTATCAGGATCCTGCCAGGTGTGTATGGGGGTTTCACAGTTTATCAGGATCCTGTCAGGTGTGTATGTGGGCTGCACAGTTTATCAGTATCCTGCCAGGTGTGTTTGGGGGTTTCACAGTGTATCAGGATCCTGCCAGGTGTGTATGGGTTTTTCACAGTGAATCAGGATCCTGCCAGGTGTGTATGGGGGTTTCACAGTTTATCAGGGTCCTGTCAGGTGTTTGTGTGGGTTTCACAGTTCATCAGGATCCTGCCAGGTGTGTATCGGGTTTTCACAGTGTATCAGTATCCTGCCAGGTGTGCATGTGTGTTTCACAGTTTATCAGTATCCTGCCAGGTGTGTATGGGTGTTTCACAGTTTATCAGGATCCTGCCAGGTGTGTATGGGTGTTTCACAGTCTATCAGGCTCCTGCCAGGTGTGTATGGGGTTTTCACAGTCTATCAGGATCCTGCCAGGTGTGTAAGGGTTTTTCACTGTGTATCAGGATCCTGCCAGGTGTGTATGGGGGTTTCACAGTTTATCAGGATCCAGCCAGGTGTGTATGTGGGTTTCACAGTTTATCAGGATCCTGCCAGGTGAGTTTGTCGGTTTCACAGTTTATCAGGATCCTGCCAGATGTGAGTGGGGTTTTCACAGTGCATCAGGATCCTGCCAGATGTGTATGGGGTTTTCACAGTGCATCAGGAACCTTCCAGATGTGTATGGGTGTTTCACAGTTCATCAGGATCCTGCCAGGTGTGTATGGGGTTTTCAAAGTATATCAGTATTCTGCCAGGTGTGCATGTGTGTTTCAGAGTTTATCAGTATCCTGCCAGGTGTGTATGGGTGTTTCACAGTTTATCAGGATCCTGCCAGGTGTGTATGGGTGTTTCACAGTCTATCAGGCTCCTGCCAGGTGTGTATGGGGTTTTCATAGTCTATCAGGATCCTGCCAGGTGTGTAAGGGTTTTTCACTGTGTATCAGGATCCTGCCAGGTGTGTATGGGGTTTTCACAGTTTATCAGAATCCTGCCAGGTGTGTATGGGGGTTTCACAGTTTATCAGGATCCAGCCAGGTGTGTATGTGGGTTTCACAGTTTATCAGGATCCTGCCAGGTGAGTTTGTCGGTTTCACAGTTTATCAGGATCCTGCCAGATGTGAGTGGGGTTTTCACAGTGCATCAGGATCCTGCCAGATGTGTATGGGGTTTTCACAGTGCATCAGGAACCCTCCAGATGTGTATGGGTGTTTCACAGTTCATCAGGATCCTGCCAGGTGTGTATGGGGTTTTCAAAGTATATCAGTATTCTGCCAGGTGTGCATGTGTGTTTCACAGTTTATCAGTATCCTGCCAGGTGTGTATGGGGTTTTCACAGTTGATCAGGAACTTGCCAGGTGTGTATGGGGATTTCACAGTGTATCAGGATCCTGCCAGGTGTGTTTGGGGTTTTCACTGTGCATCAGGATCCTGCCAGTTGTGCATGGGGTTTTCACAGTGCATCAGTATCCTGCTAGGTGTGTTTGGGGTTTTCACAGTTGATCAGGAACCTGCCAGGTGTGTATGGGGATTTCACAGCGTATCAGGATCCTGCCAGGTGTGTATGTTTGTTTCACATATTATCAGGATCCTGCCACGAGTGTATGGGGTTTCACAGTGGTTCAGGATCCTGCCAGGTGTGTATGGGGTTTTCACAGTGTATCAGGATCCTGCCAGGTGTGTATTTGGGTTTCACAGTTTATCAGTATCCTGCCTGGTGTGTATCGGGATTTCACAGTGCATCAGGATCCTGCCAGGTGTGTATGTGGGTTTCGCAGTTGATCAGGATCCTGCCAGATGTGTATGGGGTTTCACAGTGGATCAGGATCCTGCCAGGTGTGTATGTGGGTTTCACAGTTTATCAGTATCCTGCCAGGTGTATATGGGGGTTTCACAGTTTATCAGGATCCTGCCACATGTGTATGGGTTTTCACAGTGGTTCAGGATCCTGCCTGGTGCGTTTGGGGTTTTCACTGTGCATCAGGATCCAGCCAGATGTGAATGGGGATTTCACAGTGCATCAGGATCCTGCCAGATGTGTATGTGGGTTTCACAGTTTATCAGGATCCTCCCAGGTGTGTATGGAGGTTTCACAGTGTATCAGGATCCTGCCAGATGTGTATGGGGTTTCCACAGTGCATCAGGATCCTTCCAGATGTTTCTGGGGGTTTCACAGTGTATCAGGATACTGCCACGTGTGTATGGCGTTTCACAGTTTATCAGGATCCTGCCAGGTGTGTATTTGGGTTTCACAGTTTATCAGGAACCTGCCTGGTGTGTCTGGGGTTTTCACAGTTTGTCAGGATCCTGCCTGGTGTGTATGGCGTTTCACAGTGGATCAGGGTCCTGCCACGTGTGTATGGGGTTTTCACATTGTATCAGGATCCTGCCAGGTGTGTATGGGGGTTTCACAGTTTATCAGGATCCTGCCAGGTGTGTATGTGGTTTTCACAGTTTATCAGGATCCTGCCAGGTGTGTATGGGGGTTTCACAGTTAATCAGGATCCTGCCTGGTGTGTATGGGGGTTTCACAGTTCATCAGGATCCTGCCTGGTGTGTCTGGGGGTTTCACAGTGTATCAGGATCCTGCCAGGTGTGTATGTGGGTTTCACAGTTTATCAGGAACCTGCCAGATGTGAATGTGGTTTTCACAGTGTATCAGGATCCTGCCAAATGTGTATGGGGATTTCACAGTGCATCAGGATCCTTCCAGATGTGTATGGGGGTTTCACAATGTATCAGGATCCTGCATCGTGTGTATGGGGTTTCACAGTTTATCAGGATCCTGCCAGGTGTGTATGTGTGTTTCACAGTCGATCCGGATCCTGCCTGGCGTGTATGGGGTTTCACAGTGGATCAGGATCCTGCCAGGGGTATATGTGGGTTTCCCAGTTTATCAGGATCCTGCCAGGTGCGTTTGGGGTTTTCCCTGTGCATCAGGATCCTGCCAGATGTGTATGGGGTTTTCACATTGCATCAGGATCCTTCCAGGTGTGTCTGGGTCTTTCACAGTGTATCAGGATCCTGCCACGTGTGTATGGGGTTTCACCGTTTATCAGGATCCGGCCAGGTGTGTATGTGGGTTTCACAGTTTATCAGGATACTGCCTGGTCTGTCTGGGGTTTTCACAGTGTATCAGGATCCTGCCAGGTGTGTATGGGGGTTTCACAGTTTATCAGGATCCTGCCTGGTGTGTCTGGGGGTTTCACAGTTCATCAGGATCCTGCCAGGTGTGTATGTGGGTTTCACAGTTTATCAGGAACCTGCCAGATGTGAATGGGGTTTTCACAGTGCATCAGGATCCTGCCAGATGTGTATGGTGTTTTCACAGTGCATCAGGATCCTGCCAGATGTGTATGGGGGTTTCACTGTGTATCAGGATCCTGCATCGATTGTATGGGGCTTCACAGTTCATCAGGATCCTGCCAGGTGTGTATGGGGTTTTCACAGTGTATCAGATTCCAGCCAGGTGTGTGTGGGGTTTTCACAGTGTATCAGGATCCTGCCAGGTGTGTATGTGATTTTCACTGTTTATCAGGATCCTGCCTGGTGTGTATGGGGTTTTCACAGTGCATCAGGCTCCTGCCAGGTGTGTATGTGGGTTTCACAGTTTATCAGGATCCTGCCTGGTGTGTATGGGGTTTCACAGTGGATCAGGATCCTGCCTCGTGTGTATGTGGGTTTCACAGTTTATCAGGATCTTGCCTGGTGTGTATGGGGTTTTCACTGAGTATCAGGATCCTGCAAGGTGTGTATTGGGGTTTCACAGTTTATCAGGATCCTGCCAGCTGTGTAAGTGGGTTTCACAGTTTATCAGGATCCTGCCAGGTGTGTATGGGGGTTTCACAGTTCATCAGGATCCTGCCAGGTGTGTATGGTGGTTTCACAGTTCATCAGGATCCTGCCTGGTGTGTCTGGGGGTTTCACAGTGGATCAGGATCATGCCTCGTGTGTATGTGGGTTTCACAGTTTATCAGGATCCTGCCAGGTGTGTATGTGTGTTTCACAGTCGATCCGGATCCTGCCTGGCGTGTATGGGGTTTCACAGTGGATCAGGATCCTGCCAGGGGTATATGTGGGTTTCCCAGTTTATCAGGATCCTGCCAGGTGCGTTTGGGGTTTTCCCTGTGCATCAGGATCCTGCCAGATGTGTATGGGGTTTTCACATTGCATCAGGATCCTTCCAGGTGTGTCTGGGTCTTTCACAGTGTATCAGGATCCTGCCACGTGTGTATGGGGTTTCACCGTTTATCAGGATCCGGCCAGGTGTGTATGTGGGTTTCACAGTTTATCAGGATACTGCCTGGTCTGTCTGGGGTTTTCACAGTGTATCAGGATCCTGCAAGGTGTGTATGGGGGTTTCACAGTTTATCAGGATCCTGCCTGGTGTGTCTGGGGGTTTCACAGTTCATCAGGATCCTGCCAGGTGTGTATGTGGGTTTCACAGTTTATCAGGAACCTGCCAGATGTGAATGGGGTTTTCACAGTGCATCAGGATCCTGCCAGATGTGTATGGTGTTTTCACAGTGCATCAGGATCCTGCCAGATGTGTATGGGGGTTTCACTGTGTATCAGGATCCTGCATCGATTGTATGGGGCTTCACAGTTCATCAGGATCCTGCCAGGTGTGTATGGGGTTTTCACAGTGTATCAGATTTCAGCCAGGTGTGTGTGGGGTTTTCACAGTGTATCAGGATCCTGCCAGGTGTGTATGTGATTTTCACTGTTTATCAGGATCCTGCCTGGTGTGTATGGGGTTTTCACAGTGCATCAGGCTCCTGCCTGGTGTGTATGTGGGTTTCACAGTTTATCAGGATCCTGCCTGGTGTGTATGGGGTTTCACAGTGGATCAGGATCCTGCCTCGTGTGTATGTGGGTTTCACAGTTTATCAGGATCTTGCCTGGTGTGTATGGGGTTTTCACAGAGTATCAGGATCCTGCAAGGTGTGTATTGGGGTTTCACAGTTTATCAGGATCCTGCCAGCTGTGTAAGTGGGTTTCACAGTTTATCAGGATCCTGCCAGGTGTGTATGCGGGTTTCACAGTTCATCAGGATCCTGCCAGGTGTGTATGGTGGTTTCACAGTTCATCAGGATCCTGCCTGGTGTGTCTGGGGGTTTCACAGTGGATCAGGATCATGCCTCGTGTGTATGTGGGTTTCACAGTTTATCAGGATCCTGCCAGGTGTGTATGGGGGTTTCACAGTTTATCAGGATCCTGCCACATGTGTATGGGGTTTCACAGTGGTTCAGGATACTGCCAGGTGTGTTTGGGGTTTTCACTGTGCATCTGGATCCTGCCAGGTGTGTATGGGGTTTTCACAGTGTATCCGAATCCTGCCAGGTGTGTATTGTTTTTCATAGTGTATCAGGATCCTGCCAGGTGTGTTTGGGTTGTTCACAGTGTATCAGGATCCTGCCAGGTGTGTATGGTGAATTCACAGTGTATCAGGATCCTGCCAGGTGTGTGGGCGGTTTTCACAGTTGATCAGGAACTTACCAGGTGTGTATGGGGATTTCACAGTGTATCAGGATCCTGCCAGGTGTGTATGTTTGTTTCACATTTTATCAGGATCCTGCCACGAGTGTATGGGGTTTCACAGTGCTTCAGGATCCTGCCAGGTGTGTATGGGGGTTTCACAGTTTATCAGGATCCTGCCAGGTGTGCATTGGGTTTCACAGTGTATCAGGATCCTGCCAGGTGTGTATGGGATTTTCACAGTGGATCAGGATCCTGCCAGGTGTGTATGGGTTTTTCACAGTGTATCAGGATCCTGCCAGGTGTGTGGGGGGTTTTGCAGTGGATCAGGAACCTGCCAGGTGTTTATGGGGATTTCACAGTGTATCAGGATCCTGCCAGGTGTGTATGTGGGTTTCACAGTTTATCAGGATACTGCCAGGTGTGTATGGGGTTTTCACAGTGTATCAGGATCCTGTCAGGTGTGTATGGGGGTTTCACAGTTTATCAGGATCCTGCCAGGTGTGTATGTGGGTTGCACAGTTTATCAGGATCCTGCCAGGTGTGAATGGTGGTTTCACAGTGTATCAGGATCCTGCCAGGTGTGTATGGGTTTTTCACAGTGTATCAGGATACTGCCAGGTGTGTATGTGGGTTTCACAGTTTATCAGGATCTCGCCAGGTGTGTCTGGGGGTTTCACAGTTTATCAGGATCCTGCCAGGTGTGTATGGGGTTTTCACTGTGCATCAGGATCCTGCCAGATGTGTATGGTGTTTTCTCCGTGCATCAGGATCCTTCCAGATGTGTATGGGTGTTTCACAGTTTATCAGGATCCTGCCACGTGTGTATGGGGTTTCTCAGTTTATCAGGATCCTGCCAGGTGTGTATGGGGGTTTCACAGTTTATCAGGATCCTGCCACATGTGTATAGGGTTTCACAGTTGTTCAGGATACTGCCAGGTGTGTTTGGGGTTTTCACTGTGCATCAGTATCCTGCCAGGTGTGTATGGGGTTTTCACAGGGTATCAGGATCCTGCCACGTGTGTATGGGTTTTTCACAGTGTATCAGGATCCTGCCAGGTGTGTATGGGGGTTTCACAGTTTATCAGGATCCTGCCAGGTGTGCATTGGGTTTCACAGTGTATCAGGATTCTGCCAGGTGTGTATGGGGTCTTATCTGTGGATCAGGAACCTGCCAGGTGTTTATGGGGATTTCACTGTGTATCAGGATACTCTCAGGTGTGCATGTGGGTTTCACAGTGTATCAGGATCCTGCCAGGTGTGTATGGGGGTTCACAGTGTATCAGGATCCTGCCTCGTGTGTATGTGGGTTTCACAGTTTATCAGGATCTTGCCTGGTGTGTATGGGGTTTTCACAGAGTATCAGGATCCTGCAAGGTGTGTATTGGGGTTTCACAGTTTATCAGGATCCTGCCAGCTGTGTAAGTGGGTTTCACAGTTTATCAGGATCCTGCCAGGTGTGTATGGGGGTTTCACAGTTCATCAGGATCCTGCCAGGTGTGTATGGTGGTTTCACAGTTCATCAGGATCCTGCCTGGTGTGTCTGGGGGTTTCACAGTGGATCAGGATCATGCCTCGTGTGTGTGTGGGTTTCACAGTTTATCAGGATCCTGCCAGGTGTGTATGGGGTTTTCACAGTTGATCAGGAACTTGCCAGGTGTGTATGGGGATTTCACAGTGTATCAGGATCCTGCCAGGTGTGTTTGGGGTTTTCACTGTGCATCAGGATCCTGCCAGTTGTGCATGGGGTTTTCACAGTGCATCAGTATCCTGCCAGGTGTGTTTGGGGTTTTCACAGTTGATCAGGAACCTGCCAGGTGTGTATGGGGATTTCACAGCGTATCAGGATCCTGCCAGGTGTGTATGTTTGTTTCACATTTTATCAGGATCCTGCCACGAGTGTATGGGGTTTCACAGTGGTTCAGGATCCTGCCAGGTGTGTATGGGGGTTTCACAGTTAATCAGGATCCTGCCTGGTGTGTATGGGGGTTTCACAGTTCATCAGGATCCTGCCTGGTGTGTCTGGGGGTTTCACAGTGTATCAGGATCCTGCCAGGTGTGTATGGGGTTTCACAGTTTATCAGGAACCTGCCAGATGTGAATGTCGTATTCACAGTGTATCAGGATCCTGCCAGATGTGTATGGGGATTTCACAGTGCATCAGGATCCTTCCAGATGTGTATGGGGGTTTCACAATGTATCAGGATCCTACATCGTGCGTATGGGGTTTCACAGTTTATCAGGATCCTGCCAGTTGTGTATGTGTGTTTCACAGTCGATCCGGATCCTGCCAGGTGTGTATGGTGGTTTCACAGTTCATCAGGATCCTGCCTGGTGTGTCTGGGGGTTTTCCCTGTGCATCAGGATCCTGCCAGATGTGTATGGGGTTTTCACATTGCATCAGGATACTTCCAGGTGTGTCTGGGTCTTTCACAGTGTATCAGGATCCTGCCACGTGTGTATGGGGTTTCACCGTTTATCAGGATCCGGCCAGGTGTGTATGTGGGTTTCACAGTTTATCAGGATACTGCCTGGTCTGTCTGGGGTTTTCACAGTGTATCAGGATCCTGCCAGGTGTGTATGGGGGTTTCACAGTTTATCAGGATCCTGCCTGGTGTGTCTGGGGGTTTCACAGTTCATCAGGATCCTGCCAGGTGTGTATGTGGGTTTCACAGTTTATCAGGAACCTGCCAGATGTGAATGGGGTTTTCACAGTGCATCAGGATCCTGCCAGATGTGTATGGTGTTTTCACAGTGCATCAGGATCCTGCCAGATGTGTATGGGGGTTTCACTGTGTATCAGGATCCTGCATCGATTGTATGGGGCTTCACAGTTCATCAGGATCCTGCCAGGTGTGTATGGGGTTTTCACAGTGTATCAGATTCCAGCCAGGTGTGTGTGGGGTTTTCACAGTGTATCAGTATCCTGCCAGGTGTGTATGTGATTTTCACTGTTTATCAGGATCCTGCCTGGTGTGTATGGGGTTTTCACAATGCATCAGGATCCTGCCAGGTGTGTATGTGGGTTTCACAGTTTATCAGGATCCTGCCTGGTGTGTATGGGGTTTCACAGTGGATCAGGATCCTGCCTCGTGTGTATGTGGGTTTCACAGTTTATCAGGATCTTGCCTGGTGTGTATGGGGTTTTCACAGAGTATCAGGATCCTGCAAGGTGTGTATTGGGGTTTCACAGTTTATCAGGATCCTGCCAGCTGTGTAAGTGGGTTTCACAGTTTATCAGGTTCCTGCCAGGTGTGTATGGGGGTTTCACAGTTCATCAGGATCCTGCCAGGTGTGTATGGTGGTTTCACAGTTCATCAGGATCCTGCCTGGTGTGTCTGGGTGTTTCACAGTTTATCAGGATCCTGCCAGGTGTGTATGGGGGTGTCACAGTTTATCAGGATCCTGCCACATGTGTATGGGGTTTCACAGTGGTTCAGGATACTGCCAGGTGAGTTTGGGGTTTTCACTGTGCATCTGGATCCTGCCAGGTGTGTATGGGGTTTTCACAGTTTATCAGGATCCTGCCAGGTGTGTATGGGTGTGTCACAGTTTATCAGGATCCTGCCACATGTGTATGGGGTTTCACAGTGGTTCAGGATACTGCCAGGTGTGTTTGGGGTTTTCACTGTGCATCTGGATCCTGCCAGGTGTGTATGGGGTTTTCACAGTGTATCCGAATCCTGCCAGGTGTGTATTGTTTTTCATCGTGTATCAGGATCCTGCCAGGTGTGTTTGCGTTGTTCACAGTGTATCAGGATCCTGCCAGGTGTGTATGGTGAATTCACAGTGTATCAGGATCCTGCCAGGTGTGTGGGGGGTTTTCACAGTTGATCAGGAACTTACCAGGTGTGTATGGGGATTTCACAGTGTATCAGGATCCTGCCAGGTGTGTATGTTTGTTTCACATTTTATCAGGATCCTGCCACGAGTGTATGGGGTTTCACAGTGATTCAGGATCCTGCCAGGTGTGTATGGGGGTTTCACAGTTTATCAGGATCCTGCCAGGTGTGCATTGGGTTTCACAGTGTATCAGGATCCTGCCAGGTGTGTATGGGATTTTCACAGTGGATCAGGATCCTGCCAGGTGTGTATGGGGTTTTCACAGTGTATCAGGATCCTGTCAGGTGTGTCTGGGGGTTTCGCAGTTTATCAGGATCCTGCCAGGTGTGTATGTGGGTTGCACAGTTTATCAGGATCCTGCCAGGTGTGAATGGTGGTTTCACAGTGTATCAGGATCCTGCCAGGTGTGTATGGGTTTTTCACAGTGTATCAGGATCCTGCCAGGTGTGTCTGGGGGTTTCTCAGTTTATCAGGATCCTGCCAGGTGTGTACGTGGGTTTCACATTTTATCAGGATCTCGCCAGGTGTGTCTGGGGGTTTCACAGTTTATCAGGATCCTGCCAGGTGTGTATGGGGTTTTCACTGTGCATCAGGATCCTGCCAGATGTGTATGGTGTTTTCTCCGTGCATCAGGATCCTTCCAGATGTGTATGGGTGTTTCACAGTTTATCAGGATCCTGCCACGTGTGTATGGGGTTTCTCAGTTTATCAGGATCCTGCCAGGTGTGTATGGGGGTTTCACAGTTTATCAGGATCCTGCCACATGTGTATAGGGTTTCACAGTTGTTCAGGATACTGCCAGGTGTGTTTGGGGTTTTCACTGTGCATCAGTATCCTGCCAGGTGTGTATGGGGTTTTCACAGGGTATCAGGATCCTGCCACGTGTGTATGGGTTTTTCACAGTGTATCAGGATCCTGCCAGGTGTGTATGGGGGTTTCACAGTTTATCAGGATCCTGCCAGGTGTGCATTGGGTTTCACAGTGTATCAGGATTCTGCCAGGTGTGTATGGGGTCTTATCTGTGGATCAGGAACCTACCAGGTGTTTATGGGGATTTCACAGTGTATCAGGATACTCTCAGGTGTGCATGTGGGTTTCACAGTGTATCAGGATCCTGCCAGGTGTGTATGGGGGTTCACAGTGGATCAGGATCCTGCCTCGTGTGTATGTGGGTTTCACAGTTTATCAGGATCTTGCCTGGTGTGTATGGGGTTTTCACAGAGTATCAGGATCCTGCAAGGTGTGTATTGGGGTTTCACAGTTTATCAGGATCGTGCCAGCTGTGTAAGTGGGTTTCACAGTTTATCAGGATCCTGCCAGGTGTGTATGGGGGTTTCACAGTTCATCAGGATCCTGCCAGGTGTGTATGGTGGTTTCACAGTTCATCAGGATCCTGCCTGGTGTGTCTGGGGGTTTCACAGTAGATCAGGATCATGCCTCGTGTGTATGTGGGTTTGACAGTTTATCAGGATCCTGCCAGGTGTGTATGGGGGTTTCACAGTTTATCAGGATCCTGCAACATGTGTATGGGGTTTCACAGTGGTTCAGGATACTGCCAGGTGTGTTTGGGGTTTTCACTGTGCATCTGGATCCTGCCAGGTGTGTATGGGGTTTTCACAGTGTATCCGAATCCTGCCAGGTGTGTATTGTTTTTCATAGTGTATCAGGATCCTGCCAGGTGTGTTTGGGTTGTTCACAGTGTATCAGGATACTGCCAGGTGTGTATGGTGAATTCACAGTGTATCAGGATCCTGCCAGGTGTGTGGGGGGTTTTCACAGTTGATCAGGAACTTACCAGGTGTGTATGGGGATTTCACAGTGTATCAGGATCCTGCCAGGTGTGTATGTTTGTTTCACATTTTATCAGGATCCTGCCACGAGTGTATGGGGTTTCACAGTGGTTCAGGATCCTGCCAGGTGTGTATGGGGGTTTCACAGTTTATCAGGATCCTGCCAGGTGTGCATTGGGTTTCACAGTGTATCAAGATCCTGCCAGGAGTGTATGGGATTTTCACAGTGGATCAGGATCCTGCCAGGTGTGTATGGGTTTTTCACAGTGTATCAGGATCCTGCCAGGTGTGTGGGGGGTTTCTTCAGTGGATCAGGAACCTGCCAGGTGTTTATGGGGATTTCACAGTGTATCAGGATCCTGCCAGGTGTGTATGTGGGTTTCACAGTTTATCAGGATACTGCCAGGTGTGTATGGGGTTTTCACAGTGTATCAGGATCCTGTCAGGTGTGTATGGGGATTTCACAGTTTATCAGGATCCTGCCAGGTGTGTATGTGGGTTGCACAGTTTATCAGGATCCTGCCAGGTGTGAATGGTGGTTTCACAGTGTATCAGGATCCTGCCAGGTGTGTATGGGTTTTTCACAGTGTATCAGGATCCTGCCAGGTGTGTCTGGGGGTTTCTCAGTTTATCAGGATCCTGCCAGGTGTGTATGTGGGTTTCACAGTTTATCAGGATCTCGCCAGGTGTGTCTGGGGGTTTCACAGTTTATCAGGATCCTGTCAGGTGTGTATGGGGTTTTCACTGTGCATCAGGATCCTGCCAGATGTGTATGGTGTTTTCTCCGTGCATCAGGATCCTTCCAGATGTGTATGGGTGTTTCACAGTTTATCAGGATCCTGCCACGTGTGTATGGAGTTTCTCAGTTTATCAGGATCCTGCCAGGTGTGTATGGGGGTTTCACAGTTTATCAGGATCCTGCCACATGTGTATAGGGTTTCACAGTTGTTCAGGATACTGCCAGGTGTGTTTGGGGTTTTCACTGTGCATCAGTATCCTGCCAGGTGTGTATGGGGTTTTCACAGGGTATCAGGATCCTGCCACGTGTGTATGGGTTTTTCACAGTGTATCAGGATCCTGCCAGGTGTGTATGGGGGTTTCACAGTTTATCAGGATCCTGCCAGGTGTGTATTGGGTTTCACAGTGTATCAGGATTCTGCCAGGTGTGTATGGGGTCTTATCTGTGGATCAGGAACCTGCCAGGTGTTTATGGGGATTTCACAGTGTATCAGGATACTCTCAGGTGTGTATGTGGGTTTCACAGTGTATCAGGATCCTGCCAGGTGTGTATGGGGTTTTCACAGTGGATCAGGATCCTGCCAGGTGTATATGGGGTTTTCACATTGTATCAGGATTCTGCCAGGTGTGTATGGGGCCTTATCTGTGGATCAGGAACCTGCCAGGTGATTATGGGGATTTCACAGTGTATCAGGATACTCTCAGGTGTGTATGTGGCTTTCACAGTGTATCAGTATCCTGCCAGGTGTGCATGTGGGTTTCACAGTTTATCAGTATCCTGCCAGGCGTGCATGGGGGTTTCACAGTTTATCAGGATCCTGCCAGGTGTGTATGGGTGTTTCACATTTTATCAGGATCCTGCCAGGTGTGTATGGGGTTTTCACAGTCTATCAGGATCCTGCCAGGTGTGTATCGGGTTTTCACTGTGTATCAGGATCCTGCCAGGTGAGTAAGGGGTTTTCACAGTTTATCAGGATCCTGCCAGGTGTGTATGGGGGTTTCACAGTTTATCAGGATCCTGCCAGGTGTGTATGTGGGTTGCACAGTTTATCAGTATCCTGCCAGGTGTGTATGGGGGTTTCACAGTGTAGCAGGATCCTGCCAGGTGTGTATGGGTTTTTCACAGTGAATCAGGATCCTGCCAGGTGTGTATGGGGGTTTCACAGTTTATCAGGGTCCTGTCAGGTGTTGGTGTGGGTTTCACAGTTCATCAGGATCCTGCCAGGTGTGTATCGGGTTTTCACAGTGTATCAGTATCCTGCCAGGTGTGCATGTGTGTTTCACAGTTTATCAGTATCCTGCCAGGTGTGTATGGGTGTTTCACAGTTTATCAGGATCCTGCCAGGTGTGTATGGGTGTTTCACAGTCTATCAGGATCCTGCCAGGTGTGTATGGGGTTTTCACAGTCTGTCAGGATCCTGCCAGGTGTGTAAGGGGTTTTCACTGTGTATCAGGATCCTGCCAGGTGTGTATGGGGTTTTCACAGTTTATCAGAATCCTGCCAGGTGTGTATGGGGGTTTCACAGTTTATCAGGATCCAGCCAGGTGTGTATGTGGGTTTCACAGTTTATCAGGATCCCGCCAGGTGTGTCTGGGGGTTTCACAGTTTATCAGGATCCTGCCAGGTGAGTTTGTCGGTTTCACAGTTTATCAGGATCCTGCCAGATGTGAGTGGGGTTTTCACAGTGCATCAGGATACTGCCAGATGTGCATGGGGTTTTTACAGTGCATCAGGAACCTTCCAGATGTGTATGGGTGTTTCACAGTTCATCAGGATCCTGCCAGGTGTGTATGGGGTTTTCAAAGTATATCAGTATTCTGCCAGGTGTGCATGTGTGTTTCACAGTTTATCAGTCTCCTGCCAGGTGTGTATGGGGTTTTCACAGTCTATCAGGATCCTGCCAGGTGTGTATGGGGTTTTCACTGTGTATCAGGATCCTGCCAGGTGTGTATGGGGTTTTCACAGTTTATCAGGATCCTGCCAGGTGTGTATGGGGGTTTCACAGTTTATCAGGATCCTGCAAGGTGTGTATGGTGGTTTCACAGTTTATCAGGATCCTGCCAGGTGTGTATGTGAGTTGCACAGTTTATCAGTATCCTGCCAGGTGTGTATGGGGGTTTCACAGTGTATTAGTATCCTGCCAGGTGTGTATGGTTTTTCACAGTGTATCAGGATACTGCCAGGTGTGTATTGGGTTTTCACAGTTGATCAGGAACTTGCCAGGTGTGTATGGGGATTTCACAGTGTATCAGGTTCGTGCCAGGTGTGTATGTGTGTTTCACATTTTATCAGGATCCTGACACGTGTGTATGGGATTTCACAGTGGTTCAGGATCCTGCCAGGTGTGTTTGGGGTTTCAATGTGCATCAGGATACTGCCAGGTGTGTATGGGGTTTTCACAGTGTATCAGGATCCTGCCAGGTGTGTATGGGGTTTTCACAGTGTATCAGGATCCTGCCAGGTGTGTTTGGGGTTTTCACAGTGCATCAGTATCCGGCCAGGTGTGTTTGGGGTTTTCACAGTTGATCAGGAACCTGCCAGGTGCGTATGGGGATTTCACAGCGTATCAGGATCCTGCCAGGTGTGTATGTTTGTTTCACATTTTATCAGGATCCTGCCACGAGTGTATGGGGTTTCACAGTGGTTCAGGATCCTGCCAGGTGTGTATGGGGTTTTCACAGTGTATCAGGATCCTGCCAGGTGTGTATTTGGGTTTCACAGTTTATCAGTATCCTGCCTGGTGTGTATCGGGATTTCACAGTGCATCAGGATCCTGCCAGGTGTGTATGTGGGTTTCGCAGTTGATCAGGATCCTGCCAGATGTGTATGGGGTTTCACAGTGGATCAGGATCCTGCCAGGTGTGTATGTGGGTTTCACAGTTTATCAGTATCCTGCCAGGTGTATATGGGGGTTTCACAGTTTATCAGAATCCTGCCACATGTGTATGGGTATTCACAGTGGTTCAGGATCCTGCCTGGTGCGTTTGGGGTTTTCACTGTGCATCAGGATCCAGCCAGATGTGAATGGGGATTTCACAGTGCATCAGGATCCTGCCAGATGTGTATGTGCGTTTCACAGTTTATCAGGATCCTCCCAGGTGTGTATGGAAGTTTCACAGTGTATCAGGATCCTGCCAGATGTGTATGGGGTTTCCACAGTGCATCAGGATCCTTCCAGATGTGTCTGGGGGTTTCACAGTGTATCAGGATACTGCCACGTGTGTATGGCGTTTCACAGTTTATCAGGATCCTGCCAGGTGTGTATTTGGGTTTCACAGTTTATCAGGAACCTGCCTGGTGTGTCTGGGGTTTTCACAGTTTGTCAGGATCCTGCCTGGTGTATATGGCGTTTCACAGTGGATCAGGGTCCTGCCACGTGTGTATGGGGTTTTCACATTGTATCAGGATCCTGCCAGGTGTATATGGGGGTTTCACAGTTTATCAGGATCCTGCCAGGTGTGTATGTGGTTTTCACAGTTTATCAGGATCCTGCCAGGTGTGTCTGGGGGTTTCACAGTTCATCAGGATCCTGCCTGGTGTGTATGGGGGTTTCACAGTGTATCAGGATCCTGCCAGGTGTGTATGTGGGTTTCATAGTTTATCAGGAACCTGCCAGATGTGAATGTGGTTTTCACAGTGTATCAGGATCCTGCCAGATGTGTATGGGGATTTCACAGTGCATCAGGATCCTTCCAGATGTGTATGGGGGTTTCACAATGTATCAGGATCCTACATCGTGTGTATGGGGTTTCACAGTTTATCAGGATCCTGCCAGGTGTGTATGTGTGTTTCACAGTCGATCCGGATCCTGCCTGGCGTGTATGGGGTTTCACAGTGGATCAGGATCCTGCCAGGGGTATATGTGGGTTTCCCAGTTTATCAGGATCCTGCCAGGTGCGTTTGGGGTTTTCACTGTGCATCAGGATCCTGCCAGATGTGTCTGGGGTTTTCACATTGCATCAGGATCCTTCCAGGTGTGTCTGGGTCTTTCACAGTGTATCAGGATCCTGCCACGTGTGTATGGGGTTTCACCGTTTATCAGGATCCGGCCAGGTGTGTATGTGGGTTTCACAGTTTATCAGGATACTGCCTGGTCTGTCTGGGGTTTTCACAGTGTATCAGGATCCTGCCAGGTGTGTATGGGGGTTTCACATTTTATCAGCATCCTGCCTGGTGTGTCTGGGGGTTTCACAGTTCATCAGGATCCTGCCAGGTGTGTATGTGGGTTTCACAGTTTATCAGGAACCTGCCAGATGTGAATGGGGTTTTCACAGTGCATCAGGATCCTGCCAGATGTGTATGGGGTTTTCACAGTGTATCAGGATCCTGCCAGGTGTGTTTGGGGTTTTCACAGTGCATCAGTATCCGGCCAGGTGTGTTTGGGGTTTTCACAGTTGATCAGGAACCTGCCAGGTGCGTATGGGGATTTCACAGCGTATCAGGATCCTGCCAGGTGTGTATGTTTGTTTCACATTTTATCAGGATCCTGCCACGAGTGTATGGGGTTTCACAGTGGTTCAGGATCCTGCCAGGTGTGTATGGGGTTTTCACAGTGTATCAGGATCCTGCCAGGTGTGTATTTGGGTTTCACAGTTTATCAGTATCCTGCCTGGTGTGTATCGGGATTTCACAGTGCATCAGGATCCTGCCAGGTGTGTATGTGGGTTTCGCAGTTGATCAGGATCCTGCCAGATGTGTATGGGGTTTCACAGTGGATCAGGATCCTGCCAGGTGTGTATGTGGGTTTCACAGTTTATCAGTATCCTGCCAGGTGTATATGGGGGTTTCACAGTTTATCAGAATCCTGCCACATGTGTATGGGTATTCACAGTGGTTCAGGATCCTGCCTGGTGCGTTTGGGGTTTTCACTGTGCATCAGGATCCAGCCAGATGTGAATGGGGATTTCACAGTGCATCAGGATCCTGCCAGATGTGTATGTGGGTTTCACAGTTTATCAGGATCCTCCCAGGTGTGTATGGAAGTTTCACAGTGTATCAGGATCCTGCCAGATGTGTATGGGGTTTCCACAGTGCATCAGGATCCTTCCAGATGTGTCTGGGGGTTTCACAGTGTATCAGGATACTGCCACGTGTGTATGGCGTTTCACAGTTTATCAGGATCCTGCCAGGTGTGTATTTGGGTTTCACAGTTTATCAGGAACCTGCCTGGTGTGTCTGGGGTTTTCACAGTTTGTCAGGATCCTGCCTGGTGTATATGGCGTTTCACAGTGGATCAGGGTCCTGCCACGTGTGTATGGGGTTTTCACATTGTATCAGGATCCTGCCAGGTGTATATGGGGGTTTCACAGTTTATCAGGATCCTGCCAGGTGTGTATGTGGTTTTCACAGTTTATCAGGATCCTGCCAGGTGTGTCTGGGGGTTTCACAGTTCATCAGGATCCTGCCTGGTGTGTATGGGGGTTTCACAGTGTATCAGGATCCTGCCAGGTGTGTATGTGGGTTTCATAGTTTATCAGGAACCTGCCAGATGTGAATGTGGTTTTCACAGTGTATCAGGATCCTGCCAGATGTGTATGGGGATTTCACAGTGCATCAGGATCCTTCCAGATGTGTATGGGGGTTTCACAATGTATCAGGATCCTACATCGTGTGTATGGGGTTTCACAGTTTATCAGGATCCTGCCAGGTGTGTATGTGTGTTTCACAGTCGATCCGGATCCTGCCTGGCGTGTATGGGGTTTCACAGTGGATCAGGATCCTGCCAGGGGTATATGTGGGTTTCCCAGTTTATCAGGATCCTGCCAGGTGCGTTTGGGGTTTTCACTGTGCATCAGGATCCTGCCAGATGTGTCTGGGGTTTTCACATTGCATCAGGATCCTTCCAGGTGTGTCTGGGTCTTTCACAGTGTATCAGGATCCTGCCACGTGTGTATGGGGTTTCACCGTTTATCAGGATCCGGCCAGGTGTGTATGTGGGTTTCACAGTTTATCAGGATACTGCCTGGTCTGTCTGGGGTTTTCACAGTGTATCAGGATCCTGCCAGGTGTGTATGGGGGTTTCACATTTTATCAGCATCCTGCCTGGTGTGTCTGGGGGTTTCACAGTTCATCAGGATCCTGCCAGGTGTGTATGTGGGTTTCACAGTTTATCAGGAACCTGCCAGATGTGAATGGGGTTTTCACAGTGCATCAGGATCCTGCCAGATGTGTATGGGGGTTTCACTGTGTATCAGGATCCTGCATCGATTGTATGGGGCTTCACAGTTCATCAGGATCCTGATAGGTGTGTATGGGGTTTTCACAGCGTATCAGATTCCAGCCAGGTGTGTGTGGGGTTTTCACAGTGTATCAGGATCCTGCCAGGTGTGTATGTGATTTTCACTGTTTATCAGGATCCTGCCTGGTGTGTATGGGGTTTTCACAGTGCATCAGGCTCCTGCCAGGTGTGTATGTGGGTTTCACAGTTTATCAGGATCCTGCCAGGTGTGTATGGGGTTTCACAGTGGATCAGGATCCTGCCTCGTGTGTATGTGGGTTTCACAGTTTATCAGGATCTTGCCTGGTGTGTATGGGGTTTTCACAGAGTATCAGGATCCTGCAAGGTGTGTATTGGGGTTTCACAGTTTATCAGGCTCCTGCCAGCTGTGTAAGTGTGTTTCACAGTTTATCAGGATCCTGCCAGGTGTGTATGGGGGTTTCACAGTTCATCAGGATCCTGCCAGGTGTGTATGGTGGTTTCACAGTTCATCAGGATCCTGCCTGGTGTGTCTGGGGGTTTCACAGTGGATCAGGATCATGCCTCGTGTGTATGTGGGTTTCACAGTTTATCAGGATCCTGCCAGGTGTGTATGGGGGTTTCACAGTTTATCAGGATCCTGCCACATGTGTATGGGGTTTCACAGTGGTTCAGGATACTCCCAGGTGTGTTTGGGGTTTTCACTGTGCATCTGGATCCTGCCAGGTGTGTATGGGGTTTTCACAGTGTATCCGAATCCTGCCAGGTGTGTATTGTTTTTCATAGTGTATCAGGATCCTGCCAGGTGTGTTTGGGTTGTTCACAGTGTATCAGGATCCTGCCAGGAGTGTATGGTGTATTCACAGTGTATCAGGATCCTGCCAGGTGTGTGGGGGGTTTTCACAGTTGATCAGGAACTTACCAGGTGTGTATGGGGATTTCACAGTGCATCAGGATCCTGCCAGGTGTGTATGTTTGTTTCACATTTTATCAGGATCCTGCCACGAGTCTATGGGGTTTCACAGTGGTTCAGGATCCTGCCAGGTGTGCATTGGGTTTCACAGTGTATCAGGATCCTGCCAGGTCTGTATGGGATTTTCACAGTGGATCAGGATCCTGCCAGGTGTGTATGGGTTTTTCACAGTGTATCAGGATCCTGCCAGGTGTGTGGGGGTTTTTTTCAGTGGATCAGGAACCTGCCAGGTGTTTATGGGGATTTCACAGTGTATCAGGGTCCTGCCAGGTGTGTATGTGGGTTTCACAGATTATCAGGATACTGCCAGTTGTGTATGGGGTTTTCACAGTTTATCAGGATCCTGTCAGGTGTGTATGGGGGTTTCACAGTTTATCAGGATCCTGCCAGGTGTGTATGTGTGTTGCACAGTTTATCAGGATCTCGCCAGGTGTGTCTGGGGGTTTCACAGTTTATCAGGATCCTGCCAGGTGTGTATGGGGTTTTCACTGTGCATCAGGATCCTGCCAGATGTGTATGGTGTTTTCTCCGTGCATCAGGATCCTTCCAGATGTGTATGGGTGTTTCACAGTTTATCAGGATCCTGCCACGTGTGTATGGGGTTTCACAGTTTATCAGGATCCTGCCAGGTGTGTATGGGGGTTTCACAGTTTATCAGGATCCTGCCACATGTGTATAGGGTTTCACAGTTGTTCAGGATACTGCCAGGTGTGTTTGGGGTTTTCACTGTGCATCAGTATCCTGCCAGGTGTGTATGGGGTTTTCACAGTGTATCAGGATCCTGCCAGGTGTGTATGGGTTTTTCACAGTGTTTCAGGATCCTGCCAGGTGTGTATGGGGGTTTCACAGTTTATCAGGATCCTGCCAGGTGTGTATTGGGTTTCACAGTGTATCAGGATTCTGCCAGGTGTGTATGGGATCTTATCTGTGGATCAGGAACCTGCCAGGTGTTTATGGGGATTTCACAGTGTATCAGGATACTCTCAGGTGTGTAGGTGGGTTTCACAGTGTATCAGGATCCTGCCAGGTGTGTATGGGGTTTTCACAGTGGATCAGGATCCTGCCAGGTGTATATGGGGTTTTCACATTGTATCAGGATTCTGCCAGGTGTGTATGGGGTCTTATCTGTGGATCAGGAACCTGCCAGGTGTTTATGGGGATTTCACAGTGTATCAGGATACTCTCAGGTGTGTATGTGGGTTTCACAGTGTATCAGTATCCTGCCAGGTGTGTATGGGGTTTTCACAGTGTATCAGGATCCTGCCAGGTGTGTATGGGGGTTTCACAGTTTATCAGGATCCTGCCAGTTGTGTATGTGTGTTGCACAGTTTATCAGGATCCTGCCAGGTGTGTATGGGGGTTTCACAGTGTATCAGGATCTTGCCAGGTGTGTATGGGTTTGTCACAGTGTATCAGGATCCTGCCAGGTGTGCATTGGGTTTCACAGTGTATCAGGATCCTGCCAGGTGTGTATGGGATTTTCACAGTGGATCAGGATCCTGCCAGGTGTGTATGGGTTTTCCACAGTGTATCAGGATCCTGCCAGGTGTGTGGGGGGTTTTTTCAGTGGATCAGAACCTGCCAGGTGTTTATGGGGATTTCACAGTGTATCAGGATCCTGCCAGGTGTGTATGTGGGTTTCACAGTTTATCAGGATACTGCCAGTTGTGTATGGGGTTTTCACAGTGTATCAGGATCCTGTCAGGTGTGTATGGGGGTTTCACAGTTTATCAGGATCCTGCCAGGTGTGTATGTGTGTTGCACAGTTTATCAGGATCTCGCCAGGTGTGTCTGGGGGTTTCACAGTTTATCAGGATCCTGCCAGGAGTGTATGGGGTTTTCACTGTGCATCAGGATCCTGCCAGATGTGTATGGTGTTTTCTCCGTGCATCAGGATCCTTCCAGATGTGTATGGGTGTTTCACAGTTTTTCAGGATCCTGCCACGTGTGTATGGGGTTTCACAGTTTATCAGGATCCTGTCAGGTGTGTATGGGGGTTTCACAGTTCATCAGGATCCTGCCACATGTGTATAGGGTTTCACAGTTGTTCAGGATACTGCCAGGTGTGTTTGCGGTTTTCACTGTGCATCAGTATCCTGCCAGGTGTGCATGGGGTTTTCACAGTGTATCAGGATCCTGCCAGGTGTGTATGGGTTTTTCACAGTGTATCAGGATCCTGCCAGGTGTGTATGGGGGTTTCACAGTTTATCAGGATCCTGCCACGTGTGTATTGGGTTTCACAGTGTATCAGGATTCTGCCAGGTGTGTATGGGATCTTATCTGTGGATCAGGAACCTGCCAGGTGTTTATGGGGATTTCACAGTGTATCAGGATACTCTCAGGTGTGTATGTGGGTTTCACAGTGTATCAGGATCCTGCCAGGTGTGTATGGGGTTTTCACTGTGGATCAGGATCCTGCCAGGTGTATATGGGGTTTTCACATTGTATCAGGATTCTGCCAGGTGTGTATGGGGTCTTATCTGTGGATCAGGAACCTGCCAGGTGTTTATGGGGATTTCACAGTGTATCAGGATACTCTCAGGTGTGTATGTGGGTTTCACAGTGTATCAGTATCCTGCCAGGTGTGTATGGGGTTTTCACAGTGTATCAGGATCCTGCCAGGTGTGTATGGGGGTTTCACAGTTTATCAGGATCCTGCCAGTTGTGTATGTGTGTTGCACAGTTTATCAGTATCCTGCCAGGTGTGTATGGGGGTTTCACAGTGTATCAGGATCTTGCCAGGTGTGTATGGGTTTGTCACAGTGTATCAGGATCCTGCCAGGTGCGTATGGAGGTTTCACAGTTTATCAGGATCCTGTCAGGTGTTTATGTGGGTTTCACAGTTCATCAGGATCCTGCCAGGTGTGTATGGGGTTTTCACAGTGCATCAGGATCCTGCCAGGTGTGTATGGAGGTTTCACAGTTTATCAGGATCCTGCCAGGTGTGTATGGGGGTTTCACAGTGTATCAGGATCCTGCCAGGTGTGTATGGGTGTTTCACTGTGTATCAGGATCCTGCCAGGTGTGTATGGAGGTTTCACAGTTTATCAGGATCCTGTCAGGTGTTCATGTGGGTCTCACAGTGTATCAGGATCCTGCCAGGTGTGTATGGGTTTTTCACAGTGTATCAGGATCCTGCCAGGTGTGTATGGGGTTTTCACAGTGTATCAGTATCCTGCCAGGTGTGCATGTGGGTTTCACACTTTATCAGTATCCTGCCAGTTGTGCATGGGGGTTTCACAGTTTATCAGGATCCTGCCAGGTGTGTATGGGTGTTTCACAGTCTATCAGGATCCTGCCAGATGTGTATGGTGTTTTCTCCGTGCATCAGGATCCTTCCAGATGTGTATGGGTGGTTCACAGTTTATCAGGATCCTGCCACGTGTGTATGGGGTTTCACAGTTTATCAGGATCCTGCCAGGTGTGTATGGGAGTTTCACAGTTTATCAGGATCCTGCCACATGTGTATAGGGTTTCACAGTTGTTCAGGATACTGCCAGGTGTGTTTGGGGTTTTCACTGTGCATCAGTATCCTGCCAGGTATGTATGGGGTTTTCACAGTGTGTCAGGATCCTGCCAGGTGTGTATGGGTTTTTCACAGTGTATCAGGATCCTGCCAGGTGTGTATGGGGGTTTCACAGTTTATCAGGATCCTGCCAGGTGTGTATTGGGTTTCACAGTGTATCAGGATCCTGCCAGGTGTGTATGGGGTTTTCACAGTGGATCAGGATCCTGCCAGGTGTATATGGGGTTTTCACATTGTATCAGGATTCTGCCAGGTGTGTATGGGGTCTTATCTGTGGATCATGAACCTGCCAGGTGTTTATGGGGATTTCACAGTGTATCAGGATACTCTCAGGTGTGTATGTGGGTTTCACAGTGTATCAGTATCCTGCCAGGTGTGTATGGGGTTTTCACAGTGTATCAGGATCCTGCCAGGTGTGTGTGGGGGTTTCACAGTTTATCAGGATCCTGCCAGGTGTGTATGTGTGTTGCACAGTGTATCAGGATCCTGCCAGGTGTGTATGGGTTTTTCACAGTGTATCAGGATCCTGCCAGGTGTGTATGGAGATTTCATAGTTTATCAGGATCCTATCAGGTGTTTATGTGGGTTTCACAGTGTAGCAGGATCCTGCCAGGTGTGTATGGGTTTTTCACAGTGTATCAGGATCCTGCCAGGTGTGTATGGAGGTTTCACAGTTTATCAGGATCCTGCCAGGTGTTTATGTGGTTTCACAGTTCATCAGGATCCTGCCAGGTGTGTATGGGGTTTTCACAGTGTATCAGTATCCTGCCAGGTGTGCATGTGGGTTTCACAGTTTATCAGTATCCTGCCAGGTGTGCATGGGGGTTTCACAGTTTATCAGGATCCTGCCAGGTGTGTATGGGTGTTTCACAGTCTATCAGGATCCTGCCAGGTGTGTATGGGGTTTTCACAGTCTATCAGGATCCTGCCAGGTGTGTATCGGGTTTTCACTGTGTATCAGGATCCTGCCAGGTGTGTAAGGGGTTTTCACAGTTTATCAGGATCCTGCCAGGTGTGTATGGGGGTTTCACAGTTTATCAGGATCCTGCCAGGTGTGCATGGGGGTTTCACAGTTTCTCAGGATCCTGCCAGGTGTGTATGGAGGTTTCACAGTTTATCAGGATCCTGTCAGGTGTTTATGTGGGTTTCACAGTTCATCAGGATCCTGCCAGGTGTGTATGGGGTTTTCACAGTGTATCAGGATCCTGCCAGGTGTGTATGGAGGTTTCACAGTTTATCAGGATCCTGCCAGGTGTGTATGGGGGTTTCACAGTGTATCAGGATCCTGCCAGGTGTGTATGGGTTTTTCACAGTTTATCAGGATCCTGCCACATGTCTATAGGGTTTCACAGTTGTTCAGGATACTGCCAGGTGTGTTTGGGGTTTTCACTGTGCATCAGTATCCTGCCAGGTGTGTATGGGGTTTTCACAGTGTATCAGGATCCTGCCAGGTGTGTATGGGTTTTTCACAGTGTATCAGGATCCTGCCAGGTGTGTATGGGGGTTTCACAGTTTATCAGGATCCTGCCAGGTGTGTATTGGGTTTCACAGTGTATCTGGATCCTGCCAGGTGTGTATGGGGTTTTCACAGTGGATCAGGATCCTGCCAGGTGTATATGGGGTTTTCACATTGTATCAGGATTCTGCCAGGTGTGTATGGGTTCTTATCTGTGGATCAGGAACCTGCCAGGTGTTTATGGGGATTTCACAGTGTATCAGGATACTCTCAGGTGTGTATGTGGGTTTCACAGTGTATCAGTATCCTGCCAGGTGTGTATGGGGTTTTCACAGTGTATCGGGATCCTGCCAGGTGTGTATGGGGGTTTCACAGTTTATCAGGATCCTGCCAGGTGTGTATGTGTGTTGCACAGTTTATCAGGATCCTGCCAGGTGTGTATGGGGGTTTCACAGTGTATCAGGATCCTGCCAGGTGTGTATGGAGGTTTCACAGTTTATCAGGATCCTGTCAGGTGTTTATGTGGGTTTCACAGTTCATCAGGATCCTGCCAGGTGTGTATGGGGTTTTCACAGTGTATCAGGATCCTGCCAGGTGTGTATGGTGGTTTCACAGTTTATCAGGATCCTGCCAGGTGTGTATGGGGGTTTCACAGTGTATCAGGATCCTGCCAGGTTTTTATGGGGATTTCACAGTGTATCAGGATACTCTCAGGTGTGTATGTGGGTTTCACAGTGTATCAGTATCCTGCCAGGTGTGTATGGGGTTTTCACAGTGTATCGGGATCCTGCCAGGTGTGTATGGGGGTTTCACAGTTTATCAGGATCCTGCCAGGTGTGTATGTGTGTTGCACAGTTTATCAGGATCCTGCCAGGTGTGTATGGGGGTTTCACAGTGTATCAGGATCCTGCCAGGTGTGTATGGAGGTTTCACAGTTTATCAGGATCCTGTCAGGTGTTTATGTGGGTTTCACAGTTCATCAGGATCCTGCCAGGTGTGTATGGGGTTTTCACAGTGTATCAGGATCCTGCCAGGTGTGTATGGTGGTTTCACAGTTTATCAGGATCCTGCCAGGTGTGTATGGGGGTTTCACAGTGTATCAGGATCCTGCCAGGTGTGTATGGGTTTTTCACCAGTGTATCAGTATCCTGCCAGGTGTGTATGGAGGTTTCACAGTTTATCAGGATCCTATCAGGTGTTTATGTGGGTTTCACAGTGTATCAGGATCCTGCCAGGTGTGTATGGGTTTTTCACAGTGTATCAGGATCCTGCCATGTGTGTATGGAGGTTTCACAGTTTATCAGGATCCTGCCAGGTGTTTATGTGGGTTTTCACAGTGTATCAGTATCCTGCCAGGTGTGCATGTGGGTTTCACAGTTTATCAGTATCCTGCCAGGTGTGCATGGCGGTTTCACAGATTATCAGGATCCTGCCAGGTGTGTATGGGTGTTTCACAGTCTATCAGGATCCTGCCAGGTGTGTATGGGGTTTTCACAGTCTATCAGGATCCTGCCAGGTGTGTATCGGGTTTTCACTGTGTATCAGGATACTGCCAGGTGTGTAAGGGGTTTTCACAGTTTATCAGGATCCTGCCAGGTGTGTATGGGGGTTTCACAGTTTATCAGGATCCTGCCAGGTGTGCATGGGGGTTTCACAGTTTCTCAGGATCCTGCCAGGTGTGTATGGAGGTTTCACAGTTTATCAGGATCCTGTCAGGTGTTTATGTGGGTTTCACAGTTCATCAGGATCCTGCCAGGTGTGTATGGAGGTTTCACAGTTTATCAGGATCCTGCCAGGTGTGTATGGGGGTTTCACAGTGTATCAGGATCCTGCCAGGTGTGTATGGGTTTTTCACAGTGTATCAGGATCCTGCCAGGTGTGTATGGAGGTTTCACAGTTTATCAGGATCCTGTCAGGTGTTTATGTGGGTTTCACAGTGTATCAGGATCCTGCCAGGTGTGTATGGGTTTTTCACAGTGTATCGGGATCCTGCCAGGTGTGTATGGAGGTTTCACAGTTTATCAGGATACTGTCAGGTGTTTATTTGGGTTTCACAGTTCATCAGGATCCTGCCAGGTGTGTATGGGGTTTTCACAGTGTATCAGTATCCTGCCAGGTGTGCATGTGGGTTTCACAGTTTATCAGTATCCTGCCAGGTGTGCATGGGGGTTTCACAGTTTATCAGGATCCTGCCAGGTGTGTATGGGTGTTTCACAGTCTATCAGGATCCTGCCAGGTGTGTATGGGGTTTTCACAGTCTATCAGGATCCTGCCAGGTGCGTATCGGGTTTTCACTGTGTATCAGGATCCTGCCAGGTGTGTAAGGGGTTTTCACAGTTTATCAGGATCCTGCCAGGTGTGTATGGGTTTTTCACAGTGTATCGGGATCCTGCCAGGTGTGTATGGAGGTTTCACAGTTTATCAGGATCCTGTCGGGTGTTTATGTGGGTTTCACAGTTCATCAGGATCCTGCCAGGTGTGTATGGGGTTTTCACAGTGTATCAGTATCCTGCCAGGTGTGCATGTGGGTTTCACAGTTTATCAGTATCCTGCCAGGTGTGCATGGGGGTTTCACAGTTTATCAGGATCCTGCCAGGTGTGTATGGGTGTTTCACAGTCTATCAGGATCCTGCCAGGTGTGTATGGGGTTTTCACAGTCTATCAGGATCCTGCCAGGTGTGTATCGGGTTTTCACTGTGTATCAGGATCCTGCCAGGTGTGTAAGGGGTTTTCACAGTTTATCAGGATCCTGCCAGGTGTGTATGGGGGTTTCACAGTTTATCAGGATCCTGCCAGGTGTGTATGTGGGTTGCACAGTTTATCAGTATCCTGCCAGGTGTGTATGGGTTTTTCCACAGTGAATCAGGATCCTGCCAGGTGTGTATGGGGGTTTCACAGTTTATCAGGGTCCTGTCAGGTGTTTGTGTGGGTTTCACAGTTCATCAGGATCCTGCCAGGTGTGTATCGGGTTTTCACAGTGTATCAGTATCCTGCCAGGTGTGCATGTGTGTTTCACAGTTTATCAGTATCCTGCCAGGTGTGTATGGGTGTTTCACAGTTTATCAGGATTCTGCCAGGTGTGTATGGGTGTTTCACAGTCTATCAGGATCCTGCCAGGTGTGTATGGGGTTTTCACAGTCTATCAGGATTTTGCCAGGTGTGTAAGGGGTTTTCACTGTGTATCAGGATCCTGCCAGGTGTGTATGGGGTTTTCACAGTTTATCAGAATCCTGCCAGGTGTGTATGGGGGTTTCACAGTTTATCATGATCCAGCAAGGTGTGTATGTGGGTTTCACAGTTTATCAGGATCCCGCCAGGTGTGTCTGGGGGTTTCACAGTTTGTCAGGATCCTGCCAGGTGAGTTTGTCGGTTTCACAGTTTATCAGGATCCTGCCAGATGTGAGTGGGGTATTCACAGTGCATCAGGATCCTGCCAGATGTGTATGGGGTTTTCACAGTGCATCAGGAACCTTCCAGATGTGTATGGGTGTTTCACAGTTCATCAGGATCCTGCCAGGTGTGTATGGGGTTTTCAAAGTATATCCGTATTCTGCCAGGTGTGCATTTGTGTTTCACAGTTTATCAGTATCCTGCCAGGTGTGTATGGGGTTTTCACAGTCTATCAGGATCCTGCCAGGTGTGTATGGGGTTTTCACTGTGTATCAGGATCCTGCCAGGTGTGTATGGGGTTTTCACAGTTTATCAGGATCCTGCCAGGTGTGTATGGGGGTTTCACAGTTTATCAGGATCCTGCAAGGTGTGTATGGTGGTTTCACAGTTTATCAGGATCCTGCCAGGTGTGTATGTGAGTTGCACAGTTTATCAGTATCCTGCCAGGTGTGTATGGGGGTTTCACAGTGTATTAGGATCCTGCCAGGTGTGTATGGTTTTTCACAGTGTATCAGGATACTGCCAGGTGTGTATGGGGTTTTCACAGTTGATCAGGGACTTGCCAGGTGTGTATGGGGATTTCACAGTGTATCAGGTTCGTGCCAGGTGTGTATGTGTGTTTCACATTTTATCAGGATCCTGACACGTGTGTATGGGATTTCACAGTGGTTCAGGATCCTGCCAGGTGTGTGTGGGGTTTTCACAGTGTATCAGGATCCTGCCAGGTGTGTATGGGGTTTTCACAGTGTATCAGGATCCTGCCAGGTGTGTTTGGGGTTTTCACTGTGCATCAGGATCCTGCCAGTTGTGCATGGGGTTTTCACAGTGCATCAGTATCCTGCCAGGTGTGTTTGGGGTTTTCACAGTTGATCAGGAACCTGCCAGGTGTGTATGGGGATGTCACAGCGTATCAGGATCCTGCCAGGTGTGTATGTTTGTTTCACATTTTATCAGGATCCTGCCACGAGTGTATGGGGTTTCACAGTGGTTCAGGATCCTGCCAGGTGTGTATGGGGGTTTCGCAGTTTATCAGGATCCTGCCAGGTGTGCATTGGGTTTCACAGTGTATCAGGATCCTGCCAGGTGTGTATGGGATTTTCACAGTGGATCAGGAACCTGCCAGGTGTGTATGGGTTTTTCACAGTGTATCAGGATCCTGCCAGGTGTGTGTGGGGTTTTTCCAGTGGATCAGGAACCTGCCAGGTGTTTATGGGGATTTCACAGTGTATCAGGATCCTGCCAGGTGTGTATGTGGGTTTCACAGTGTATCAGGATCCTGCCAGGTGTGTATGGGGTTTTCACAGTGTATCAGAATCCTGTCAGGTGTGTATGGGGGTTTCACAGTTTATCAGGATCCTGCCAGGTGTGTATGTGGGTTTCACAGTTTATCAGGATCCTGCCAGGTGTGAATGGTGGTTTCACAGTGTATCAGGATCCTGCCAGGTGTGTATGGGGTTTTCACTGTGCATCAGGATCCTGCCAGATGTGTATGGTGTTTTCTCCGTGCATCAGGATCCTTCCAGATGTGTATGGGTGTTTCACAGTTTATCAGGATCCTGCCACGTGTGTATGGGGTTTCACAGTTTATCAGGATCCTGCCAGGTGTGTATGGGGGTTTCACAGTTTATCAGGATCCTGCCACATGTGTATAGGGTTTCACAGTTGTTCAGGATACTGCCAGGTGTGTTTGGGGTTTTCACTGTCCATCAGTATCCTGCCAGATGTGTATGGGGTTTTCACAGTGTATCAGGATCCTGACAGGTGTGTATGGATTTTCACAGTGTATCAGGATCCTGCCAGGTGTGTCTCGGGATTTCACAGCGCATCAGGATCCTGCCAGGTGTGTATGGGGGTTTCAGAGTTTATCAGGATCCTGCCAGGTGTGTATTGGGTTTCACAGTGTATCAGGATCCTGCCAGGTGTGTATGGGGTTTTCACATTGTATCAGGATTCTGCCAGGTGTGTATGGGGTCTTATCTGTGGATCAGGAACCTGCCAGGTGTTAATCGGGACTTCACAGTGTATCAGGATACTATCAGGTGTGTATGTGGGTTTCACAGTGTATCAGTATCCTGCCAGGTGTGTATGGGGTTTTCACAGTGTATCAGGATCCTGCCAGGTGTGTATGGGGGTTTCACAGTTTATCAGGATCCTGCCAGGTGTGTATGTGTGTTGCACAGTTTATCAGGATCCTGCCAGGTGTGTATGGGGGTTTCACAGTGTATCAGGATCCTGCCAGGTGTGTATGGGTTTGTCACAGTGTATCAGGATCCTGCCAGGTGTGTATGGAGGTTTCACAGTTTATCAGGATCCTGTCAGGTGTTTATGCGGGTTTCACAGTTCATCAGGATCCTGCCAGGTGTGTATGGGGTTTTCACAGTGTATCAGGATCCTGCCAGGTGTGTATGGAGGTTTCACAGTTTATCAGGATCCTGCCAGGTGTGTATGGGGGTTTCACAGTGTATCAGGTTCCTGCCAGGTGTGTATGGGTTTTTCACAGTGTATCAGGATCCTGCCAGGTGTGTATGGAGGTTTCACAGTTTATCAGGATCCTGTCAGGTGCTTATGTGGGTTTCACAGTGTATCAGGATCCTGCCAGGTTTGTATGGGTTTTTCACAGTGTATCAGGATCCTGCCAGGTGTGTATGGAGGTTTCACAGTTTATCAGGATCCTGTCAGGTGTTTATGTGGGTTTCACAGTTCATCAGGATCCTGCCAGGTGTGTATGGGGTTTTCACAGTGTATCAGTATCCTGCCAGGTGTGCATGTGGGTTTCACAGTTTATCAGTATCCTGCCAGGTGTGCATGGGGGTTTCACAGTTTATCAGGATCCTGCCAGGTGTGTATGGGTGTTTCACAGTCTATCAGGATCCTGCCAGGTGTGTATGGGGTTTTCACAGTCTATCAGTATCCTGCCAGATGTGCATCGGGTTTTCACTGTGTATCAGGATCCTGCCAGGTGTGTAAGGGGTTTTCACAGTTTATCAGGATCCTGCCAGGTGTGTATGGGGGTTTCACAGTTTATCAGGATCCTGCCAGGTGTGCATGGGGTTTTCACAGTTTATCAGGATCCTGTCAGGTGTGTATGGGGGTTTCACAGTTTATCAGGATCCTGCAAGGTGTGTATGGTGGTTTCACAGTTTATCAGGATCCTGCCAGGTGTGTATGTGGGTTTCACAGTTTATCAGAATCCTGCCAGGTGTGCATGGGGGTTTCACAGTTTCTCAGGATCCTGCCAGGTGTGTATGTGGTTTGCACAGTTTATTAGTATCCTGCCAGGTGTGTATGGGGGTTTCACAGTGTATCAGGATCCTGCCAGGTGTGTATGGGTTTTTCACAGTGAATCAGGATCCTGCCAGGTGTGTATGGGGGTTTCACAGTTTATCAGGGTCCTGTCAGGTGTTTGTGTGGGTTTCACAGTTCATCAGGATCCTGCCAGGTGTGTATCGGGTTTTCACAGTGTATCAGTATCCTGCTAGGTGTGCATGTGTGTTTCACAGTTTATCAGTATCCTGCCAGGTGTGTATGGGTGTTTCACAGTTTATCAGGATCCTGCCAGGTGTGTATGGGTGTTTCACAGTCTATCAGGATCCTGCCAGGTGTGTATGGGGTTTTCACAGTCTATCAGGATCCTGCCAGGTGTCTAAGGGGTTTTCACTGTGTATCAGGATCCTGCCAGGTGTGTATGGGGTTTTCACAGTTTATCAGAATCCTGCCATGTGTGTATGGGGTTTTCACAGTTTATCAGGATCCAGCCAGGTGTGTATGTGGGTTTCACAGTTTATCAGGATCCCGTCAGGTGTGTCTGGGGGTTTCACAGTTTATCAGGATCCTGCCAGGTGAGTTTGTCGGTTTCACAGTTTATCAGGATCCTGCCAGATGTGAGTGGGGTTTTCACAGTGCATCAGGATCCTGCCAGATGTATATGGGGTTTTCACAGTGCATCAGGAACCTTCCAGATGTGTATGGGTGTTTCACAGTTCATCAGGATCCTGCCAGGTGTGTATGGGGTTTTCAAAGTATATCGGTATTCTGCCAGGTGTGCATGTGTGTTTCACAGTTTATCAGAATCCTGCCAGG
Source organism: Heterodontus francisci (assembly GCF_036365525.1). Lineage (NCBI taxonomy): Eukaryota > Metazoa > Chordata > Chondrichthyes > Heterodontiformes > Heterodontidae > Heterodontus > Heterodontus francisci. Next base: position 1,499,981 of record NW_027140601.1, on the reverse strand, counting down.
TGTGCATGGGGGTTTCACAGTTTCTCAGGATCCTGCCAGGTGTGTATGTGGTTTGCACAGTTTATTAGTATCCTGCCAGGTGTGTATGGGGGTTTCACAGTGTATCAGGATCCTGCCAGGTGTGTATGGGTTTTTCACAGTGAATCAGGATCCTGCCAGGTGTGTATGGGGGTTTCACAGTTTATCAGGGTCCTGTCAGGTGTTTGTGTGGGTTTCACAGTTCATCAGGATCCTGCCAGGTGTGTATCGGGTTTTCACAGTGTATCAGTATCCTGCTAGGTGTGCATGTGTGTTTCACAGTTTATCAGTATCCTGCCAGGTGTGTATGGGTGTTTCACAGTTTATCAGGATCCTGCCAGGTGTGTATGGGTGTTTCACAGTCTATCAGGATCCTGCCAGGTGTGTATGGGGTTTTCACAGTCTATCAGGATCCTGCCAGGTGTGTAAGGGGTTTTCACTGTGTATCAGGATCCTGCCAGGTGTGTATGGGGTTTTCACAGTTTATCAGAATCCTGCCATGTGTGTATGGGGTTTTCACAGTTTATCAGGATCCAGCCAGGTGTGTATGTGGGTTTCACAGTTTATCAGGATCCCGTCAGGTGTGTCTGGGGGTTTCACAGTTTATCAGGATCCTGCCAGGTGAGTTTGTCGGTTTCACAGTTTATCAGGATCCTGCCAGATGTGAGTGGGGTTTTCACAGTGCATCAGGATCCTGCCAGATGTATATGGGGTTTTCACAGTGCATCAGGAACCTTCCAGATGTGTATGGGTGTTTCACAGTTCATCAGGATCCTGCCAGGTGTGTATGGGGTTTTCAAAGTATATCGGTATTCTGCCAGGTGTGCATGTGTGTTTCACAGTTTATCAATATCCTGCCAGGTGTGTATGATGTTTTCACAGTCTATCAGGATCCTGCCAGGTGTGTATGGGGTTTTCACTGTGTATCAGGATCCTGCCAGGTGTGTATGGGTTTTTCAGTTTATCAGGATCCTGCCAGGTGTGTATGGGGGTTTCACAGTTTATCAGGATCCTGCAAGGTGTGTATGGTGGTTTCACAGTTTATCAGGATCCTGCCAGGTGTGTATGTGAGTTGCACAGTTTATCAGTATCCTGCCAGGTGTGTATGGGGGTTTCACAGTGTATTAGGATCCTGCCAGGTGTGTATGGTTTTTCACAGTGTATCAGGATACTGCCAGGTGTGTATGGGGTTTTCACAGTTGATCAGGAACTTGCCAGGTGTGTATGGGGATTTCACAGTGTATCAGGTTCGTGCCAGGTGTGTATGTGTGTTTCACATTTTATCAGGATCCTGACACGTGTGTATGGGATTTCACAGTGGTTCAGGATCCTGCCAGGTGTGTTTGGGGTTTCAATGTGCATCAGGATACTGCCAGGTGTGTATGGGGTTTTCACAGTTTATCAGGATCCTGCCAGGTGTGTATGGGGTTTTCACAGTGTATCAGGATCCTGCCAGGTGTGTTTGGGGTTTTCACTGTGCATCAGGATCCTGCCAGTTGTGCATGGGGTTTTCACAGTGCATCAGTATCCTGCCAGGTGTGTTTGGGGTTTTCACAGTTGATCAGGAACCTGCCAGGTGTGTATGGGGATTTCACAGCGTATCAGGATCCTGCCAGGTGTGTATGTTTGTTTCACATTTTATCAGGATCCTGCCACGAGTGTATGGGGTTTCACAGTGGTTCAGGATCCTGCCAGGTGTGCATTGGGTTTCACAGTGTATCAGGATCCTGCCAGGTGTGTATGGGATTTTCACAGTGGATCAGGATCCTGCCAGGTGTGTATGGGTTTTTCACAGTGTATCAGGATCCTGCTAGGTGTGTGTGGGGTTTTTTCAGTGTATCAGGAGCATGCCAGTTGTGTATGGGGTTTTCATAGTGTATCAGGATCCTGTCAGGTGTGTATGGGGGTTTCACAGTTTATCAGGATCCTGCCAGGTGTGTATGTGGGTTGCACAGTTTATCAGGATCCTGCCAGGTGTGTATTGGGTTTCACAGTGTATCAGGATCCTGCCAGGTGTGTATAGGGTTTTCACAGTGTATCAGGATCCTGCCAGGTGTATATGGGGTTTTCACATTGTATCAGGATTCTGCCAGGTGTGTATGGGGTCTTATCTGTGGATCAGGAACCTGCCAGGTGTTAATGGGGATTTCACAGTGTATCAGGATACTATCAGGTGTGTATGTGGGTTTCACAGTGTATCAGTATCCTGCCAGGTGTGTATGGGGTTTTCACAGTGTATCAGGATCCTGCCAGGTGTGTATGGGGGTTTCACAGTTTATCAGGATCCTGCCAGGTGTGTATGTGTGTTGCACAGTTTATCAGGATCCTGCCAGGTGTGTATGGGGGTTTCACAGTGTATCAGGATCCTGCCAGGTGTGTATGGGTTTGTCACAGTGTATCAGGATCCTGCCAGGTGTGTATGGAGGTTTCACAGTTTATCAGGATCCTGTCAGGTGTTTATGTGGGTTTCACAGTTCATCAGGATCCTGCCAGGTGTGTATGGGGTTTTCACAGTGTATCAGGATCCTGCCAGGTGTGTATGGAGGTTTCACAGTTTATCAGGATCCTGCCAGGTGTGTATGGGGGTTTCACAGTGTATCAGGTTCCTTCCAGGTGTGTATGGGTTTTTCACAGTGTATCAGGATCCTGCCAGGTGTGTATGGAGGTTTCACAGTTTATCAGGATCCTGTCAGGTGTTTATGTGGGTTTCACAGTGTATCAGGATCCTGCCAGGTTTGTATGGGTTTTTCACAGTGTATCAGGATCCTGCCAGGTGTGTATGGAGGTTTCACAGTTTATCAGGATCCTGTCAGGTGTTTATGTGGGTTTCACAGTTCATCAGGATCCTGCCAGGTGTGTATGGTGTTTTCACAGTGTATCAGTATCCTGCCAGGTGTGCATGTGGGTTTCACAGTTTATCAGTATCCTGCCAGGTGTGCATGGGGGTTTCACAGTTTATCAGGATCCTGTCAGGTGTGTATGGGTGTTTCACAGTCTATCAGGATCCTGCCAGGTCTGTATGGGGTTTTCACAGTCTATCAGGATCCTGCCAGGCGTGCATCGGGTTTTCACTGTGTATCAGGATCCTGCCAGGTGTGTAAGGGGTTTTCACAGTTTATCAGGATCCTGCCAGGTGTGTATGGGGGTTTCACAGTTTATCAGGATCCTGCCAGGTGTGCATGGGGGTTTCACAGTTTCTCAGGATCCTGCCAGGTGTGTATGTGGGTTGCACAGTTTATCAGTATCCTGCCAGGTGTGTATGGGGGTTTCACAGTGTATCAGGATCCTGCCAGGTGTGTATGGGTTTTTCACAGTGAATCAGGATCCTGCCAGGTGTGTATGGGCGTTTCACAGTTTATCAGGGTCCTGTCAGGTGTTTGTGTGGGTTTCACAGTTCATCACGATCCTGCCAGGTGTGTATGGGGTTTTCACAGTGTATCAGTATCCTGCCAGGTGTGCATGTGTGTTTCACAGTTTATCAGTATCCTGCCAGGTGTGTATAGATGTTTCACAGTTTATCAGGATCCTGCCAGGTGTGTATGGGTGTTTCACTGTCTATCATGATCCTGCCAGGTGTGTATGGGGTTTTCACAGTCTATCAGGATCCTGCCAGGTGTGTAAGGGGTTTTCACTGTGTATCAGGATCCTGCCAGGTGTGTATGGGGTTTTCACAGTTTATCAGAATCCTGCCAGGTGTGTATGGGGTTTTCACAGTTTATCAGGATCCAGCCGGGTGTGTATGTGGGTTTCACAGTTTATCAGGATCCCGCCAGGTGTGTCTGGGGGTTTCACAGTTTATCAGGATCCTGCCAGGTGAGTTTGTCGGTTTCACAGTTTATCAGGATCCTGCCAGATGTGAGTGGGGTTTTCACAGTGTATCAGGATCCTGCCAGATGTGTATGGGGTTTTCACAGTGCATCAGGAACCTTCCAGATGTGTATGGGTGTTTCACAGTTCATCAGCATCCTGCCAGGTGTGTATGGGGTTTTCAAAGTATATCAGTATTCTGCCAGGTGTGCATGTGTGTTTCACTGTTTATCAGTATCCTGCCAGGTGTGTATGGGGTTTTCACAGTCTATCAGGATCCTGCCAGGTGTGTATGGGGTTTTCACTGTGTATCAGGATCCTGCCAGGTGTGTATGGGGTTTTCACAGTTTATCAGGATCCTGCCAGGTGTGTATGTGGGTTTCAAAGTGGTTCAGGATCCTGCCAGGTGTGTATGGGGGTTTCACAGTTTATCAGGATCCTGCCAGGTGTGCATTGGGTTTCACAGTGTATCAGGGTCCTGCCAGGTGTGTATGGGATTTTCACAGTGGATCAGGATCCTGCCAGGTGTGTATGGGTTTTTCACAGTGTATCAGGATCCTGCCAGGTGTGTGTGGGGTTTTTTCAGTGGATCAGGAACCTGCCAGGTGTTTATGGGGATTTCACAGTGTATCAGGATCCTGCCAGGTGTGTATGTGGGTTTCACAGTGTATCAGGATCCTGCCAGGTGTGTATGGGGTTTTCACAGTGTATCAGGATCCTGTCAGGTGTGTATGGGGGTTTCACAGTTTATCAGGATCCTGCCAGGTGTGTATGTGGGTTGCACAGTTTATCAGGATCCTGCCAGGTGTGAATGGTGGTTTCACAATGTATCAGGATCCTGCCAGGTGTGTATGGGTTTTTCACAGTGTATCAGGATCCTGCCAGGTGTGTCTGGGGGTTTCTAAGTTTATCAGGATCCTGCCAGGTGTGTTTGTGGGTTTCACAGTTTATCAGGATCTCGCCAGGTGTGTCTGGGGGTTTCACTGTGCATCAGGATCCTGCCAGATGTGTATGGTGTTTTCTCCGTGCATCAGGATCCTTCCAGATGTGTATGGGTGTTTCACAGTTTATCAGGATCCTGCCACTTGTGTATGGGGTTTCACAGTTTATCCGGTTCCTGCCAGGTGTGTATGGGGGTTTCACAGTTTATCAGGATCCTGCAACATGTGTATAGGGTTTCACAGTTGTTCAGGATACTGCCAGGTGTGTATGGGGTTTTCACAGTTTATCAGGATCCAGCCAGGTGTGTATGTGGGTTTCACAGTTTATCAGGATCCCGCCAGGTGTGTCTGGGGGTTTCACAGTTTATCAGGATCCTGCCAGGTGAGTTTGTCGGTTTCACAGTTTATCAGGATCCTGCCAGATGTGAGTGGGGTTTTCACAGTGCATCAGGATCCTGCCAGATGTGTATGGGGTTTTCACAGTGCATCAGGAACCTTCCAGATGTGTATGGGTGTTTCACAGTTCATCAGCATCCTGCCAGGTGTGTATGGGGTTTTCAAATTATATCATTATTCTGCCAGGTGTGCATGTGTGTTTCACAGTTTATCAGTATCCTGCCAGGTGTGTATGGGGTTTTCACAGTCTATCAGGATCCTGCCAGGTGTGTATGGGGTTTTCACTGTGTATCAGGATCCTGCCAGGTGTGTATGGGGTTTTCACAGTTTATCAGGATCCTGCCAGGTGTGTATGTGGGTTTCACAGTTTATCAGGATCCTGCCAGGTGTGTATGTGAGTTGCACAGTTTATCAGTATCCTGCCAGGTGTGTATGGGGGTTTCACAGTGTATTAGGATCCTGCCAGGTGTGTATGGTTTTTCACAGTGTATCAGGATACTGCCAGGTGTGTATGGGGTTTTCACAGTTGATCAGGAACTTGCCAGGTGTGTATGGGGATTTCACAGTGTATCAGGTTCGTGCCAGGTGTGTATGTGTGTTTCACATTTTATCAGGATCCTGACACGTGTGTATGGGATTTCACAGTGGTTCAGGATCCTGCCAGGTGTGTTTGGGGTTTCAATGTGCATCAGGATACTGCCAGGTGTGTATGGGGTTTTCACAGTGTATCAGGATCCTGCCAGGTGTGTATGGGGATTTCACAGTGTATCAGGATCCTGCCAGGTGTGTTTGGGGTTTTCACTGTGCATCAGGATCCTGCCAGTTGTGCATGGGGTTTTCACAGTGCATCAGTATCCTGCCAGGTGTGTTTGGGGTTTTCACAGTTGATCAGGAACCTGCCAGGTGTGTCTGGGGATTTCACAGCGTATCAGGATCCTGCCAGGTGTGTATGTTTGTTTCACATTTTATCAGGATCCTTCCACGAGTGTATGGGGTTTCACAGTGGTTCAGGATCCTGCCAGGTGTGTATGGGGGTTTCACAGTTTATCAGGATCCTGCCAGGTGTGCATTGGGTTTCACAGTGTATCAGGATCCTGCCAGGTGTGTATGGGATTTTCACAGTGGATCAGGATCCTGCCAGGTGTGTATGGGTTTTTCACAGTGTATCAGGATCCTGCCAGGTGTGTGTGGGGTTTTTTCCGTGGATCAGGAACCTGCCAGGTGTTTATGGGGATTTCACAGTGTATCAGGATCCTGTCAGGTGTGTATGGGGGTTTCACAGTTTATCAGGATCCTGCCAGGTGTGTATGTGGGTTGCACAGTTTATCAGGATCCTGCCAGGTGTGAATGGTGGTTTCACAGTGTATCAGGATCCTGCCAGGTGTGTATGGGTTTTTCACAGTGTATCAGGATCCTGCCAGGTGTGTCTGGGGGTTTCTCAGTTTATCAGGATCCTGCCAGGTGTGTATGTGGGTTTCACAGTTTATCAGGATCTCGCCAGGTGTGTCTGGGGGTTTCACAGTTTATCAGGATCCTGCCAGGTGTGTATGGGGTTTTCACTGTGCATCAGGATCCTGCCAGATGTGTATGGTGTTTTCTCCGTGCATCAGGATCCTTCCAGATGTGTATGGGTGTTTCACAGTTTATCAGGATCCTGCCACTTGCGTATGGGGTTTCACAGTTTATCAGGTTCCTGCCAGGTGTGTATGGGGGTTTCACAGTTTATCAGGATCCTGCAACATGTGTATAGGGTTTCACAGTTGTTCAGGATCCTGCCAGGTGTGTCTGGGGATTTCACAGCGCATCAGGATCCTGCCAGGTGTGTATGGGGGTTTCACAGTTTATCAGGATCCTGCCAGGTGTGTATTGGGTTTCACAGTGTATCAGGATCCTGCCAGGTGTATATGGGGTTTTCACAGTGGATCAGGATCCTGCCAGGTGTATATGGGGTTTTCACATTGTATCAGGATTCTGCCAGGTGTGTATGGGGTCTTATCTGTGGATCAGGAACCTGCCAGGTGTTAATGGGGATTTCACAGTGTATCAGGATACTCTCAGGTGTGTATGTGGGTTTCACAGTGTATCAGTATCCTGCCAGGTGTGTATGGGGTTTTCACAGTGTATCAGGATCCTGCCAGATGTGTATGGGAGTTTCACAGTTTATCAGGATCCTGCCAGGTGTGTATGTGTGTTGCACAGTTTATCAGGATCCTGCCAGGTGTGTATGGGGGTTTCACAGTGTATCAGGATCCTGCCAGGTGTGTATGGGTTTGTCACAGTGTATCAGGATCCTGCCAGGTGTGTATGGAGGTTTCACAGTTTATCAGGATCCTGTCAGGTGATTATGTGGGTTTCACAGTTCATCAGGATCCTGCCAGGTGTGTATGGGGTTTTCACAGTGTATCAGGATCCTGCCAGGTGTGTATGGAGGTTTCACAGTTTATCAGTATCCTGCCAGGTGTGTATTTGGGTTTCACAGTGTATCAGGTTCCTGCCAGATGTGTACGGGTTTTTCACAGTGTATCAGGATCCTGCCAGGTGTGTATGGAGGTTTCACAGTTTATCAGGATCCTGTCAGGTGTTTATGTGGGTTTCACAGTGTATCAGGATCCTGCCAGGTGTGTATGGAGGTTTCACAGTTTATCAGGATCCTGTCAGGTGTTTATGTGGGTTTCGCAGTTCATCAGGATCCTGCCAGATGTGTATGGGGTTTTCAAGTGTATCAGTATCCTGCCAGGTGTGCATGTGGGTTTCACAGTTTATCAGTATCCTGCCAGGTGTGCATGGGGTTTTCACAGTTTATCGGGATCCTGCCAGGTGTGTATGGGTGTTTCACAGTCTATCAGGATCCTGCCAGGTGTGTATGGGTTTTTCACAGTGAATCAGGATCCTGCCAGGTGTGTATGGGGGTTTCACAGTTTATCAGGGTCCTGTCAGGTGTTTGTGTGGGTTTCACAGTTCATCAGGATCCTGCCAGGTGTGTATCGGGTTTTCACAGTGTATCAGTATCCTGCCAGGTGTGCATGTGTGTTTCACAGTTTATCAGTATCCTGCCAGGTGTGTATGGGTGTTTCACAGATTATCAGGATCCTGCCAGGTGTGTATGGGTGTTTCACAGTCTATCAGGATCCTGCCAGGTGTATATGGGGTTTTCACAGTCTATCAAGATCCTGCCAGGTGTGTAAGGGGTTTTCACTGTGTATCAGGATCCTGCCAGGTGTGTATGGGGTTTTCACAGTTTATCAGAATCCTGCCAGGTGTGTATGGGGTTTTCACAGTTTATCAGGGTCCAGCCAGGTGTGTATGTGGGTTTAACAGTTTATCTGGATCCCGCCAGGTGTGTCTGGGGGTTTCACAGTTTGTCAGGATCCTGCCAGGTGAGTTTGTCGGTTTCACAGTTTAGCAGGATCCTGCCAGATGTGAGTGGGGTTTTCACAGTGCATCAGGATCCTGCCAGATGTGTATGGGGTTTTCACAGTGCATCAGGAACCTTCCAGATGTGTATGGGTGTTTCACAGTTCATCAGGATCCTGCCAGGTGTGTATGGGGTTTTCAAAGTATATCAGTATTCTGCCAGGTGTGCATGTGTGTTTCACAGTTTATCAGTATCCTGCCAGGTGTGTTTGGGGTTTTCACAGTCTATCAGGATCCTGCCAGGTGTATATGGGGTTTTCACTGTGTATCAGGATCCTGCCAGGTGTGTATGGGGTTTTCACAGTTTATCAGGATCCTGCCAGGTGTGTATGGGGGTTTCACAGTTTATCAGGATCCTGCAAGGTGTGTATGGTGGTTTCACAGTTTATCAGGATCCTGCCTGGTGTGTATGGGGTTTTCACAGTGTATCAGGATCCTGCCAGGTGTGTTTGGGGTTTTCACTGTGCATCAGGATCCTGCCAGTTGTGCATGGGGTTTTCACAGTGCATCTGTATCCTGCCAGGTGTGTTTTGGGTTTTCACAGTTGATCAGGAACCTGCCATGTGTATGGGGGTTTCACAGTGTATCAGGATCCTGCCAGGTGTGTATGGGGTTTTCACAGTGGATCAGGATCCTGCCAGGTGTGTATGGGGTTTTACCTGTGGATCAGGAACCTGCCTGGTGTTTATGGGGATTTCACAGTGTATCAGGATCCTACCAGGTGTGTATGTGGGTTTCACAGTGTATCAGGATCCTGCCAGGTGTGTATGGGGTTTTCACAGTGTATCAGGATCCTGCCAGGTGTGTATGGGGTTTTCACAGTGTATCAGGATCCTGCCAGGTGTGTATGTGTGTTGCACAGTTTATCAGGATACTGCCAGGTGTGTATGGGATTTCACAGTGTTTCAGGATCCTGCCAGGTGTGTTTGGGGTTTCAATGTGCATCAGGATACTGCCAGGTGTGTATGGGGTTTTCACAGTGTATCAGGATCCTGCCAGGTGTGTATGGGGTTTACACAGTGGATCAGGATCCTGCCAGGTGTGTTTGGGGTTTTCACTGTGCATCAGGATCCTGCCAGTGGTGTAAGGGGTTTTCACAGTGTATCAGAATCCTGCCATGTGTGTTTCGGGCTTTCACAGTTGATCAGGAACCTGCCAGGTGTGTCTGGGGATTTCACAGCGTATCATGATCCTGCCTGGTTTGCATGGGGGTTTCACAGTTTATCAGGATCCTGCCAGGTGTGTATTGGGTTTCACAGTGTATCAGGATCCTGCCAGGTGTGTATGGGGTTTTCACAGTGGATCAGGATCCTGCCAGGTGTGTATGGGGTTTTCAGAGTGTATCAGGATCCTGCCAGGTGTGTATGGGGTTTTATCTGTGGATCAGCAACCTGCCAGGTGTTTATGGGGATTTCACAGTGTATCAGGATCCTGTCAGGTGTGTATGTGGGTTTCACAGTCTATCAGGATCCTGCCAGGTGTGTATGGGGTTTTCACATGTGTATCAGGATCCTGCCAGGTGTGTATGGGCTTTTCACAGTTTATCAGGATCCTGCCAGGTGTGTATGGGGGTTTCACAGTTTATCAGGATCCTTCCAGATGTGTATGGGGGTTTCACAGTTTATCAGGATCCTGCCAGGTGAGTATGGGGGTTTCACAGTTTATCAGGATCCTGCCAGGTGTGTATGTGGGTTGCACAGTCTATCAGGATCCTGCCAGGTGTGTATGGGGTTTTCACAGTGTATCAGTATCCTGCCAGGTGTGCATGTGTGTTTCACAGTTTATCAGTATCCTGCCAGGTGTGCATGGGGTTTTCACAGTCTATCAGTATGCTGCCAGGTGTGTATGGGAGTTTCACAGTGTGTCAGGATCCAGCCAGGTGTGTATGTGGGTTTCACAGTTTATCAGGATCCCGCCAGGTGTGTCTGGGGGTTTCACAGTTTATCAGGATCCTGCCAGGTGAGTTTGTCGGTTTCACAGTTTATCAGGATCCTGCCAGATGTGAGTGGGGTTTTCACAGTGCATCAGGATCCTGCCAGATGTGTATGGGGTATTCACAGTGCATCAGGAACCTTCCAGATGTGTATGGGTGTTTCACAGTTCATCAGGATCCTGCCAGGTGTGTATGGGGTTTTCAAAGTATATCAGTATTCTGCCAGGTGTGCATGTGTGTTTCACAGTTTATCAGTATCCTGCCAGATGTGTATGGGGGTTTCACAGTTTATCAGGATCCTGCCAGGTGCGTATGGGTGTTTCACAGTCAATCAGGATCCTGCCAGGTGTGTATGGGGTTTTCACAGTTTATCAGGATCCTGCCAGGTGTGTATGGGGTTTTCACTGTGTATCAGGATCCTGCCAGGTGTGTATGGGGTTTTCACAGTTTATCAGGATCCTGCCAGGTGTGTATGGGGGTTTCACAGTTTATCAGGATCCTGCAAGGTGTGTCTGGTGGTTTCACAGTTTATCAGGATCCTGCCAGGTGTGTATGTGAGTTGCACAGTTTATCAGTATCCTGCCAGGTGTGTATGGGGGTTTCACAGTGTATTAGGATCCTGCCAGGTGTGTATGGGTTTTTCACAGTGTATCAGGATACTGCCAGGTGTGTATGGGGTTTTCACAGTTGATCAGGAACTTGCCAGGTGTGTATGGGGTTTTCACAGTGTATCAGGATCCTGCCAGGTGTGTTTGGGGTTTCAATGTGCATCAGGATACTGCCAGGTGTGTATGGGGTTTTCACAGTGTATCAGGATCCTGCCAGGTGTGTATGGGGTTTTGACAGTGTATCAGGATCCTGCCAGGTGTGTTTGGGGTTTTCACTGTGCATCAGGATTCTGCCAGTTGTGCATGGGGTTTTCACAGTGCATCAGTATCCTGCCAGGTGTGTTTGGGGTTTTCACAGTTGATCAGGATCCTGCCAGGGGTGTATGGGGATTTCACAGCGTATCAGGATCCTGCCAGGTGTGTATGGGGGTTTCACAGTTTATCAGGATCCTGCCAGGTGTGTATTGGGTTTCACAGTGTATCAGGATCCTGCCAGGTGTGTATGGGGTTTTCACAGTGGATCAGGAGCCTGCCAGGTGTGTATGGGGTTTTACGTGTGGATCAGGAACCTGCCAGGTGTTTATGGGGATTTCACAGTGTATCAGGATCCTGCCAGGTGTGTATGTGGGTTTCACAGTGTATCAGGATCCTGCCAGGTGTGAATGGGGTTTTCACAGTGTATCAGTATCCTGCCAGGTGTGTATGGACTTTTCACAGTGAATCAGGATCCTGCCAGGTGTGTATGGGGGTTTCACAGTTTATCAGGATCCTGCCAGGTGTGTATGTGTGTTGCACAGTTTATCAGGATCCTGCCAGGTGTGTATGGGGGTTTCACAGTGTATCAGGATCCTGACAGGTGTGTATGGGTTTATCACAGTGTATCAGGATCCTGCCAGGTGTGTATGGGGGTTTCACAGTTTATCAGGATCCTGTCAGGTGTTTATGTGGGTTTCACAGTTCATCAGGATCCTGCCAGGTGTGTATGGGGTTTTCACAGTGTGTCAGTATCCTGCCAGGTGTGCATGTGTGTTTCACAGTTTATCAGTATCCTGCCAGGTGTGCAAAGGGTTTCACAGTCTATCAGGATCCTGCCAGGTGTGTATGGGGTTTTCACATGTGTATCAGGATCCTGCCAGGTGTGTATGGGCTTTTCACAGTTTATCAGGATCCTTCCAGGTGTGTATGGGGGTTTCACAGTTTATCAGGATCCTTCCAGGTGTGTATGGGGGTTTCACAGTTTATCAGGATCCTGCCAGGTGAGTATGGGGGTTTCACAGTTTATCAGGATCCTGCCAGGTGTGTATGTGGGTTGCACAGTCTATCAGGATCCTGCCAGGTGTGTATGGGGTTTTCACAGTGTATCAGTATCCTGCCAGGTGTGCATGTGTGTTTCACAGTTTAACAGTATCCTGCCAGGTGTGCATGGGGTTTTCACAGTCTATCAGTATGCTGCCAGGTGTGTATGGGAGTTTCACAGTGTGTCAGGATCCAGCCAGGTGTGTATGTGGGTTTCACAGTTTATCAGGATCCCGCCAGGTGTGTCTGGGGGTTTCACAGTTTATCAGGATCCTGCCAGGTGAGTTTGTCGGTTTCACAGTTTAACAGGATCCTGCCAGATGTGAGTGGGGTTTTCACAGTGTATCAGGATCCTGCCAGGTGTGTATGGAGGTTTCACAGTTTATCAGTATCCTGCCAGGTGTGTATTTGGGTTTCACAGTGTATCAGGTTCCTGCCAGATGTGTACGGGTTTTTCACAGTGTATCAGGATCCTGCCAGGTGTGTATGGAGGTTTCACAGTTTATCAGGATCCTGTCAGGTGTTTATGTGGGTTTCACAGTGTATCAGGATCCTGCCAGGTGTGTATGGAGGTTTCACAGTTTATCAGGATCCTGTCAGGTGTTTATGTGGGTTTCGCAGTTCATCAGGATCCTGCCAGATGTGTATGGGGTTTTCAAGTGTATCAGTATCCTGCCAGGTGTGCATGTGGGTTTCACAGTTTATCAGTATCCTGCCAGGTGTGCATGGGGGTTTCACAGTTTATCGGGATCCTGCCAGGTGTGTATGGGTGTTTCACAGTCTATCAGGATCCTGCCAGGTGTGTATGGGTTTTTCACAGTGAATCAGGATCCTGCCAGGTGTGTATGGGGGTTTCACAGTTTATCAGGGTCCTGTCAGGTGTTTGTGTGGGTTTCACAGTTCATCAGGATCCTGCCAGGTGTGTATCGGGTTTTCACAGTGTATCAGTATCCTGCCAGGTGTGCATGTGTGTTTCACAGTTTATCAGTATCCTGCCAGGTGTGTATGGGTGTTTCACAGATTATCAGGATCCTGCCAGGTGTGTATGGGTGTTTCACAGTCTATCAGGATCCTGCCAGGTGTATATGGGGTTTTCACAGTCTATCAAGATCCTGCCAGGTGTGTAAGGGGTTTTCACTGTGTATCAGGATCCTGCCAGGTGTGTATGGGGTTTTCACAGTTTATCAGAATCCTGCCAGGTGTGTATGGGGTTTTCACAGTTTATCAGGGTCCAGCCAGGTGTGTATGTGGGTTTAACAGTTTATCTGGATCCCGCCAGGTGTGTCTGGGGGTTTCACAGTTTGTCAGGATCCTGCCAGGTGAGTTTGTCGGTTTCACAGTTTAGCAGGATCCTGCCAGATGTGAGTGGGGTTTTCACAGTGCATCAGGATCCTGCCAGGTGTGTATGGGGGTTTCACAGTTTATCAGGATCCTGCAAGGTGTGTATGGTGGTTTCACAGTTTATCAGGATCCTGCCTGGTGTGTATGGGGTTTTCACAGTGTATCAGGATCCTGCCAGGTGTGTTTGGGGTTTTCACTGTGCATCAGGATCCTGCCAGTTGTGCATGGGGTTTTCACAGTGCATCTGTATCCTGCCAGGTGTGTTTTGGGTTTTCACAGTTGATCAGGAACCTGCCATGTGTATGGGGGTTTCACAGTGTATCAGGATCCTGCCAGGTGTGTATGGGGTTTTCACAGTGGATCAGGATCCTGCCAGGTGTGTATGGGGTTTTACCTGTGGATCAGGAACCTGCCTGGTGTTTATGGGGATTTCACAGTGTATCAGGATCCTACCAGGTGTGTATGTGGGTTTCACAGTGTATCAGGATCCTGCCAGGTGTGTATGGGGTTTTCACAGTGTATCAGGATCCTGCCAGGTGTGTATGGGGTTTTCACAGTGTATCAGGATCCTGCCAGGTGTGTATGTGTGTTGCACAGTTTATCAGGATACTGCCAGGTGTGTATGGGATTTCACAGTGTTTCAGGATCCTGCCAGGTGTGTTTGGGGTTTCAATGTGCATCAGGATACTGCCAGGTGTGTATGGGGTTTTCACAGTGTATCAGGATCCTGCCAGGTGTGTATGGGGTTTACACAGTGGATCAGGATCCTGCCAGGTGTGTTTGGGGTTTTCACTGTGCATCAGGATCCTGCCAGTGGTGTAAGGGGTTTTCACAGTGTATCAGAATCCTGCCATGTGTGTTTCGGGCTTTCACAGTTGATCAGGAACCTGCCAGGTGTGTCTGGGGATTTCACAGCGTATCATGATCCTGCCTGGTTTGCATGGGGGTTTCACAGTTTATCAGGATCCTGCCAGGTGTGTATTGGGTTTCACAGTGTATCAGGATCCTGCCAGGTGTGTATGGGGTTTTCACAGTGGATCAGGATCCTGCCAGGTGTGTATGGGGTTTTCAGAGTGTATCAGGATCCTGCCAGGTGTGTATGGGGTTTTATCTGTGGATCAGCAACCTGCCAGGTGTTTATGGGGATTTCACAGTGTATCAGGATCCTGTCAGGTGTGTATGTGGGTTTCACAGTCTATCAGGATCCTGCCAGGTGTGTATGGGGTTTTCACATGTGTATCAGGATCCTGCCAGGTGTGTATGGGCTTTTCACAGTTTATCAGGATCCTGCCAGGTGTGTATGGGGGTTTCACAGTTTATCAGGATCCTTCCAGATGTGTATGGGGGTTTCACAGTTTATCAGGATCCTGCCAGGTGAGTATGGGGGTTTCACAGTTTATCAGGATCCTGCCAGGTGTGTATGTGGGTTGCACAGTCTATCAGGATCCTGCCAGGTGTGTATGGGGTTTTCACAGTGTATCAGTATCCTGCCAGGTGTGCATGTGTGTTTCACAGTTTATCAGTATCCTGCCAGGTGTGCATGGGGTTTTCACAGTCTATCAGTATGCTGCCAGGTGTGTATGGGAGTTTCACAGTGTGTCAGGATCCAGCCAGGTGTGTATGTGGGTTTCACAGTTTATCAGGATCCCGCCAGGTGTGTCTGGGGGTTTCACAGTTTATCAGGATCCTGCCAGGTGAGTTTGTCGGTTTCACAGTTTATCAGGATCCTGCCAGATGTGAGTGGGGTTTTCACAGTGCATCAGGATCCTGCCAGATGTGTATGGGGTATTCACAGTGCATCAGGAACCTTCCAGATGTGTATGGGTGTTTCACAGTTCATCAGGATCCTGCCAGGTGTGTATGGGGTTTTCAAAGTATATCAGTATTCTGCCAGGTGTGCATGTGTGTTTCACAGTTTATCAGTATCCTGCCAGATGTGTATGGGGGTTTCACAGTTTATCAGGATCCTGCCAGGTGCGTATGGGTGTTTCACAGTCAATCAGGATCCTGCCAGGTGTGTATGGGGTTTTCACAGTTTATCAGGATCCTGCCAGGTGTGTATGGGGTTTTCACTGTGTATCAGGATCCTGCCAGGTGTGTATGGGGTTTTCACAGTTTATCAGGATCCTGCCAGGTGTGTATGGGGGTTTCACAGTTTATCAGGATCCTGCAAGGTGTGTCTGGTGGTTTCACAGTTTATCAGGATCCTGCCAGGTGTGTATGTGAGTTGCACAGTTTATCAGTATCCTGCCAGGTGTGTATGGGGGTTTCACAGTGTATTAGGATCCTGCCAGGTGTGTATGGGTTTTTCACAGTGTATCAGGATACTGCCAGGTGTGTATGGGGTTTTCACAGTTGATCAGGAACTTGCCAGGTGTGTATGGGGTTTTCACAGTGTATCAGGATCCTGCCAGGTGTGTTTGGGGTTTCAATGTGCATCAGGATACTGCCAGGTGTGTATGGGGTTTTCACAGTGTATCAGGATCCTGCCAGGTGTGTATGGGGTTTTGACAGTGTATCAGGATCCTGCCAGGTGTGTTTGGGGTTTTCACTGTGCATCAGGATTCTGCCAGTTGTGCATGGGGTTTTCACAGTGCATCAGTATCCTGCCAGGTGTGTTTGGGGTTTTCACAGTTGATCAGGATCCTGCCAGGGGTGTATGGGGATTTCTCAGCGTATCAGGATCCTGCCAGGTGTGTATGGGGGTTTCACAGTTTATCAGGATCCTGCCAGGTGTGTATTGGGTTTCACAGTGTATCAGGATCCTGCCAGGTGTGTATGGGGTTTTCACAGTGGATCAGGATCCTGCCAGGTGTGTATGGGGTTTTACCTGTGGATCAGGAACCTGCCAGGTGTTTATGGGGATTTCACAGTGTATCAGGATCCTGCCAGGTGTGTATGTGGGTTTCACAGTGTATCAGGATCCTGCCAGGTGTGAATGGGGTTTTCACAGTGTATCAGTATCCTGCCAGGTGTGTATGGACTTTTCACAGTGAATCAGGATCCTGCCAGGTGTGTATGGGGGTTTCACAGTTTATCAGGATCCTGCCAGGTGTGTATGTGTGTTGCACAGTTTATCAGGATCCTGCCAGGTGTGTATGGGGGTTTCACAGTGTATCAGGATCCTGACAGGTGTGTATGGGTTTATCACAGTGTATCAGGATCCTGCCAGGTGTGTATGGGGGTTTCACAGTTTATCAGGATCCTGTCAGGTGTTTATGTGGGTTTCACAGTTCATCAGGATCCTGCCAGGTGTGTATGGGGTTTTCACAGTGTGTCAGTATCCTGCCAGGTGTGCATGTGTGTTTCACAGTTTATCAGTATCCTGCCAGGTGTGCAAAGGGTTTCACAGTCTATCAGGATCCTGCCAGGTGTGTATGGGGTTTTCACATGTGTATCAGGATCCTGCCAGGTGTGTATGGGCTTTTCACAGTTTATCAGGATCCTTCCAGGTGTGTATGGGGGTTTCACAGTTTATCAGGATCCTTCCAGGTGTGTATGGGGGTTTCACAGTTTATCAGGATCCTGCCAGGTGAGTATGGGGGTTTCACAGTTTATCAGGATCCTGCCAGGTGTGTATGTGGGTTGCACAGTCTATCAGGATCCTGCCAGGTGTGTATGGGGTTTTCACAGTGTATCAGTATCCTGCCAGGTGTGCATGTGTGTTTCACAGTTTAACAGTATCCTGCCAGGTGTGCATGGGGTTTTCACAGTCTATCAGTATGCTGCCAGGTGTGTATGGGAGTTTCACAGTGTGTCAGGATCCAGCCAGGTGTGTATGTGGGTTTCACAGTTTATCAGGATCCCGCCAGGTGTGTCTGGGGGTTTCACAGTTTATCAGGATCCTGCCAGGTGAGTTTGTCGGTTTCACAGTTTATCAGGATCCTGCCAGATGTGAGTGGGGTTTTCACAGTGCATCAGGATCCTGCCAGATGTGTATGGGGTATTCACAGTGCATCAGGAACCTTCCAGATGTGTATGGGTGTTTCACAGTTCATCAGGATCCTGCCAGGTGTGTATGGGGTTTTCAAAGTATATCAGTATTCTGCCAGGTGTGCATGTGTGTTTCACAGTTTATCAGTATCCTGCCAGATGTGTATGGGGGTTTCACAGTTTATCAGGATCCTGCCAGGTGCGTATGGGTGTTTCACAGTCAATCAGGATCCTGCCAGGTGTGTATGGGGTTTTCACAGTTTATCAGGATCCTGCCAGGTGTGTATGGGGTTTTCACTGTGTATCAGGATCCTGCCAGGTGTGTATGGGGTTTTCACAGTTTATCAGGATCCTGCCAGGTGTGTATGGGGGTTTCACAGTTTATCAGGATCCTGCAAGGTGTGTCTGGTGGTTTCACAGTTTATCAGGATCCTGCCAGGTGTGTATGTGAGTTGCACAGTTTATCAGTATCCTGCCAGGTGTGTATGGGGGTTTCACAGTGTATTAGGATCCTGCCAGGTGTGTATGGGTTTTTCACAGTGTATCAGGATACTGCCAGGTGTGTATGGGGTTTTCACAGTTGATCAGGAACTTGCCAGGTGTGTATGGGGTTTTCACAGTGTATCAGGATCCTGCCAGGTGTGTTTGGGGTTTCAATGTGCATCAGGGTACTGCCAGGTGTGTATGGGGTTTTCACAGTGTATCAGGATCCTGCCAGGTGTGTATGGGGTTTTGACAGTGTATCAGGATCCTGCCAGGTGTGTTTGGGGTTTTCACTGTGCATCAGGATTCTGCCAGTTGTGCATGGGGTTTTCACAGTGCATCAG
This sequence comes from Heterodontus francisci, assembly GCF_036365525.1. Lineage (NCBI taxonomy): Eukaryota > Metazoa > Chordata > Chondrichthyes > Heterodontiformes > Heterodontidae > Heterodontus > Heterodontus francisci. The sequence goes on along the minus strand of NW_027140601.1, from coordinate 1,481,467 downwards.
TATCCTGCCAGGTGTGTTTGGGGTTTTCACAGTTGATCAGGATCCTGCCAGGGGTGTATGGGGATTTCACAGCGTATCAGGATCCTGCCAGGTGTGTATGGGGGTTTCACAGTTTATCAGGATCCTGCCAGGTGTGTATTGGGTTTCACAGTGTATCAGGATCCTGCCAGGTGTGTATGGGGTTTTCACAGTGGATCAGGATCCTGCCAGGTGTGTATGGGGTTTTACCTGTGGATCAGGAACCTGCCAGGTGTTTATGGGGATTTCACAGTGTATCAGGATCCTGCCAGGTGTGTATGTGGGTTTCACAGTGTATCAGGATCCTGCCAGGTTTGAATGGGGTTTTCACAGTGTATCATGATCCTGCCAGGTGTGTATGGGGTTTTCACAGTGTATCAGGATCCTGCCAGGTGTGTATGGGTGTTTCACAGTTTATCAGGATCCTGCCACGTGTGTATGTGTGTTGCACAGTTTATCAGGATCCTGCCAGGTGTGTATGGGATTTCACAGTCTTTCAGGATCCTGCCAGGTGTGTTTGGGGTTTCAATGTGCATCAGGATACTGCCAGGTGTGTATGGGGTGTTCACAGTGTATCAGGATCCTGCCAGGTGTGTATGGGGTTTTCACAGTGTATCAGGATCCTGCCAGGTGTGTTTGGGGTTTTCACTGTGCATCAGGATCCTGCCAGTTGTGTCTGGGGTTTTCACAATGTATCAGAATCCTGCCATGTGTGTTTCGGGTTTTCACAGTTGATCAGGAACCTGCCAGGTGTGTCTGGGCATTTCACAGCGTATCATGATCCTGCCTGGTGTGTATGGGGGTTTCTCAGTTTATCAGGATCCTGCCAGGTGTGTATTGGGTTTCACAGTGTATCAGGATCCTGCCAGGTGTGTATGGGGTTTTCACAGTGGATCAGGATCCTGCCAGGTGTGTATGGGGTTGTCACAGTGTATCAGGATCCTGCCAGGTGTGTATGGGGTTTTATCTTTGGATCAGCAACCTGCCAGGTGTTTATGGGGATTTAACAGTGTATCAGGATCCTGCCAGGTGTGTATGTGGGTTTCACAGTGTGTCAGGATCCTGCCAGGTGTGTATGGGGTTTTCACAGTGTATCAGGATCCTGCCAGGTGTGTATGGACTTTTCACAGTGTATCAGGATCCTGCCAGGTGAGTATGGGGGTTTCACAGTTTATCAGGATCCTGCCAGTTGTGTATGTGTGTTGCACAGTTTATCAGGATCCTGCCAGGTGTGTATGGGGGTTTCAAAGTGTATCAGGATCCTGCCAGGTGTGTATGGGTTTTACACAGTGTATCAGGATCCTGCCAGGTGTGTATGGGGGTTTCACAGTTTATCAGGATCCTGTCAGGTGTTTATGTGGGTTTCACAGTTCACTCCAGGCGCTGCTTCACAAACCACTGACCACCTCCAGGCGCGTATCCATTGTCTCTCGAGATAAGGAGGCCCAAAAGAAAGAACAGTTCATCAGGATCCTGCCAGGTGTGTATGGGGTTTTCACAGTGTATCAGTATCCTGCCAGGTGTGCATGTGTGTTTCACAGTTTATCAGTATCCTGCCAGGTGTGCATGGGGTTTTCACAGTCTATCAGGATACTGCCAGGTGTGTCTGGGGTTTTCACTGTGTATCAGGATCCTGCCAGGTGTGTATGGGCTTTTCACAGTTTATCAGGATCCTGCCAGGTGTGTATGGGGGTTTCACAGTTTATCAGGATCCTTCCAGGTGTGTATGCGGGTTTCACAGTTTATCAGGATCCTGCCAGGTGTGTATGGGGGTTTCAGAGTTTATCAGGATCCTTCCAGGTGTGTATGCGGGTTTCACAGTTTATCAGGATCCTGCCAGGTGTGTATGGGGGTTTCACAGTTTACCATGATCCTGCCAGGTGTGTATGTGGGTTGCACAGTCTATCAGGATCCTGCCAGGTGTGTATGGGGGTTTCACAGGGTATCAGTATCCTGCCAGGTGTGCATGTGTGTTTCACAGTTTATCAGTATCCTGCCAGGTGTTCATGGGGTTTTCACAGTCTATCAGTATGCTGCCAGGTGTGTATGGGAGTTTCACAGTGTGTCAGGATCCTGCCAGGTGTGTATGGGTTTTTCACAGTGTATCAGGATCCTGCCAGGTGTGTATGGGTGTTTCACAGTTTATCAGGGTCATGTCACGTGTTTATGTGGGTTTCACAGTTCATCAGGATCCTGCCAGGTTTGTATCGGGTTTTCACAGTGTCTCAGTATCCTGCCAGGTGTGCATGTGTGTTTCACAGTTTATCACTATCCTGCCAGGTGTGTATGGGGGTTTCACAGTTTATCAGGATCTTGCCAGGTGTGTATGGGTGTTTCACAGTCTATCAGGATCCTGCCAGGTGTGTATGGGGTTTTCACCGTGTATCAGGATCCTGCCAGGTGTGTATGGTGTTTTCACAGTTTATCAGGATCCTGCCAGGTCGGTATGTGGGTTTCACAGTTTATCAGGATCCTGCCAGGTGTGTATGTGGGTTTCACATTTTATCAGGATCCTGCCAGGTGTGTATGGGTTTTCACAGTTTATCGCTATCCTTCCTGGTATTTCTGGGGGTTTCACAGTGCATCAGGATCCTGCCAGATGTATATGGGGTTTTCACAGTGCATCAGGAACCTTCCAGATGTGTATGGGTGTTTCACAGTTCATCAGGATCCTGCCAGGTGTGTATGGGGTTTTCAAAGTATATCGGTATTCTTCCAGGTGTGCATGTGTGTTTCACAGTTTATCAGTATCCTGCCAGGTGTGTATGATGTTTTCACAGTCTATCAGGATCCTGCCAGGTGTGTATGGGGTTTTCACTGTGTATCAGGATCCTGCCAGGTGTGTATGGGGTTTTCAGTTTATCAGGATCCTGCCAGGTGTGTATGGGGGTTTCACAGTTTATCAGGATCCTGCAAGGTGTGTATGGTGGTTTCACAGTTTATCAGGATCCTGCCAGGTGTGTATGTGAGTTGCACAGTTTATCAGTATCCTGCCAGGTGTGTATGGGGGTTTCACAGTGTATTAGGATCCTGCCAGGTGTGTATGGTTTTTCACAGTGTATCAGGATACTGCCAGGTGTGTATGGGGTTTTCACAGTTGATCAGGAACTTGCCAGGTGTGTATGGGGATTTCACAGTGTATCAGGTTCGTGCCAGGTGTGTATGTGTGTTTCACATTTTATCAGGATCCTGACACGTGTGTATGGGATTTCACAGTGGTTCAGGATACTGCCAGGTGTGTTTGGGGTTTCAATGTGCATCAGGATACTGCCAGGTGTGTATGGGGTTTTCACAGTTTATCAGGATCCTGCCAGGAGTGTATGGGGTTTTCACAGTGTATCAGGATCCTGCCAGGTGTGTTTGGGGTTTTCACTGTGCATCAGGATCCTGCCAGTTGTGCATGGGGTTTTCACAGTGCATCAGTATCCTGCCAGGTGTGTTTGGGGTTTTCACAGTTGATCAGGAACCTGCCAGGTGTGTATGGGGATTTCACAGCGTATCAGGATCCTGCCAGGTGTGTATGATTGTTTCACATTTTATCAGGATCCTGCCACGACTGTATGGGGTTTCACAGTGGTTCAGGATCCTGCCAGGTGTGTATGGGGGTTTCACAGTTTATCAGGATCCTGCCAGGTGTGCATTGGGTTTCACAGTGTATCAGGATCCTGCCAGGTGTGTATGGGATTTTCACAGTGGATCAGGATCCTGCCAGGTGTGTATGGGTTTTTCACAGTGTATCAGGATCCTGCCAGGTGTGTGTGGGGTTTTTTCAGTGTATCAGGAACATGCCAGGTGTTTATGGGGATTTCACAGTGTATCAGGATCCTGCCAGGTGTGTATGTGGGTTTCACAGTGTATCAGGATCCTGCCAGGTGTGTATGGGGTTTTCACAGTGTATCAGGATCCTGTCAGGTGTGTATGGGGGTTTCACAGTTTATCAGGATCCTGCCAGGTGTGTATGTGCGTTGCACAGTTTATCAGGATCCTGCCAGGTGTGTATTGGGTTTCACAGTGTATCAGGATCCTGCCAGGTGTGTATAGGGTTTTCACAGTGTATCAGGATCCTGCCAGGTGTATATGGGTTTTCACATTGTATCAGGATTCTGCCAGGTGTGTATGGGGTCTTATCTGTGGATCAGGAACCTGCCAGGTGTTAATGGGGATTTCACAGTGTATCAGGATACTATCAGGTGTGTATGTGTTTTTCACAGTGTATCAGTATCCTGCCAGGTGTGTATGGGGTTTTCACAGTGTATCAGGATCCTGCCAGGTGTGTATGGGGGTTTCACAGTTTATCAGGATCCTGCCAGGTGTGTATGTGTGTTGCACAGTTTATCAGGATCCTGCCAGGTTTGTATGGGGGTTTCACAGTGTATCAGGATCCTGCCAGGTGTGTATGGGTTTGTCACAGTGTATCAGGATCCTGCCAGGTGTGTATGGAGGTTTCACAGTTTATCAGCATCCTGTCAGGTGTTTATGTGGGTTTCACAGTTCATAAGGATCCTGCCAGGTGTGTATGGGGTTTTCACAGTGTATCGGGATCCTGCCAGGTGTGTATGGAGGTTTCACAGTTTATCAGGATCCTGCCAGGTGTGTATGGGGGTTTCGCAGTGTATCAGGTTCCTGCCAGGTGTGTATGGGTTTTTCACAGTGTATCAGGATCCTGCCAGGTGTGTATGGAGGTTTCACAGTTTATCAGGATCCTGTCAGGTGTTTATGTGGGTTTCACAGTGTATCAGGATCCTGCCAGGTTTGTATGGGTTTTTCACAGTGTATCAGGATCCTGCCAGGTGTGTATGCAGGTTTCACAGTTTATCAGGATCCTGTCAGGTGTTTATGTGGGTTTCACAGTTCATCAGGATCCTGCCAGGTGTGTATGGGGTTTTCACAGTGTATCAGTATCCTGCCAGGTGTGCATGTGGGTTTCACAGTTTATCAGTATCCTGCCAGGTGTGCATGGGGGTTTCACAGTTTATCAGGATCCTGTCAGGTGTGTATGGGTGTTTCACAGTCTATCAGGATCCTGCCAGGTGTGTATGGGGTTTTCACAGTCTATCAGGATCCTGCCAGGTGTGCATCGGGTTTTCACTGTGTATCAGGATCCTGCCAGGTGTGTAAGGGGTTTTCACAGTTTATCAGGATCCTGCCAGGTGTGTATGGGGGTTTCACAGTTTATCAGTATCCTGCCAGGTGTGTATAGATGTTTCACAGTTTATCAGGATCCTGCCTGGTGTGTATGGGTGTTTCACTGTCTATCATGATCCTGCCAGGTGTGTATGGGGTTTTCACAGTCTATCAGGATCCTGCCAGGTGTGTAAGGGGTTTTCACTGTGTATCAGGATCCTGCCAGGTGTGTATGGGGTTTTCACAGTTTATCAGAATCCTGACAGGTGTGTATGGGGTTTTCACAGTTTATCAGGATCCAGCCAGGTGTGTATGTGGGTTTCACAGTTTATCAGGATCCCGCCAGGTGTGTCTGGGGGTTTCACAGTTTGTCAGGATCCTGCCAGGTGAGTTTGTCGGTTTCACAGTTTATCAGGATCCTGCCAGATGTGAGTGGGGTTTTCACAGTGCATCAGGATCCTGCCAGATGTGTATGGGGTTTTCACAGTGCATCAGGAACCTTCCAGATGTGTATGGGTGTTTCACAGTTCATCAGCATCCTGCCAGGTGTGTATGGGGTTTTCAAATTATATCAGTATTCTGCCAGGTGTGCATGTGTGTTTCACAGTTTATCAGTATCCTGCCAGGTGTGTATGGGGTTTTCACAGTCTATCAGGATCCTGCCAGGTGTGTATGGGGTTTTCACTGTGTATCAGGATCCTGCCAGGTGTGTATGGGGTTTTCACAGTTTATCAGGATCCTGCCAGGTGTGTATGTGGGTTTCACAGTGGTTCAGGATCCTGCCAGGTGTGTATGGGGGTTTCACAGTTTATCAGGATCCTGCCAGGTGTGCATTGGGTTTCACAGTGTATCAGGATCCTGCCAGGTGTGTATGGGATTTTCACAGTGGATCAGGATCCTGCCAGGTGTGTATAGGTTTTTCACAGTGTATCATGATCCTGCCAGGTGTGTGTGGGATTTTTTCAGTGGATCAGGAACCTGCCAGGTGTTTATGGGGATTTCACAGTGTATCAGGATCCTGCCAGGTGTGTATGTGGGTTTCACAGTGTATCAGGATCCTGCCAGGTGTGTATGGGGTTTTCACAGTGTATCAGGATTCTGTCAGGTGTGTATGGGGGTTTTACAGTTTATCAGGATCCTGCCAGGTGTGTATGTGGGTTGCACAGTTTATCAGGATCCTGCCAGGTGTGTCTGGGGGTTTCTCAGTTTATCAGGATCCTGCCAGGTGTGTATGTGGGTTTCACAGTTTATCAGGATCTCGCCAGGTGTGTCTGGGGGTTTCACAGTTTATCAGGATCCTGCCAGGTGTGTATGGGGTTTTCACTGTGCATCAGGATCCTGCCAGATGTGTATGGTGTTTTCTCCGTGCATGAGGATCCTTCCAGATGTGTATGGGTGTTTCACAGTTTATCAGGATCCTGCCACTTGTGTATGGGGTTTCACAGTTTATCAGGTTCCTGCCAGGTGTGTATGGGGGTTTCACAGTTTATCAGGATCCTGCAACATGTGTATAGGGTTTCACAGTTGTTCAGGATACTGCCAGGTGTGTATGGGGTTTTCACAGTTTATCAGGATCCAGCCAGGTGTGTATGTGGGTTTCACAGTTTATCAGGATCCCGCCAGGTGTGTCTGGGGGTTTCACAGTTTATCAGGATCCTGCCAGGTGAGTTTGTCGGTTTCACAGTTTATCAGGATCCTGCCAGATATGAGTGGGGTTTTCACAGTGCATCAGGATCCTGCCAGATGTGTATGGGGTTTTCACAGTGCATCAGGAACCTTCCAGATGTGTATGGGTGTTTCACAGTTCATCAGGATCCTGCCAGGTGTGTATGGGGTTTTCAAAGTATATCAGTATTCTGCCAGGTGTGCATGTGTGTTTCACAGTTTATCAGTATCCTGCCAGGTGTGTATAGGGTTTTCACAGTCTATCAGGATCCTGCCAGGTGTGTATGGGGTTTTCACTGTGTATCAGGATCCTGCCAGGTGTGTATGGGGTTTTCACAGTTTATCAGGTACCTGCCAGGTGTGTATGGTGGTTTCACAGTTTATCAGGATCCTGCCAGGTGTGTATGTGAGTTGCACAGTTTATCAGTATCCTGCCAGGTGTGTATGGGGGTTTCACAGTGTATTAGGATCCTGCCAGGTGTGTATGGTTTTTCACAGTGTATCAGGATAAAGCCAGGTGTGTATGGGGTTTTCACAGTTGATCAGGAACTTGCCAGGTGTGTATGGGGATTTCACAGTGTATCAGGTTCGTGCCAGGTGTGTCTGTGTGTTTCACATTTTATCAGGATCCTGACACGTGTGTATGGGATTTCACAGTGGTTCAGGATCCTGCCAGGTGTGTTTGGGGTTTCAATGTGCATCAGGATACTGCCAGGTGTGTATGGGGTTTTCACAGTGTATCAGGATCCTGCCAGGTGTGTATGGGGTTTTCACAGTGTATCAGGATCCTGCCAGGTGTGTTTGGGGTTTTCACTGTGCATCAGGATCCTGCCAGTTGTGCATGGGGTTTTCACAGTGCATCAGTATCCTGCCAGGTGTGTTTGGGGTTTTCACAGTTGATCAGGAACCTGCCAGGTGTGTATGGGGAATTCACAGCGTATCAGGATCCTGCCAGGTGTGTATGTTTGTTTCACATTTTATCAGGATCCTTCCACGAGTGTATGGGGTTTCACAGTGGTTCAGGATCCTGCCAGGTGTGTATGGGGGTTTCACAGTTTATCAGGATCCTGCCAGGTGTGCATTGGGTTTCACAGTGTATCAGGATCCTGCCAGGTGTGTATGGGATTTTCACAGTGGATCAGGATCCTGCCAGGTGTGTATGGGTTTTTCACAGTGTATCAGGATCCTGCCAGGTGTGTGTGGGGTTTTTTCAGTGGATCAGGAACCTGCCAGGTGTTTATGGGGATTTCACAGTGTATCAGGATCCTGCCAGGTGTGTATGTGGGTTTCACAGTGTATCAGGATCCTGCCAGGTGTGTATGCGGTTTTCACAGTGTATCAGGATCCTGTCAGGTGTGTATGGGGGTTTCACAGTTTATCAGGATCCTGCCAGGTGTGTATGTGGGTTGCACAGTTTATCAGGATCCTGCCAGGTGTGAATGGTGGTTTCACAGTGTATCAGGATCCTGCCAGGTGTGTATGGGTTTTTCACAGTGTATCAGGATCCTGCCAGGTGTGTCTGGGGGTTTCTCAGTTTATCAGGATCCTGCCAGGTGTGTATGTGGGTTTCACAGTTTATCAGGATCTCGCCAGGTGTGTCTGGGGGTTTACAGTTTATCAGGATCCTGCCAGGTGTGTATGGGGTTTTCACTGTGCATCAGGATCCTGCCAGATGTGTATGGTGTTTTCTCCGTGCATCAGGATCCTTCCAGATGTGTATGGGTGTTTCACAGTTTATCAGGATCCTGCCACTTGTGTATGGGGTTTCACAGTTTATCAGGTTCCTGCCAGGTGTGTATGGGGGTTTCACAGTTTATCAGGATCCTGCAACATGTGTATAGGGTTTCACAGTTGTTCAGGATACTGCCAGGTGTGTTTGGGGTTTTCACTGTGCATCAGTATCCTGCCAGGTGTGTATGGGGTTTTCACAGTGTATCAGGATCCTGCCAGGTGTGTATTGTTTTTCACAGTGTATCAGGATCCTGCCAGGTGTGTCTGGGGATTTCACAGCGCATCAGGATACTGCCAGGTGTGTATGGGGGTTTCACAGTTTATCAGGATCCTGCCAGGTGTGTATTGGGTTTCACAGTGTATCAGGATCCTGCCAGGTGTGTATGGGGTTTACACATTGTATCAGGATTCTGCCAGGTGTGTATGGGGTCTTATCTGTGGATCAGGAATCTGCCAGGTGTTAATGGGGATTTCACAGTGTATCAGGATACTCTCAGGTGTGTATGTGGGTTTCACAGTGTATCAGTATCCTGCCAGGTGTGTATGGGGTTTTCACAGTGTATCAGGATCCTGCCAGGTGTGTATGGGGGTTTCACAGTTTATCAGGATCCTGCCAGGTGTGTATGTGTGTTGCACAGTTTATCAGGATCCTGCCAGGTGTGTATGGGGGTTTCACAGTGTATCAGGATCCTGCCAGGTGTGTATGGGTTTGTCACAGTGTATCAGGATCCTGCCAGGTGTGTATGGAGGTTTCACAGTTTATCAGGATCCTGTCAGGTGTTTATGTGGGTTTCACAGTTCATCAGGATCCTGCCAGGTGTGTATGGGGTTTTCACAGTGTATCAGGATCCTGCCAGGTGTGTATGGAGGTTTCACTGTTTATCAGGATCCTGCCAGGTGTGTATGGGGGTTTCACAGTGTATCAGGTTCCTGCCAGGTGTGTATGGGTTTTTCACAGTGTATCAGGATCCTGCCAGGTGTGTATGGAGGTTTCACAGTTTATCAGGATCCTTTCAGGTGTTTATGTGGGTTTCACAGTGTATCAGGATCCTGCCAGGTGTGTATGGAGGTTTCACAGTTTATCAGGATCCTGTCAGGTGTTTATGTGGGTTTCGCAGTTCATCAGGATCCTGCCAGGTGTGTATGGGGTTTTCACAGTGTATCAGGATCCTGCCAGGTGTGTATGGAGGTTTCACAGTTTATCAGGATCCTGCCAGGTGTGTATGGGGGTTTCACAGTGTATCAGGTTCCTGCCAGGTGTGTATGGGTTTTTCACAGTGTATCAGGATCCTGCCAGGTGTGTATGGAGGTTTCACAGTTTATCAGGATCCTGTCAGGTGTTTATGTGGGTTTCACAGTGTATCAGGATCCTGCCAGGTGTGTATGGAGGTTTCACAGTTTATCAGGATCCTGTCAGGTGTTTATGTGGGTTTCGCAGTTCATCAGGATCCTGCCAGATGTGTATGGGGTTTTCACAGTGTATCAGTATCCTGCCAGGTGTGCATGTGGGTTTCACAGTTTATCAGTATCCTGCCAGGTGTGCATGGGGGTTTCACAGTTTATCAGGATCCTGCCAGGTGTGTATCGGGTTTTCACTGTGTATCAGGATCATGCCAGGTGTGTAAAGGGTTTTCACAGTTTATCAGGATCCTGCCTGGTGTGCATGGGGGTTTCACAGTTTCTCAGGATCCTGCCAGGTGTGTATGTGGGTTGCACAGTTTATCAGTATCCTGCCAGGTGTGTATGGGGGTTTCACAGTGTATCAGGATCCTGCCAGGTGTGTATGGGTTTTTCACAGTGAATCAGGATCCTGCCAGGTGTGTATGGGGGTTTCACAGTTTATCAGGGTCCTGTCAGGTGTTTGTGTGGGTTTCACAGTTCGTCAGGATCCTGCCAGGTGTGTATCGGGTTTTCACAGTGTATCAGTATCCTGCCAGGTGTGCATGTGTGTTTCACAGTTTATCAGTATCCTGCCAGGTGTGTATGGGTGTTTCACAGATTATCAGGATCCTGCCAGGTGTGTATGGGTGTTTCACAGTCTATCAGGATCCTGCCAGGTGTATATGGGGTTTTCACAGTCTATCAAGATCCTGCCAGGTGTGTAAGGGGTTTTCACTGTGTATCAGGATCCTGCCAGGTGTGTATGGGGTTTTCACAGTTTATCAGAATCCTGCCAGGTGTGTATGGGGTTTTCACAGTTTATCAGGATCCAGCCAGGTGTGTATGTGGGTTTCACAGTTTATCAGGATCCCGCCAGGTGTGTCTGGGGGTTTCACAGTTTGTCAGGATCCTGCCAGGTGAGTTTGTCGGTTTCACAGTTTATCACGATCCTGCCAGATGTGAGTGGGGTTTTCACAGTGCATCAGGATCCTGCCAGATGTGTTTGGGGTTTTCACAGTGCATCAGGAACCTTCCAGATGTGTATGGGTGTTTCACAGTTTATCAGGATCCCGCCAGGTGTGTCTGGGGGTTTCACAGTTTGTCAGGATCCTGCCAGGTGAGTTTGTCGGTTTCACAGTTTATCAGGATCCTGCCAGATGTGAGTGGGGTTTTCACAGTGCATCAGGATCCTGCCAGATGTGTTTGGGGTTTTCACAGTGCATCAGGAACCTTCCAGATGTGTATGGGTGTTTCACAGTTCATCAGGATCCTGCCAGGTGTGTATGGGGTTTTCAAAGTATATCAGTATTCTGCCAGGTGTGCATGTGTGTTTCACAGTTTATCAGTATCCTGCCAGGTGTGTATGGGGTTTTCACAGTCTATCAGGATCCTGCCAGGTGTGTATGGGGTTTTCACTGTGTATCAGGATCCTGCCAGGTGTGTATGGGGTTTTCACAGTTTATCAGGATCCTGCCAGGTGTGTTTGGGGGTTTCACAGTTTATCAGGATCCTGCAAGGTGTGTATGGTGGTTTCACAGTTTATCAGGATCCTGCCTGGTGTGTATGGGGTTTTCACAGTGTATCAGGATCCTGCCAGGTGTGTTTGGGATTTTCACTGTGCATCAGGATCCTGCCAGTTGTGCATGGGGTTTTCACAGTGCATCAGTATCCTGCCAGGTGTGTTTGGGGTTTTCACAGTTGATCAGGAACCTGCCATGTGTATGGGGGTTTCACATTGTATCAGGATCCTGCCAGGTGTGTATGGGGTTTTCACAGTGGATCAGGATCCTGCCAGGTGTGTATGGGGTTTTACCTGTGGATCAGGAACCTGCCTGGTGTTTATGGGGATTTCACAGTGTATCAGGATCCTACCAGGTGTGTATGTGGGTTTCACAGTGTATCAGGATCCTGCCAGGTGTGTATGGGGTTTTCACAGTGTATCAGGATCCTGCCAGGTGTGTATGGAGGTTTCACAGTTTATCAGGATCCTGTCAGGTGTTTATGTGGGTTTCGCAGTTCATCAGGATCCTGCCAGGTGTGTATGGGGTTTTCACAGTGTATCAGGATCCTGCCAGGTGTGTATGGAGGTTTCACAGTTTATCAGGATCCTGCCAGGTGTGTATGGGGGTTTCACAGTGTATCAGGTTCCTGCCAGGTGTGTATGGGTTTTTCACAGTGTATCAGGATCCTGCCAGGTGTGTATGGAGGTTTCACAGTTTATCAGGATCCTGTCAGGTGTTTATGTGGGTTTCACAGTGTATCAGGATCCTGCCAGGTGTGTATGGAGGTTTCACAGTTTATCAGGATCCTGTCAGGTGTTTATGTGGGTTTCGCAGTTCATCAGGATCCTGCCAGGTGTGTATGGGGTTTTCACAGTGTATCAGTATCCTGCCAGGTGTGCATGTGGGTTTCACAGTTTATCAGTATCCTGCCAGGTGTGCATGGGGGTTTCACAGTTTATCAGGATCCTGCCAGGTGTGTATCGGGTTTTCACTGTGTATCAGGATCATGCCAGGTGTGTAAAGGGTTTTCACAGTTTATCAGGATCCTGCCTGGTGTGCATGGGGGATTCACAGTTTCTCAGGATCCTGCCAGGTGTGTATGTGGGTTGCACAGTTTATCAGTATCCTGCCAGGTGTGTATGGGGGTTTCACAGTGTATCAGGATCCTGCCAGGTGTGTATGGGTTTTTCACAGTGAATCAGGATCCTGCCAGGTGTGTATGGGGGTTTCACAGTTTATCAGGGTCCTGTCAGGTGTTTGTGTGGGTTTCACAGTTCATCAGGATCCTGCCAGGTGTGTATCGGGTTTTCACAGTGTCTCAGTATCCTGCCAGGTGTGCATGTGTGTTTCACAGTTTATCAGTATCCTGCCAGGTGTGTATGGGTGTTTCACAGATTATCAGGATCCTGCCAGGTGTGTATGGGTGTTTCACAGTCTATCAGGATCCTGCCAGGTGTATATGGGGTTTTCACAGTCTATCAAGATCCTGCCAGGTGTGTAAGGGGTTTTCACTGTGTATCAGGATCCTGCCAGGTGTGTATGGGGTTTTCACAGTTTATCAGAATCCTGCCAGGTGTGTATGGGGTTTTCACAGTTTATCAGGATCCAGCCAGGTGTGTATGTGGGTTTCACAGTTTATCAGGATCCCGCCAGGTGTGTCTGGGGGTTTCACAGTTTGTCAGGATCCTGCCAGGTGAGTTTGTCGGTTTCACAGTTTATCAGGATCCTGCCAGATGTGAGTGGGGTTTTCACAGTGCATCAGGATCCTGCCAGATGTGTTTGGGGTTTTCACAGTGCATCAGGAACCTTCCAGATGTGTATGGGTGTTTCACAGTTCATCAGGATCCTGCCAGGTGTGTATGGGGTTTTCAAAGTATATCAGTATTCTGCCAGGTGTGCATGTGTGTTTCACAGTTTATCAGTATCCTGCCAGGTGTGTATGGGGTTTTCACAGTCTATCAGGATCCTGCCAGGTGTGTATGGGGTTTTCACTGTGTATCAGGATCCTGCCAGGTGTGTATGGGGTTTTCACAGTTTATCAGGATCCTGCCAGGTGTGTTTGGGGGTTTCACAGTTTATCAGGATCCTGCAAGGTGTGTATGGTGGTTTCACAGTTTATCAGGATCCTGCCTGGTGTGTATGGGGTTTTCACAGTGTATCAGGATCCTGCCAGGTGTGTTTGGGGTTTTCACTGTGCATCAGGATCCTGCCAGTTGTGCATGGGGTTTTCACAGTGCATCAGTATCCTGCCAGGTGTGTTTGGGGTTTTCACAGTTGATCAGGAACCTGCCATGTGTATGGGGGTTTCACATTGTATCAGGATCCTGCCAGGTGTGTATGGGGTTTTCACAGTGGATCAGGATCCTGCCAGGTGTGTATGGGGTTTTACCTGTGGATCAGGAACCTGCCTGGTGTTTATGGGGATTTCACAGTGTATCAGGATCCTACCAGGTGTGTATGTGGGTTTCACAGTGTATCAGGATCCTGCCAGGTGTGTATGGGGTTTTCACAGTGTATCAGGATCCTGCCAGGTGTGTATGGGGTTTTCACAGTGTATCAGGATCCTGCCACGTGTGTATGTGTGTTGCACAGTTTATCAGGATACTGCCAGGTGTGTATGGGATTTCACAGTGTTTCAGGATCCTGCCAGGTGTGTTTGGGGTTTCAATGTGCATCAGGATACTGCCAGGTGTGTATGGGGTTTTCACAGTGTATCAGGATCCTGCCAGGTGTGTATGGGGTTTTCACAGTGGATCAGGATCCTGCCAGGTGTGTATGGGGTTTTCACTGTGCATCAGGATCCTGCCAGTTGTGTAAGGGGTTTTCACAGTGTATCAGAATCCTGCCATGTGTGTTTCGGGCTTTCACAGTTGATCAGGAACCTGCCAGGTGTGTCTGGGGATTTCACAGCGCATCATGATCCTGCCTGGTTTGCATGGGGGTTTCACAGTTTATCAGGATCCTGCCAGGTGTATTGGGTTTCACAGTGTATCAGGATCCTGCCAGGTGTGTATGGGGTTTTCACAGTGGATCAGGATCCTGCCAGGTGTGTATGGGGTTTTCAGAGTGTATCAGGATCCTGCCAGGTGTGTATGGGGTTTTATCTGTGGATCAGCAACCTGCCAGGTGTTTATGGGGATTTCACAGTGTATCAGGATCCTGTCAGGTGTGTATGTGGGTTTCACAGTGTATCAGGATCCTGCCAGGTGTGTATGGGGTTTTCACAGTGTATCAGTATCCTGCCAGGTGTGTATGGACTTTTCACAGTGAATCAGGATCCTGCCAGGTGTGTATGGGGGTTTCACAGTTTATCAGGATCCTGCCAGGTGTGTATGTGTGTTGCACATTTTATCAGGATCCTGCCAGGTGTGTATGGGGGTTTCACAGTGTATCAGGATCCTGACAGGTGTGTATGGGTTTATCACAGTGTATCAGGATCCTGCCAGGTGTGTATGGGGGTTTCACAGTTTATCAGGATCCTGTCAGGTGTTTATGTGGGTTTCACAGTTCATCAGGATCCTGCCAGGTGTGTATGGGGTTTTCACATGTGTATCAGGATCCTGCCAGGTGTGTATGGGCTTTTCACAGTTTATCAGGATCCTGCCAGGTGTGTATGGGGTTTTCACATGTGTATCAGGATCCTGCCAGGTGTGTATGGGCTTTTCACAGTTTATCAGGATCCTGCCAGGTGTGTATGGGTGTTTCACAGTTTATCAGGATCCTTCCAGGTGTGTATGGGGGTTTCACAGTTTATCAGGATCCTGCCAGGTGAGTATGGGGGTTTCACAGTTTATCAGGATCCTGCCAGGTGTGTATGTGGGTTGCACAGTCTATCAGGATCCTGCCAGGTGTGTATGGGGTTTTCACAGTGTATCAGTATCGTGCCAGGTGTGCATGTGTGTTTCACAGTTTATCAGTATCCTGCCAGGTGTGCATGGGGTTTTCACAGTCTATCAGTATGCTGCCAGGTGTGTATGGGAGTTTCACAGTGTGTCAGGATCCAGCCAGGTGTGTATGTGGGTTTCACAGTTTATCAGGATCCCGCCAGGTGTGTCTGGGGGTTTCACAGTTTATCAGGATCCTGCCAGGTGAGTTTGTCGGTTTCACAGTTTATCAGGATCCTGCCAGATGTGAGTGGGGTTTTCACAGTGCATCAGGATCCTGCCAGATGTGTATGGGGTATTCACAGTGCATCAGGAACCTTCCAGATGTGTATGGGTGTTTCACAGTTCATCAGGATCCTGCCAGGTGTGTATGGGGTTTTCAAAGTATATCAGTATTCTGCCAGGTGTGCATGTGTGTTTCACAGTTTATCAGTATCCTGCCAGATGTGTATGGGGGTTTCACAGTTTATCAGGATCCTGCCAGGTGCGTATGGGTGTTTCACAGTCAATCAGGATCCTGCCAGGTGTGTATGGGGTTTTCACAGTCTATCAGGATCCTGCCAGGTGTGTATGGGGTTTACACTGTGTATCAGGATCCTGCCAGGTGTGTATGGGGTTTTCACAGTTTATCAGGATCCTGCCAGGTGTGTATGGGGGTTTCACAGTTTATCAGGATCCTGCAAGGTGTGTCTGGTGGTTTCACAGTTTATCAGGATCCTGCCAGGTGTGTATGTGAGTTGCACAGTTTATCAGTATCCTGCCAGGTGTGTATGGGGGTTTCACAGTGTATTAGGATCCTGCCAGGTGTGTATGGTTTTTCACAGTGTATCAGGATACTGCCAGGTGTGTATGGGGTTTTCACAGTTGATCAGGAACTTGCCAGGTGTGTATGGGGTTTTCACAGTGTATCAGGATACTGCCAGGTGTGATTGGGGTTTCAATGTGCATCAGGATACTGCCAGGTGTGTATGGGGTTTTCACAGTGTATCAGGATCCTGCCAGGTGTGTATGGGGTTTTGACAGTGTATCAGGATCCTGCCAGGTGTGTTTGGGGTTTTCACTGTGCATCAGGATTCTGCCAGTTGTGCATGGGGTTTTCACAGTGCATCAGTATCCTGCCAGGTGTGTTTGGGGTTTTCACAGTTGATCAGGAACCTGCCAGGGGTGTATGGGGATTTCACAGCGTATCAGGATCCTGCCAGGTGTGTATGCGGGTTTCACAGTTTATCAGGATCCTGCCAGGTGTGTATTGGGTTTCACAGTGTATCAGGATCCTGCCAGGTGTGTATGGGGTTTTCACAGTGGATCAGGATCCTGCCAGGTGTGTATGGGGTTTTACCTGTGGATCAGGAACCTGCCAGGTGTTTATGGGGATTTCACAGTGTATCAGGATCCTGCCAGGTGTGTATGTGGGTTTCACAGTGTATCAGGATCCTGCCAGGTGTGAATGGGGTTTTCACAGTGTATCAGGATCCTGCCAGGTGTGTATGGGGTTTTCACAGTGTATCAGGATCCTGCCAGGTGTGTTTGGGGTTTTCACTGTGCATCAGGATCCTGCCAGTTGTGTCTGGGGTTTTCACAATGTATCAGAATCCTGCCATGTGTGTTTCGGGTTTTCACAGTTGATCAGGAACCTGCCAGGTGTGTCTGGGCATTTCACAGCGTATCATGATCCTGCCTGGTGTGTATGGGGGTTTCACAGTTTATCAGGATCCTGCCACGTGTGTATGTGTGTTGCACAGTTTATCAGGATCCTGCCAGGTGTGTATGGGATTTCACAGTCTTTCAGGATCCTGCCAGGTGTGTTTGGGGTTTCAATGTGCATCAGGATACTGCCAGGTGTGTATGGGGTGTTCACAGTGTATCAGGATCCTGCCAGGTGTGTATGGGGTTTTCACAGTGTATCAGGATCCTGCCAGGTGCGTTTGGGGTTTTCACTGTGCATCAGGATCCTGCCAGTTGTGTCTGGGGTTTTCACAATGTATCAGAATCCTGCCATGTGTGTTTCGGGTTTTCACAGTTGATCAGGAACCTGCCAGGTGTGTCTGGGCATTTCACAGCGTATCATGATCCTGCCAGGTGTGTATGGGGTTTTCAGTGTGTATCAGGATCCTGCCAGGTGTGTATGGGGTTTTATCTGTGGATCAGCAACCTGCCAGGTGTTTATGGGGATTTCACAGTGTATCAGGATCCTGTCAGGTGTGTATGTGGGTTTCACAGTGTATCAGGATCCTGCCAGGTGTGTATGGGGTTTTCACAGTGTATCAGTATCCTGCCAGGTGTGTATGGACTTTTCACAGTGAATCAGGATCCTGCCAGGTGTGTATGGGGGTTTCACAGTTTATCAGGATCCTGCCAGGTGTGTATGTGTGTTGCACAGTTTATCAGGATCCTGCCAGGTGTGTATGGGGGTTTCACAGTGTATCAGGATCCTGACAGGTGTGTATGGGTTTATCACAGTGTATCAGGATCCTGCCAGGTGTGTATGGGGGTTTCACAGTTTATCAGGATCCTGTCAGGTGTTTATGTGGGTTTCACAGTTCATCAGGATCCTGCCAGGTGTGTATGGGGTTTTCACAGTGTGTCAGTATCCTGCCAGGTGTGCATGTGTGTTTCACAGTTTATCAGTATCCTGCCAGGTGTGCATGGGGTTTCACAGTCTATCAGGATCCTGCCAGGTGTGTATGGGGTTTTCACATGTGTATCAGGATCCTGCCAGGTGTGTATGGGCTTTTCACAGTTTATCAGGATCCTGCCAGGTGTGTATGGGGGTTTCACAGTTTATCAGGATCCTTCCAGGTGTGTATGGGTGTTTCACAGTTTATCAGGATCCTGCCAGGTGAGTATGGGGGTTTCACAGTTTATCAGGATCCTGCCAGGTGTGTATGTGGGTTGCACAGTCTATCAGGATCCTGCCAGGTGTGTATGGGGTTTTCACAGTGTATCAGTATCGTGCCAGGTGTGCATGTGTGTTTCACAGTTTATCAGTATCCTGCCAGGTGTGCATGGGGTTTTCACAGTCTATCAGTATGCTGCCAGGTGTGTATGGGAGTTTCACAGTGTGTCAGGATCCAGCCAGGTGTGTATGTGGGTTTCACAGTTTATCAGGATCCCGCCAGGTGTGTCTGGGGGTTTCACAGTTTATCAGGATCCTGCCAGGTGAGTTTGTCGGTTTCACAGTTTATCAGGATCCTGCCAGATGTGAGTGGGGTTTTCACAGTGCATCAGGATCCTGCCAGATGTGTATGGGGTATTCACAGTGCATCAGGAACCTTCCAGATGTGTATGGGTGTTTCACAGTTCATCAGGATCCTGCCAGGTGTGTATGGGGTTTTCAAAGTATATCAGTATTCTGCCAGGTGTGCATGTGTGTTTCACAGTTTATCAGTATCCTGCCAGATGTGTATGGGGGTTTCACAGTTTATCAGGATCCTGCCAGGTGCGTATGGGTGTTTCACAGTCAATCAGGATCCTGCCAGGTGTGTATGGGGTTTTCACAGTCTATCAGGATCCTGCCAGGTGTGTATGGGGTTTACACTGTGTATCAGGATCCTGCCAGGTGTGTATGGGGTTTTCACAGTTTATCAGGATCCTGCCAGGTGTGTATGGGGGTTTCACAGTTTATCAGGATCCTGCAAGGTGTGACTGGTGGTTTCACAGTTTATCAGGATCCTGCCAGGTGTGTATGTGAGTTGCACAGTTTATCAGTATCCTGCCAGGTGTGTATGGGGGTTTCACAGTGTATTAGGCTCCTGCCAGGTGTGTATGGTTTTTCACAGTGTATCAGGATACTGCCAGGTGTGTATGGGGTTTTCACAGTTGATCAGGAACTTGCCAGGTGTGTATGGGGTTTTCACAGTGTATCAGGATCCTGCCAGGTGTGTTTGGGGTTTCAATGTGCATCAGGATACTGCCAGGTGTGTATGGGGTTTTCACAGTGTATCAGGATCCTGCCAGGTGTGTATGGGGTTTTGACAGTGTATCAGGATCCTGCCAGGTGTGTTTGGGGTTTTCACTGTGCATCAGGATTCTGCCAGTTGTGCATGGGGTTTTCACAGTGCATCAGTATCCTGCCAGGTGTGTTTGGGGTTTTCACAGTTGATCAGGAACCTGCCAGGGGTGTATGGGGATTTCACAGCGTATCAGGATCCTGCCAGGTGTGTATGCGGGTTTCACAGTTTATCAGGATCCTGCCAGGTGTGTATTGGGTTTCACAGTGTATCAGGATCCTGCCAGGTGTGTATGGGGTTTTCACAGTGGATCAGGATCCTGCCAGGTGTGTATGGGGTTTTACCTGTGGATCAGGAACCTGCCAGGTGTTTATGGGGATTTCACAGTGTTTCAGGATCCTGCCAGGTGTGTATGTGGGTTTCACAGTGTATCAGGAACCTGCCAGGTGTGAATGGGGTTTTCACATGTGTATCAGGATCCTGCCAGGTGTGTATGGGCTTTTCACAGTTTATCAGGATCCTGCCAGGTGTGTATGGGGGTTTCACAGTTTATCAGGATCCTTCCAGGTGTGTATGGGGGTTTCACAGTTTATCAGGATCCTGCCAGGTGAGTATGGGGGTTTCACAGTTTATCAGGATCCTGCCAGGTGTGTATGTGGGTTGCACAGTCTATCAGGATCCTGCCAGGTGTGTATGGGGTTTTCACAGTGTATCAGTATCGTGCCAGGTGTGCATGTGTGTTTCACAGTTTATCAGTATCCTGCCAGGTGTGCATGGGGTTTTCACAGTCTATCAGTATGCTGCCAGGTGTGTATGGGAGTTTCACAGTGTGTCAGGATCCAGCCAGGTGTGTATGTGGGTTTCACAGTTTATCAGGATCCCGCCAGGTGTGTCTGGGGGTTTCACAGTTTATCAGGATCCTGCCAGGTGAGTTTGTCGGTTTCACAGTTTATCAGGATCCTGCCAGATGTGAGTGGGGTTTTCACAGTGCATCAGGATCCTGCCAGATGTGTATGGGGTATTCACAGTGCATCAGGAGCCTTCCAGATGTGTATGGGTGTTTCACAGTTCATCAGGATCCTGCCAGGTGTGTATGGGGTTTTCAAAGTATATCAGTATTCTGCCAGGTGTGCATGTGTGTTTCACAGTTTATCAGTATCCTGCCAGATGTGTATGGGGGTTTCACAGTTTATCAGGATCCTGCCAGGTGCGTATGGGTGTTTCACAGTCAATCAGGATCCTGCCAGGTGTGTATGGGGTTTTCACAGTCTATCAGGATCCTGCCAGGTGTGTATGGGGTTTACACTGTGTATCAGGATCCTGCCAGGTGTGTATGGGGTTTTCACAGTTTATCAGGATCCTGCCAGGTGTGTATGGGGGTTTCACAGTTTATCAGGATCCTGCAAGGTGTGTCTGGTGGTTTCACAGTTTATCAGGATCCTGCCAGGTGTGTATGTGAGTTGCACAGTTTATCAGTATCCTGCCAGGTGTGTATGGGGGTTTCACAGTGTATTAGGCTCCTGCCAGGTGTGTATGGTTTATCACAGTGTATCAGGATACTGCCAGGTGTGTATGGGGTTTTCACAGTTGATCAGGAACTTGCCAGGTGTGTATGGGGTTTTCACAGTGTATCAGGATCCTGCCAGGTGTGTTTGGGGTTTCAATGTGCATCAGGATACTGCCAGGTGTGTATGGGGTTTTCACAGTGTATCAGGATCCTGCCAGGTGTGTATGGGGTTTTGACAGTGTATCAGGATCCTGCCAGGTGTGTTTGGGGTTTTCACTGTGCATCAGGATTCTGCCAGTTGTGCATGGGGTTTTCACAGTGCATCAGTATCCTGCCAGGTGTGTTTGGGGTTTTCACAGTTGATCAGGAACCTGCCAGGGGTGTATGGGGATTTCACAGCGTATCAGGATCCTGCCAGGTGTGTATGCGGGTTTCACAGTTTATCAGGATCCTGCCAGGTGTGTATTGGGTTTCACAGTGTATCAGGATCCTGCCAGGTGTGTATGGGGTTTTCACAGTGGATCAGGATCCTGCCAGGTGTGTATGGGGTTTTACCTGTGGATCAGGAACCTGCCAGGTGTTTATGGGGATTTCACAGTGTTTCAGGATCCTGCCAGGTGTGTATGTGGGTTTCACAGTGTATCAGGAACCTGCCAGGTGTGAATGGGGTTTTCACAGTGTATCATGATCCTGCCAGGTGTGTATGGGGTTTTCACAGTGTATCAGGATCCTGCCAGGTGTGTATGGGTGTTTCACAGTTTATCAGGATCCTGCCACGTGTGTATGTGTGTTGCACAGTTTATCAGGATCCTGCCAGGTGTGTATGGGATTTCACAGTCTTTCAGGGTCCTGCCAGGTGTGTTTGGGGTTTCAATGTGCATCAGGATACTGCCAGGTGTGTATGGGGTGTTCACAGTGTATCAGGATCCTGCCAGGTGTGTATGGGGTTTTCACAGTGTATCAGGATCCTGCCAGGTGTGTTTGGGGTTTTCACTGTGCATCAGGATCCTGCCAGTTGTGTCTGGGGTTTTCACAATGTATCAGAATCCTGCCATGTGTGTTTCGGGTTTTCACAGTTGATCAGGAACCTGCCAGGTGTGTCTGGGCATTTCACAGCGTATCATGATCCTGCCTGGTGTGTATGGGGGTTTCACAGTTTATCAGGATCCTGCCAGGTGTGTATTGGGTTTCACAGTGTATCAGGATCCTGCCAGGTGTGTATGGGGTTTTCACAGTGGATCAGGATCCTGCCAGGTGTGTATGGGGTTTTCACAGTGTATCAGGATCCTGCCAGGTGTGTATGGGGTTTTATCTGTGGATCAGCAACCTGCCAGGTGTTTATGGGGATTTAACAGTGTATCAGGATCCTGCCAGGTGTGTATGTGGGTTTCACAGTGTATCAGGATCCTGCCAGGTGTGTATGGGGTTTTCACAGTGTATCAGGATCCTGCCAGGTGTGTATGTGTGTTGCACAGTTTATCAGGATCCTGCCAGGTGTGTATGGGGGTTTCACAGTGTATCAGGATCCTGCCAGGTGTGTATGGGGGTTTCACAGTTTATCAGGATCCTGCCAGTTGTGTATGTGTGTTGCACAGTTTATCAGGATCCTGCCAGGTGTGTATGGGGGTTTCACAGTGTATCAGGATCCTGCCAGGTGTGTATGGGTTTTACACAGTGTATCAGGATCCTGCCAGGTGTGTATGGGGGTTTCACAGTTTATCAGGATCCTGTCAGGTGTTTATGTGGGTTTCACAGTTCATCAGGATCCTGCCAGGTGTGTATGGTGTTTTCACAGTGTATCAGTATCCTGCCAGGTGTGCATGTGTGTTTCACAGTTTATCAGTATCCTGCCAGGTGTGCATGGGGTTTTCACAGTCTATCAGGATACTGCCAGGTGTGTCTGGGGTTTTCACTGTGTATCAGGATCCTGCCAGGTGTGTATGGGCTTTTCACAGTTTATCAGGATCCTGCCAGGTGTGTATGGGGGTTTCACAGTTTATCAGGATCCTTCCAGGTGTGTATGCGGGTTTCACAGTTTATCAGGATCCTGCCAGGTGTGTATGGGGGTTTCACAGTTTATCAGGATCCTTCCAGGTGTGTATGCGGGTTTCACAGTTTATCAGGATCCTGCCAGGTGTGTATGGGGGTTTCACAGTTTACCATGATCCTGCCAGGTGTGTATGTGGGTTGCACAGTCTATCAGGATCCTGCCAGGTGTGTATGGGGGTTTCACAGTGTATCAGTATCCTGCCAGGTGTGCATGTGTGTTTCACAGTTTATCAGTATCCTGCCAGGTGTTCATGGGGTTTTCACAGTCTATCAGTATGCTGCCAGGTGTGTATGAAGGTTCACAGTGTGTCAGGATCCTGCCAGGTGTGTATGGGTTTTTCACAGTGTATCAGGATCCTGCCAGGTGTGTATGGGTGTTTCACAGTTTATCAGGGTCATGTCACGTGTTTATGTGGGTTTCACAGTTCATCGGGATCCTGCCAGGTTTGTATCGGGTTTTCACATTGTCTCAGTATCCTGCCAGGTGTGCATGTGTGTTTCACAGTTTATCACTATCCTGCCAGGTGTGTATGGGGGTTTAACAGTTTATCAGGATCTTGCCAGGTGTGTATGGGTGTTTCACAGTCTATCAGGATCCTGCCAGGTGTGTATGGGGTTTTCACCGTGTATCAGGATCCTGCCAGGTGTGTATGGTGTTTTCACAGTTTATCAGGATCCTGCCAGGTCTGTATGTGGGTTTCACAGTTTATCAGGATCCTGCCAGGTGTGTATGTGGGTTTCACATTTTATCAGGATCCTGCCAGGTGTGTATGGGGTTTTCACAGTTTATCGCTATCCTTCCTGGTATTTCTGGGGGTTTCACAGTTTATCAGGATCCTGCCAGGTGAGTATGTGGGTTTCACAGTTTATCAGGATCCTGCCAGATGTGAGTGGGGATTTCACAGTGCATCAGGATCCTGCCAGATGTGTATGGGGTTTTCACAGTGCATCAGGATCCTTCCAGATGTGTATGGGTGTTTCACAGTGTATCATGATCCTGCCACGTGTGCATGGGGTTTCACAGTATATCAGGGTCCTGCAGGTGTGTATGCGGGTTTCACAGTTTATCAGGCTCCTGCCTGGTTTTTATGTGGGTTTCACAGTTTATCAGGATCCTGCCAGGTGTGTATGGGATTTCACAGTCTTTCAGGATCCTGCCAGGTGTGTTTGGGGTTTCAATGTGCATCAGGATACTGCCAGGTGTGTATGGGGTTTTCACAGTGTATCAGTTTCCTGCCAGGTGTGTATGGGGTTTTCACAGTGTATCAGGATCCTGCCAGGTGTGTTTGGGGTTTTCACTGTGCATCAGGATCCTGCCAGTTGTGTCTGGTTTTTTCACAGTGTATCAGAATCCTGCCATGTGTGTTTCGGGTTTTCACAGTTGATCAGGAACCTGCCAGGTGTGTCTGGGCATTTCACAGCGTATCATGATCCTGCCTGGTGTGTATGGGGGTTTCACAGTGTATCAGGATCCTGCCAGGTGTGTATGGGGTTTTCACAGTGGATCAGGATCCTGCCAGGTGTGTATGGGGTTTTCACAGTGTATCAGGATCCTGCCAGGTGTGTATGGGGTTTTATCTGTGGATCAGCAACCTGCCAGGTGTTTATGGGGATTTCACAGTGTATCAGGATCCTGCCAGGTGTGTATGTGGGTTTCACAGTGTATCAGGATCCTGCCAGGTGTGTATGGGGTTTTCACAGTGTATCAGGATCCTGCCAGGTGTGTATGGACTTTTCACAGTGTATCAGGATCCTGCCAGGTGTGTATGGGGGTTTCACAGTTTATCAGGATCCTGCCAGTTGTGTATGTGTGTTGCACAGTTTATCAGGATCCTGCCAGGTGTGTATGGGGGTTTCACAGTGTATCAGGATCCCGCCAGGTGTGTCTGGGGGTTTCACAGTTTATCAGGATCCTGCCAGGTGAGTTTGTCGGTTTCACAGTTTATCAGGATCCTGCCAGATGTGAGTGGGGTTTTCACAGTGCATCAGGATCCTGCCAGATGTGTATGGGGTATTCACAGTGCATCAGGAACCTTCCAGATGTGTATGGGTGTTTCACAGTTCATCAGGATCCTGCCAGGTGTGTATGGGGTTTTCAAAGTATATCAGTATTCTGCCAGGTGTGCATGTGTGTTTCACAGTTTATCAGTATCCTGCCAGATGTGTATGGGGGTTTCACAGTTTATCAGGATCCTGCCAGGTGCGTATGGGTGTTTCACAGTCAATCAGGATCCTGCCAGGTGTGTATGGGGTTTTCACAGTCTATCAGGATCCTGCCAGGTGTGTATGGGGTTTACACTGTGTATCAGGATCCTGCCAGGTGTGTATGGGGTTTTCACAGTTTATCAGGATCCTGCCAGGTGTGTATGGGGGTTTCACAGTTTATCAGGATCCTGCAAGGTGTGTCTGGTGGTTTCACAGTTTATCAGGATCCTGCCAGGTGTGTATGTGAGTTGCACAGTTTATCAGTATCCTGCCAGGTGTGTATGGGGGTTTCACAGTGTATTAGGCTCCTGCCAGGTGTGTATGGTTTTTCACAGTGTATCAGGATACTGCCAGGTGTGTATGGGGTTTTCACAGTTGATCAGGAACTTGCCAGGTGTGTATGGGGTTTTCACAGTGTATCAGGATCCTGCCAGGTGTGTTTGGGGTTTCAATGTGCATCAGGATACTGCCAGGTGTGTATGGGGTTTTCACAGTGTATCAGGATCCTGCCAGGTGTGTATGGGGTTTTGACAGTGTATCAGGATCCTGCCAGGTGTGTTTGGGGTCTTCACTGTGCATCAGGATTCTGCCAGTTGTGCATGGGGTTTTCACAGTGCATCGGTATCCTGCCAGGTGTGTTTGGGGTTTTCACAGTTGATCAGGAACCTGCCAGGGGTGTATGGGGATTTCACAGCGTATCAGGATCCTGCCAGGTGTGTATGCGGGTTTCACAGTTTATCAGGATCCTGCCAGGTGTGTATTGGGTTTCACAGTGTATCAGGATCCTGCCAGGTGTGTATGGGGTTTTCACAGTGGGTCAGGATCCTGCCAGGTGTGTATGGGGTTTTACCTGTGGATCAGGAACCTGCCAGGTGTTTATGGGGATTTCACAGTGTATCAGAATCCTGCCAGGTGTGTATGTGGGTTTCACAGTGTATCAGGATCCTGCCAGGTGTGAATGGGGTTTTCACAGTGTATCATGATCCTGCCAGGTGTGTATGGGGTTTTCACAGTGTATCAGGATCCTGCCAGGTGTGTATGGGTGTTTCACAGTTTATCAGGATCCTGCCACGTGTGTATGTGTGTTGCACAGTTTATCAGGATCCTGCCAGGTGTGTATGGGATTTCACAGTCTTTCAGGGTCCTGCCAGGTGTGTTTGGGGTTTCAATGTGCATCAGGATACTGCCAGGTGTGTATGGGGTGTTCACAGTGTATCAGGATCCTGCCAGGTGTGTATGGGGTTTTCACAGTGTATCAGGATCCTGCCAGGTGTGTTTGGGGTTTTCACTGTGCATCAGGATCCTGCCAGTTGTGTCTGGGGTTTTCACAATGTATCAGAATCCTGCCATGTGTGTTTCGGGTTTTCACAGTTGATCAGGAACCTGCCAGGTGTGTCTGGGCATTTCACAGCGTATCATGATCCTGCCTGGTGTGTATGGGGGTTTCACAGTTTATCAGGATCCTGCCAGGTGTGTATTGGGTTTCACAGTGTATCAGGATCCTGCCAGGTGTGTATGGGGTTTTCACAGTGGATCAGGATCCTGCCAGGTGTGTATGGGGTTTTCACAGTGTATCAGGATCCTGCCAGGTGTGTATGGGGTTTTATCTGTGGATCAGCAACCTGCCAGGTGTTTATGGGGATTTCACAGTGTATCAGGATCCTGCCAGGTGTGTATGTGGGTTTCACAGTGTATCAGGATCCTGCCAGGTGTGTATGGGGTTTTCACAGTGTATCAGGATCCTGCCAGGTGTGTATGGACTTTTCACAGTGTATCAGGATCCTGCCAGGTGTGTATGGGGGTTTCACAGTTTATCAGGATCCTGCCAGTTGTGTATGTGTGTTGCACAGTTTATCAGGATCCTGCCAGGTGTGTATGGGGGTTTCACAGTGTATCAGGATCCTGCCAGGTGTGTATGGGTTTTACACAGTGTATCAGGATCCTGCCAGGTGTGTATGGGGGTTTCACAGTTTATCAGGATCCTGTCAGGTGTTTATGTGGGTTTCACAGTTCATCAGGATCCTGCCAGGTGTGTATGGGGTTTTCACAGTGTATCAGTATCCTGCCAGGTGTGCATGTGTGTTTCACAGTTTATCAGGATCCTGCCAGGTGTGTATGGGGGTTTCACAGTTTATCAGGATCCTTCCAGGTGTGTATGCGGGTTTCACAGTTTATCAGTATCCTGCCAGGTGTGCATGGGGTTTTCACAGTCTATCAGGATACTGCCAGTTGTGTCTGGGGTTTTCACTGTGTATCAGGATCCTGCCAGGTGTGTATGGGGGTTTCAAAGTTTAT
This sequence comes from Heterodontus francisci, assembly GCF_036365525.1. Taxonomy (NCBI): domain Eukaryota; kingdom Metazoa; phylum Chordata; class Chondrichthyes; order Heterodontiformes; family Heterodontidae; genus Heterodontus; species Heterodontus francisci. The sequence goes on along the minus strand of NW_027140601.1, from coordinate 1,454,157 downwards.
CAGGATCCTTCCAGGTGTGTATGCGGGTTTCACAGTTTATCAGGATCCTGCCAGGTGTGTATGGGGGTTTCACAGTTTACCATGATACTGCCAGGTGTGTATGTGGGTTGCACAGTCTATCAGGATCCTGCCAGGTGTGTCTGGGCATTTCACAGCGTATCATGATCCTGCCTGGTGTGTATGGGGGTTTCACAGTTTATCAGGATCCTGCCAGGTGTGTTTTTGGTTTCACAGTGTATCAGGATCCTGCCAGGTGTGTATGGGGTTTTCACAGTGGATCAGGATCCTGCCAGGTGTGTATGGGGTTTTCACAGTGTATCAGGATCCTGCCAGGTGTGTATGGGGTTTTATCTGTGGATCAGCAACCTGCCAGGTGTTTATGGGGATTTCACAGTGTATCAGGATCCTGCCAGGTGTGTATGTGGGTTTCACAGTGTATCAGGATCCTGCCAGGTGTGTATGGGGTTTTCACAGTGTATCAGGATCCTGCCAGGTGTGTATGGACTTTTCACAGTGTATCAGGATCCTGCCAGGTGTGTATGGGGGTTTCACAGTTTATCAGGATCCTGCCAGTTGTGTATGTGTGTTGCACAGTTTATCAGGATCCTGCCAGGTGTGTATGGGGGTTTCACAGTGTATCAGGATCACGCCAGGTGTGTCTGGGGGTTTCACAGTTTATCAGGATCCTGCCAGGTGAGTTTGTCGGTTTCACAGTTTATCAGGATCCTGCCAGATGTGAGTGGGGTTTTCACAGTGCATCAGGATCCTGCCAGATGTGTATGGGGTATTCACAGTGCATCAGGAACCTTCCAGATGTGTATGGGTGTTTCACAGTTCATCAGGATCCTGCCAGGTGTGTATGGGGTTTTCAAAGTATATCAGTATTCTGCCAGGTGTGCATGTGTGTTTCACAGTTTATCAGTATCCTGCCAGATGTGTATGGGGGTTTCACAGTTTATCAGGATCCTGCCAGGTGCGTATGGGTGTTTCACAGTCAATCAGGATCCTGCCAGGTGTGTATGGGGTTTTCACAGTCTATCAGGATCCTGCCAGGTGTGTATGGGGTTTACACTGTGTATCAGGATCCTGCCAGGTGTGTATGGGGTTTTCACAGTTTATCAGGATCCTGCCAGGTGTGTATGGGGGTTTCACAGTTTATCAGGATCCTGCAAGGTGTGTCTGGTGGTTTCACAGTTTATCAGGATCCTGCCAGGTGTGTATGTGAGTTGCACAGTTTATCAGTATCCTGCCAGGTGTGTATGGGGGTTTCACAGTGTATTAGGCTCCTGCCAGGTGTGTATGGTTTTTCACAGTGTATCAGGATACTGCCAGGTGTGTATGGGGTTTTCACAGTTGATCAGGAACTTGCCAGGTGTGTATGGGGTTTTCACAGTGTATCAGGATCCTGCCAGGTGTGTTTGGGGTTTCAATGTGCATCAGGATACTGCCAGGTGTGTATGGGGTTTTCACAGTGTATCAGGATCCTGCCAGGTGTGTATGGGGTTTTGACAGTGTATCAGGATCCTGCCAGGTGTGTTTGGGGTTTTCACTGTGCATCAGGATTCTGCCAGTTGTGCATGGGGTTTTCACAGTGCATCAGTATCCTGCCAGGTGTGTTTGGGGTTTTCACAGTTGATCAGGAACCTGCCAGGGGTGTATGGGGATTTCACAGCGTATCAGGATCCTGCCAGGTGTGTATGCGGGTTTCACAGTTGATCAGGATCCTGCCAGGTGTGTATTGGGTTTCACAGTGTATCAGGATCCTGCCAGGTGTGTATGGGGTTTTCACAGTGGATCAGGATCCTGCCAGGTGTGTATGGGGTTTTACCTGTGGATCAGGAACCTGCCAGGTGTTTATGGGGATTTCACAGTGTATCAGAATCCTGCCAGGTGTGTATGTGGGTTTCACAGTGTATCAGGATCCTGCCAGGTGTGAATGGGGTTTTCACAGTGTATCATGATCCTGCCAGGTGTGTATGGGGTTTTCACAGTGTATCAGGATCCTGCCAGGTGTGTATGGGTGTTTCACAGTTTATCAGGATCCTGCCACGTGTGTATGTGTGTTGCACAGTTTATCAGGATCCTGCCAGGTGTGTATGGGATTTCACAGTCTTTCAGGGTCCTGCCAGGTGTGTTTGGGGTTTCAATGTGCATCAGGATACTGCCAGGTGTGTATGGGGTGTTCACAGTGTATCAGGATCCTGCCAGGTGTGTATGGGGTTTTCACAGTGTATCAGGATCCTGCCAGGTGTGTTTGGGGTTTTCACTGTGCATCAGGATCCTGCCAGTTGTGTCTGGGGTTTTCACAATGTATCAGAATCCTGCCATGTGTGTTTCGGGTTTTCACAGTTGATCAGGAACCTGCCAGGTGTGTCTGGGCATTTCACAGCGTATCATGATCCTGCCTGGTGTGTCTGGGGGTTTCACAGTTTATCAGGATCCTGCCAGGTGTGTATTGGGTTTCACAGTGTATCAGGATCCTGCCAGGTGTGTATGGGGTTTTCACAGTGGATCAGGATCCTGCCAGGTGTGTATGGGGTTTTCACAGTGTATCAGGATCCTGCCAGGTGTGTATGGGGTTTTATCTGTGGATCAGCAACCTGCCAGGTGTTTATGGGGATTTAACAGTGTATCAGGATCCTGCCAGGTGTGTATGTGGGTTTCACAGTGTATCAGGATCCTGCCAGGTGTGTATGGGGTTTTCACAGTGTATCAGGATCCTGCCAGGTGTGCATGGACTTTTCACAGTGTATCAGGATCCTGCCAGGTGTGTATGGGGGTTTCACAGTTTATCAGGATCCTGCCAGTTGTGTATGTGTGTTGCACAGTTTAACAGGATCCTGCCAGGTGTGTATGGGGGTTTCACAGTGTATCAGGATCCTGCCAGGTGTGTATGGGTTTTACACAGTGTATCAGGATCCTGCCAGGTGTGTATGGGGGTTTCACAGTTTATCAGGATCCTGTCAGGTGTTTATGTGGGTTTCACAGTTCATCAGGATCCTGCCAGGTGTGTATGGTGTTTTCACAGTGTATCAGTATCCTGCCAGGTGTGCATGTGTGTTTCACAGTTTATCAGTATCCTGCCAGGTGTGCATGGGGTTTTCACAGTCTATCAGGATACTGCCAGGTGTGTCTGGGGTTTTCACTGTGTATCAGGATCCTGCCAGGTGTGTATGGGCTTTTCACAGTTTATCAGGATCCTGCCAGGTGTGTATGGGGGTTTCACAGTTTATCAGGATCCTTCCAGGTGTGTATGCGGGTTTCACAGTTTATCAGGATCCTGCCAGGTGTGTATGGGGGTTTCACAGTTTATCAGGATCCTTCCAGGTGTGTATGCGGGTTTCACAGTTTATCAGGATCCTGCCAGGTGTGTATGGGGGTTTCACAGTTTACCATGATCCTGCCAGGTGTGTATGTGGGTTGCACAGTCTATCAGGATCCTGCCAGGTGTGTATGGGGGTTTCACAGTGTATCAGTATCCTGCCAGGTGTGCATGTGTGTTTCGCAGTTTATCAGTATCCTGCCAGGTGTTCATGGGGTTTTCACAGTCTATCAGTATGCTGCCAGGTGTGTATGGGAGTTTCACAGTGTGTCAGGATCCTGCCAGGTGTGTATGGGTTTTTCACAGTGTATCAGGATCCTGCCAGGTGTGTATGGGTGTTTCACAGTTTATCAGGGTCATGTCACGTGTTTATGTGGGTTTCACAGTTCATCGGGATCCTGCCAGGTTTGTATCGGGTTTTCACATTGTCTCAGTATCCTGCCAGGTGTGCATGTGTGTTTCACAGTTTATCACTATCCTGCCAGGTGTGTATGGGGGTTTCACAGTTTATCAGGATCTTGCCAGGTGTGTATGGGTGTTTCACAGTCTATCAGGATCCTGCCAGGTGTGTATGGGGTTTTCACCGTGTATCAGGATCCTGCCAGGTGTGTATGGTGTTTTCACAGTTTATCAGGATCCTGCCAGGTCTGTGTGTGGGTTTCACAGTTTATCAGGATCCTGCCAGGTGTGTATGTGGGTTTCACATTTTATCAGGATACTGCCAGGTGTGTATGGGGTTTTCACAGTTTATCGCTATCCTTCCTGGTATTTCTGGGGGTTTCACAGTTTATCAGGATCCTGCCAGGTGAGTATGTGGGTTTCACAGTTTATCAGGATCCTGCCAGATGTGAGTGGGGATTTCACAGTGCATCAGGATCCTGCCAGATGTGTATGGGGTTTTCACAGTGCATCAGGATCCTTCCAGATGTGTATGGGTGTTTCACAGTGTATCATGATCCTGCCACGTGTGCATGGGGTTTCACAGTATATCAGGGTCCTGCAGGTGTGTATGCGGGTTTCACAGTTTATCAGGCTCCTGCCTGGTTTTTATGTGGGTTTCACAGTTTATCAGGATCCTGCCAGGTGTGTATGGGATTTCACAGTCTTTCAGGATCCTGCCAGGTGTGTTTGGGGTTTCAATGTGCATCAGGATACTGCCAGGTGTGTATGGGGTTTTCACAGTGTATCAGTTTCCTGCCAGGTGTGTATGGGGTTTTCACAGTGTATCAGGATCCTGCCAGGTGTGTTTGGGGTTTTCACTGTGCATCAGGATCCTGCCAGTTGTGTCTGGTTTTTTCACAGTGTATCAGAATCCTGCCATGTGTGTTTCGGGTTTTCACAGTTGATCAGGAACCTGCCAGGTGTGTCTGGGCATTTCACAGCGTATCATGATCCTGCCTGGTGTGTATGGGGGTTTCACAGTTTATCAGGATCCTGCCAGGTGTGTTTTTGGTTTCACAGTGTATCAGGATCCTGCCAGGTGTGTATGGGGTTTTCACAGTGGATCAGGATCCTGCCAGGTGTGTATGGGGTTTTCACAGTGTATCAGGATCCTGCCAGGTGTGTATGGGGTTTTATCTGTGGATCAGCAACCTGCCAGGTGCGTATGGGTGTTTCACAGTCAATCAGGATCCTGCCAGGTGTGTATGGGGTTTTCACAGTCTATCAGGATCCTGCCAGGTGTGTATGGGGTTTACACTGTGTATCAGGATCCTGCCAGGTGTGTATGGGGTTTTCACAGTTTATCAGGATCCTGCCAGGTGTGTATGGGGGTTTCACAGTTTATCAGGATCCTGCAAGGTGTGTCTGGTGGTTTCACAGTTTATCAGGATCCTGCCAGGTGTGTATGTGAGTTGCACAGTTTATCAGTATCCTGCCAGGTGTGTATGGGGGTTTCACAGTGTATTAGGCTCCTGCCAGGTGTGTATGGTTTTTCACAGTGTATCAGGATACTGCCAGGTGTGTATGGGGTTTTCACAGTTGATCAGGAACTTGCCAGGTGTGTATGGGGTTTTCACAGTGTATCAGGATCCTGCCAGGTGTGTTTGGGGTTTCAATGTGCATCAGGATACTGCCAGGTGTGTATGGGGTTTTCACAGTGTATCAGGATCCTGCCAGGTGTGTATGGGGTTTTGACAGTGTATCAGGATCCTGCCAGGTGTGTTTGGGGTTTTCACTGTGCATCAGGATTCTGCCAGTTGTGCATGGGGTTTTCACAGTGCATCAGTATCCTGCCAGGTGTGTTTGGGGTTTTCACAGTTGATCAGGAACCTGCCAGGGGTGTATGGGGATTTCACAGCGTATCAGGATCCTGCCAGGTGTGTATGCGGGTTTCACAGTTGATCAGGATCCTGCCAGGTGTGTATTGGGTTTCACAGTGTATCAGGATCCTGCCAGGTGTGTATGGGGTTTTCACAGTGGATCAGGATCCTGCCAGGTGTGTATGGGGTTTTACCTGTGGATCAGGAACCTGCCAGGTGTTTATGGGGATTTCACAGTGTATCAGAATCCTGCCAGGTGTGTATGTGGGTTTCACAGTGTATCAGGATCCTGCCAGGTGTGAATGGGGTTTTCACAGTGTATCATGATCCTGCCAGGTGTGTATGGGGTTTTCACAGTGTATCAGGATCCTGCCAGGTGTGTATGGGTGTTTCACAGTTTATCAGGATCCTGCCACGTGTGTATGTGTGTTGCACAGTTTATCAGGATCCTGCCAGGTGTGTATGGGATTTCACAGTCTTTCAGGGTCCTGCCAGGTGTGTTTGGGGTTTCAATGTGCATCAGGATACTGCCAGGTGTGTATGGGGTGTTCACAGTGTATCAGGATCCTGCCAGGTGTGTATGGGGTTTTCACAGTGTATCAGGATCCTGCCAGGTGTGTTTGGGGTTTTCACTGTGCATCAGGATCCTGCCAGTTGTGTCTGGGGTTTTCACAATGTATCAGAATCCTGCCATGTGTGTTTCGGGTTTTCACAGTTGATCAGGAACCTGCCAGGTGTGTCTGGGCATTTCACAGCGTATCATGATCCTGCCTGGTGTGTCTGGGGGTTTCACAGTTTATCAGGATCCTGCCAGGTGTGTATTGGGTTTCACAGTGTATCAGGATCCTGCCAGGTGTGTATGGGGTTTTCACAGTGGATCAGGATCCTGCCAGGTGTGTATGGGGTTTTCACAGTGTATCAGGATCCTGCCAGGTGTGTATGGGGTTTTATCTGTGGATCAGCAACCTGCCAGGTGTTTATGGGGATTTAACAGTGTATCAGGATCCTGCCAGGTGTGTATGTGGGTTTCACAGTGTATCAGGATCCTGCCAGGTTTGTATGGGGTTTTCACAGTGTATCAGGATCCTGCCAGGTGTGCATGGACTTTTCACAGTGTATCAGGATCCTGCCAGGTGTGTATGGGGGTTTCACAGTTTATCAGGATCCTGCCAGTTGTGTATGTGTGTTGCACAGTTTAACAGGATCCTGCCAGGTGTGTATGGGGGTTTCACAGTGTATCAGGATCCTGCCAGGTGTGTATGGGTTTTACACAGTGTATCAGGATCCTGCCAGGTGTGTATGGGGGTTTCACAGTTTATCAGGATCCTGTCAGGTGTTTATGTGGGTTTCACAGTTCATCAGGATCCTGCCAGGTGTGTATGGTGTTTTCACAGTGTATCAGTATCCTGCCAGGTGTGCATGTGTGTTTCACAGTTTATCAGTATCCTGCCAGGTGTGCATGGGGTTTTCACAGTCTATCAGGATACTGCCAGGTGTGTCTGGGGTTTTCACTGTGTATCAGGATCCTGCCAGGTGTGTATGGGCTTTTCGCAGTTTATCAGGATCCTGCCAGGTGTGTATGGGGGTTTCACAGTTTATCAGGATCCTTCCAGGTGTGTATGCGGGTTTCACAGTTTATCAGGATCCTGCCAGGTGTGTATGGGGGTTTCACAGTTTATCAGGATCCTTCCAGGTGTGTATGCGGGTTTCACAGTTTATCAGGATCCTGCCAGGTGTGTATGGGGGTTTCACAGTTTACCATGATCCTGCCAGGTGTGTATGTGGGTTGCACAGTCTATCAGGATCCTGCCAGGTGTGTATGGGGGTTTCACAGTGTATCAGTATCCTGCCAGGTGTGCATGTGTGTTTCGCAGTTTATCAGTATCCTGCCAGGTGTTCATGGGGTTTTCACAGTCTATCAGTATGCTGCCAGGTGTGTATGGGAGTTTCACAGTGTGTCAGGATCCTGCCAGGTGTGTATGGGTTTTTCACAGTGTATCAGGATCCTGCCAGGTGTGTATGGGTGTTTCACAGTTTATCAGGGTCATGTCACGTGTTTATGTGGGTTTCACAGTTCATCGGGATCCTGCCAGGTTTGTATCGGGTTTTCACATTGTCTCAGTATCCTGCCAGGTGTGCATGTGTGTTTCACAGTTTATCACTATCCTGCCAGGTGTGTATGGGGGTTTCACAGTTTATCAGGATCTTGCCAGGTGTGTATGGGTGTTTCACAGTCTATCAGGATCCTGCCAGGTGTGTATGGGGTTTTCACCGTGTATCAGGATCCTGCCAGGTGTGTATGGTGTTTTCACAGTTTATCAGGATCCTGCCAGGTCTGTGTGTGGGTTTCACAGTTTATCAGGATCCTGCCAGGTGTGTATGTGGGTTTCACATTTTATCAGGATACTGCCAGGTGTGTATGGGGTTTTCACAGTTTATCGCTATCCTTCCTGGTATTTCTGGGGGTTTCACAGTTTATCAGGATCCTGCCAGGTGAGTATGTGGGTTTCACAGTTTATCAGGATCCTGCCAGATGTGAGTGGGGATTTCACAGTGCATCAGGATCCTGCCAGATGTGTATGGGGTTTTCACAGTGCATCAGGATCCTTCCAGATGTGTATGGGTGTTTCACAGTGTATCATGATCCTGCCACGTGTGCATGGGGTTTCACAGTATATCAGGGTCCTGCAGGTGTGTATGCGGGTTTCACAGTTTATCAGGCTCCTGCCTGGTTTTTATGTGGGTTTCACAGTTTATCAGGATCCTGCCAGGTGTGTATGGGATTTCACAGTCTTTCAGGATCCTGCCAGGTGTGTTTGGGGTTTCAATGTGCATCAGGATACTGCCAGGTGTGTATGGGGTTTTCACAGTGTATCAGTTTCCTGCCAGGTGTGTATGGGGTTTTCACAGTGTATCAGGATCCTGCCAGGTGTGTTTGGGGTTTTCACTGTGCATCAGGATCCTGCCAGTTGTGTCTGGTTTTTTCACAGTGTATCAGAATCCTGCCATGTGTGTTTCGGGTTTTCACAGTTGATCAGGAACCTGCCAGGTGTGTCTGGGCATTTCACAGCGTATCATGATCCTGCCTGGTGTGTATGGGGGTTTCACAGTTTATCAGGATCCTGCCAGGTGTGTTTTTGGTTTCACGGTGTATCAGGATCCTGCCAGGTGTGTATGGGGTTTTCACAGTGGATCAGGATCCTGCCAGGTGTGTATGGGGTTTTCACAGTGTATCAGGATCCTGCCAGGTGTGTATGGGGTTTTATCTGTGGATCAGCAACCTGCCAGGTGTTTATGGGGATTTCACAGTGTATCAGGATCCTGCCAGGTGTGTATGTGGGTTTCACAGTGTATCAGGATCCTGCCAGGTGTGTATGGGGTTTTCACAGTGTATCAGGATCCTGCCAGGTGTGTATGGACTTTTCACAGTGTATCAGGATCCTGCCAGGTGTGTATGGGGGTTTCACAGTTTATCAGGATCCTGCCAGTTGTGTATGTGTGTTGCACAGTTTATCAGGATCCTGCCAGGTGTGTATGGGGGTTTCACAGTGTATCAGGATCCTGCCAGGTGTGTATGGGTTTTACACAGTGTATCAGGATCCTGCCAGGTGTGTATGGGGGTTTCACAGTTTATCAGGATCCTGTCAGGTGTTTATGTGGGTTTCACAGTTCATCAGGATCCTGCCAGGTGTGTATGGGGTTTTCACAGTGTATCAGTATCCTGCCAGGTGTGCATGTGTGTTTCACAGTTTATCAGGATCCTGGCAGGTGTGTATGGGGGTTTCACAGTTTATCAGGATCCTTCCAGGTGTGTATGCGGGTTTCACAGTTTATCAGTATCCTGCCAGGTGTGCATGGGGTTTTCACAGTCTATCAGGATACTGCCAGTTGTGTCTGGGGTTTTCACTGTGTATCAGGATCCTGCCAGGTGTGTATGGGGGTTTCACAGTTTATCAGGATCCTTCCAGGTGTGTATGCGGGTTTCACAGTTTATCAGGATCCTGCCAGGTGTGTATGGGGGTTTCACAGTTTACCATGATACTGCCAGGTGTGTATGTGGGTTGCACAGTCTATCAGGATCCTGCCAGGTGTGTCTGGGGGTTTCACAGTGTATCAGTATCCTGCCAGGTGTGCATGTGTGTATCACAGTTTATCAGTATCCTGCCAGGTGTGCATGGGGTTTTCACAGTCTATCAGTATGCTGCCAGGTGTGTATGGGAGTTTCACAGTGTGTCAGGATCCTGCCAGGTGTGTATGGGTTTTTCACAGTCTATCAGGATCCTGCCAGGTGTGTATGGGTGTTTCACAGTTTATCAGGGTCATGTCACGTGTTTATGTGGGTTTCACAGTTCATCAGGATCCTGCCAGGTTTGTATCGGGTTTTCACAGTGTCTCAGTATCCTGCCAGGTGTGCATGTGTGTTTCACAGTTTATCACTATCCTGCCAGGTGTGTATGGGGGTTTCACAGTTTATCAGGATCTTGCCAGGTGTGTATGGGTGTTTCACAGTCGATCAGGATACTGCCAGGTGTGTATGGGGTTTTAACCGTGTATCAGGATCCTGCCAGGTGTGTATGGTGTTTTCACAGTTTATCAGGATCCTGCCAGGTCTGTATGGGGGTTTCACAGTTTATCAGGATCCTGCCAGGTGTGTATGTGGGTTTCACATTTTATCAGGATCCTGCCAGGTGTGTATGGGGTTTTCACAGTTTATCGCTATCCTTCCTGGTATTTCTGGGGGTTTCACAGTTTATCAGGATCCTGCCAGGTGAGTATGTGGGTTTCACAGTTTATCAGGATCCTGCCAGATGTGAGTGGGGTTTTCACAGTGCATCAGGATCCTGCCAGATGTGTATGGGGTTTTCACAGTGCATCAGGATCCTTCCAGATGTGTATAGGTGTTTCACAGTGTATCATGATCCTGCCACGTGTGCATGGGGTTTCACAGTATATCAGGTTCCTGCAGGTGTGTATGCGGGTTTCACAGTTTATCAGGCTCCTGCCTGGTTTTTATGTGGGTTTCACAGTTTATCAGGATCCTGCCTGGTGTGTATGGGGTTTCACAGTGGATCAGGATCCTGCCACGTGTGTATGGGGTTTTCACAGAGTATCAGGATCCTGCCAGGTGTGTATGGGGGTTTCACAGTTATCAGGATCCTGCCAGGTGTGTATGTGGGTGTCACAGTTTATCAGGATCCTGCCAGGTGTGTATGGGTGTTTCACAGTTTATCAGTAATCTGCCTGGTGTGTCCGGGGGTTTCACAGTTTATCAGGTTTCTGCTTGATGTGAAAGGGGTTTTCACAGTGCATCAGCATCATGCCAGATTTGTATGGGGTTTTCACAATGCATCAGGATCCTTCCAGATGTGTCTGAGGGTTTCACAGTGTATCAGGATCCTGCATTGAGTGTTTGGGGACCCACAGTTTATCAGTATCCTGCCAGGTGTGTATGGGGGTTTCACAGTTTATCAGGATCCTGCCTGGTATGTCTGGGGGTTTCACAGTTCATCAGGATCCTGCCAGGTGTGTATGTGGGTTTCACAGTTTATCAGTATCCTGCCAGGTGTTTATATGGTTTACACAGTGTATCACGTTCCTGCCAGGTGTGTATGGGGGTTTCACAGTTTATCACGATCCTGCCAGGTGTGTATGGGGGTTTCGCAGTTTATCAGGATCCTGCCTGGTGTGTCTGGGGTTTTCACAGATTATAACGAACCTGCCAGGTGTGTATGGTGGTTTCACAGTGCATCAGGATCCTTCCAGATGTGTATGGGAGTTACACAGTGTATCAGGATCCTGCCAGGTGTGTATTGGGTTTCACAGTGTATCAAGATCCTCCCAGGTGTGTTTGGGGTTTTCACAGTGTATCATGATCCTTCCTCGTGTGTATGGGTGTTTCACAGTGGATCAGGATCCTTCCAGGTGTGTATGGGTTTTCACATGTATCAGGATCCTGCCAGATGTGTTTGGGTATTTCACAGTGTATCAGGATCCTTCCAGGTGTGCATGAGTGTTTTACAGTGGATCAGGATCCTGCCAGGTGTGTATGGGGTTTCACAGTGTATCAGGATCCTCCCAGGTGTGTTTGGTGTTTTCACAGTGCATCAGGATCCTGCCAAATGTGAACGGGGTTTCACAGTAGATCAGGATCCTGCCAGGTGTGCTTGGGGTTTCACAGTGTATCAGGATCCTGCCAAATGTGAACGGGGTTTCACAGTGTATCAGGATCCTGCCAAATGTGAACGGGGTTTCACAGAGGATCAGGATCTTGCCAGGTGTGTGTGGGGTTTCACAGTGTATCAGGATCCTGCCAGGTGTGAATGGGGTTTTCACAGTGCATCAGGATCCTGCCAGGTGTGTATGGGGTTTTCACAGTGTATCAGGATCCTGCCAGGTGTGTATGGGTGTTTCACAGTGTATCAGGATCCTGCCACGTGTGTATGTGTGTTGCACAGTTTATCAGGATCCTGCCAGGTGTGTATGGGATTTCACAGTGTTTCAGGATCCTGCCAGGTGTGTTTGGGGTTTCAATGTGCATCAGGATACTGCCAGGTGTGTATGGGGTTTTCACAGTGTATCAGGATCCTGCCAGGTGTGTATGGGGTTTTCACAGTGTATCAGGATCCTGCCAGGGGTGTTTGGGGTTTTCACTGTGCATCAGGATCCTGCCAGTTGTGTCTGGGGTTTTCACAGTTTATCAGAATCCTGCCATGTGTGTTTCGGGTTTTCACAGTTGATCAGGAACCTGCCAGGTGTGTCTGGGCATTTCACAGCGTATCCTGATCCTGCCTGGTGTGTATGGGGGTTTCACAGTTTATCAGGATCCTGCCAGGTGTGTATGGGTTTTCACAGTGTATCAGGATCCTGCCAGGTGTGTATGGGGTTTTATCTGTGGATCAGCAACCTGCCAGGTGTTTATGGGTATTTCACAGTGTATCAGGATCCTGCCAGGTGTGTATGTGGTTTTCACAGTGTATCAGGATCCTGCCAGGTGTGTATGGGGTTTTCACAGTGTATCAGGATCCTGCCAGGTGTGTATGGACTTTTCACAGTGTATCAGGATCCTGCCAGGTGTGTATGGGGGTTTCACAGTTTATCAGGATCCTGCCATTTGTGTATGTGTGTTGCACAGTTTATCAGGATCCTGCCAGGTGTGTATGGGGTTTTCACAGTGTATCAGTATCCTGCCAGGTGTGCATGTGTGTTTCACAGTTTATCAGTATCCTGCCAGGTGTGCATGGGGTTTTCACAGTCTATCAGGATCCTGCCAGGTGTGTCTGGGGATTTCACTGTGTATCAGGATCCTGCCAGGTGTGTATGGGCTTTTCACAGTTTATCAGGATCCTGCCAGGTGTGTATGGGGGTTTCACAGTTTATCAGGATCCTTCCAGGTGTGTATGGGGGTTTCACAGTTTATCATGATCCTGCCAGGTGTGTATGGGGGTTTCACAGTTTATCATGATCCTGCCAGGTGTGTATGTGGGTTGCACAGTCTATCAGGATCCTTCCAGGTGTGTATGGGGGTTTCACAGTGTATCAGTATCCTGCCAGGTGTGCATGTGTGTTTCACAGTTTATCAGTATCCTGCCAGGTGTGCATGGGGTTTTCACAGTCTATCAGTATGCTGCCAGGTGTGTATGGGAGTTTCACAGTGTGTCAGGATCCTGCCAGGTGTGTATGGGTTTTTCACAATGTATCAGGATCCTGCCAGGTGTGTATGGGTGTTTCACAGTCTATCAGGATCCTGCCAGGTGTGTCTGGGGTTTTCACTGTGTATCAGGATCCTGCCAGGTGTGTATGGGCTTTTCACAGTTTATCAGGATCCGGCCAGGTGTGTATGGGGGTTTCACAGTGTGTCAGGATCCTGCCAGGTGTGTATGGGTTTTTCACAGTGTATCAGGATCCTGCCAGGTGTGTATGGGGGTTTCACAGTTTATCAGGATCTTGCCAGGTGTGTATGGGTGTTTCACAGTCTATCAGGATCCTGCCAGGTGTGCATGGGGTTTTCACCGTGTATCAGGATCCTGCCAGGTGTGTATGGTGTTTTCACAGTTTATCAGGATCCTGCCAGGTCTGTATGGGGGTTTCACAGTTTATCAGGATCCTGCCAGGTGTGTATGTGGGTTTCACAATTTATCAGGATCCTGCCAGGTGTGTATGGGTGTTTCACAGTCTATCAGGATCCTGCCAGGTGTGTCTGGGGTTTTCACTGTGTATCAGGATCCTGCCAGGTGTGTATGGGCTTTTCACAGTTTATCAGGATCCTGCCAGGTGTGTTTGGGGGTTTCACAGTGTGTCAGGATCCTGCCAGGTGTGTATGGGTTTTTCACAGTGTATCAGGATCCTGCCAGGTGTGTATGGGGGTTTCACAGTTTATCAGGATCTTGCCAGGTGTGTATGGGTGTTTCACAGTCTATCAGGATCCTGCCAAGTGTGCATGGGGTTTTCACCATGTATCAGGATCCTGCCAGGTGTGTATGGTGTTTTCACAGTTTATCAGGATCCTGCCAGGTCTGTATGGGGGTTTTACAGTTTATCAGGATCCTGCCAGGTGTGTATGTGGGTTTCACATTTTATCAGGATCCTGCCAGGTGTGTATGGGGTTTTCACAGTTTATCGCTATCCTTCCTGGTATTTCTGGGGGTTTCACAGTTTATCAGGATCCTGCCAGGTGAGTATGTGGGTTTCACAGTTTATCAGGCTCCTGCCTGGTTTTTATGTGGGTTTCACAGTTTATCAGGATCCTGCCTGGTGTGTATGGTGTTTCACAGTGGATCAGGATCCTGCCACGTGTGTATGGGGTTTTCACAGCGTATCAGGATCCTGCCAGATGTGTATGGGGGTTTCACAGTTATCAGGATCCTGCCAGGTGTGTATGTGGGTGTCACAGTTTATCAGGATCCTGCCAGGTGTGTATGGGTGTTTCACAGTTTATCAGGATCCTGCCAGGTGTGTATGGGGGTTTCACATTTTATCAGTAATCTGCCTGGTGTGTCCGGGGGTTTCACAGTTTATCAGGTTTCTGCCTGATGTGAATGGGGTTTTCACAGTGCATCAGCATCATGCCAGATTTGTATGGGGTTTTCACAATGCATCAGGATCCTTCCAGATGTGTCTGAGGGTTTCACAGTGTATCAGGATCCTGCATTGAGTGTTTGGGGACCCACAGTTTATCAGTATCCTGCCAGGTGTGTATGGGGGTTTCACAGTTTATCAGGATCCTGCCTGGTGTGCCTGGGGGTTTCACAGTTCATCAGGATCCTGCCAGGTGTGTATGTGGGTTTCACAGTTTATCAGTATCCTGCCAGGTGTTTATATGGTTTACACAGTGTATCACGTTCCTGCCAGGTGTGTATGGGGGTTTCACAGTTTATCACGATCCTGCCAGGTGTGTATGGGGGTTTCGCAGTTTATCAGGATCCTGCCTGGTGTGTCTGGGGTTTTCACAGTTTATAACGATCCTGCCAGGTGTGTATGGGGGTTTCACAGTGCATCAGGATCCTTCCAGAGGTGTATGGGAGTTACACAGTGTATCAGGATCCTGCCAGGTGTGTATTGGGTTTCACAGTGTATCAAGATCCTCCCAGGTGTGTTTGGGGTTTTCACAGTGTATCATGATCCTTCCTCGTGTGTATGGGGGTTTCACAGTGGATCAGGATCCTTCCAGGTGTGTATGGGTTTTCACATGTATCAGGATCCTGCCAGATGTGTTTGGGTATTTCACAGTGTATCAGGATCCTTCCAGGTGTGTATGAGTGTTTTACAGTGGATCAGGATCCTGCCAGGTGTGTATGGGGTTTCACAGTGTATCAGGATCCTCCCAGGTGTGTTTGGTGTTTTCACAGTGCATCAGGATCCTGCCAAATGTAAACGGGGTTTCACAGTAGATCAGGATCCTGCCAGGTGTGCTTGGGGTTTCACAGTGTATCAGGATCCTGCCAAATGTGAACGGGGTTTCACAGTGTATCAGGATCCTGCCAAATGTGAACGGGGTTTCACAGAGGATCAGGATCTTGCCAGGTGTGTGTGGGGTTTCACAGTGTATCAGGATCCTGCCAGGTGTGCTTGGGGTTTCACAGTGTATCAGGATCCTGCCAGGTGTGTATGTGGGTTTCACAGTGTATCAGGATCCTGCCAGGTGTGAATGGGGTTTTCACAGTGTATCAGGATCCTGCCAGGTGTGTATGGGGTTTTCACAGTGTATCAGGATCCTGCCAGGTGTGTTTGGGGTTTTCACTGTGCATCAGGATCCTGCCAGTTGTGTCTGGGGTTTTCACAGTGTATCAGAATCCTGCCATGTGTGTTTCGGGTTTTCACAGTTGATCAGGAACCTGCCAGGTGTGTCTGGGCATTTCACAGCGTATCATGATCCTGCCTGGTGTGTATGGGGGTTTCACAGTTTATCAGGATCCTGCCAGGTGTGTATGGGGTTTTCACAGTGTATCAGGATCCTGCCAGGTGTGTATGGGGTTTTATCTGTGGATCAGCAACCTGCCAGGTGTTTATGGGTATTTCACAGTGTATCAGGATCCTGCCAGGTGTGTATGTGGGTTTCACAGTGTATCAGGATCCTGCCAGGTGTGTATGGGATTTTCACAGTGTATCAGGATCCCGCCAGGTGTGTATGGACTTTTCACAGTGTATCAGGATCCTGCCAGGTGTGTATGGGGGTTTCACAGTTTATCAGGATCCTGCCAGTTGTGTATGTGTGTTGCACAGTTTATCAGGATCCTGCCAGGTGTGTATGGGGGTTTCACAGTGTATCAGGATCCTGCCAGGTATGTTTGGGTTTTACACAGTGTATCAGGATCCTGCCAGGTGTGTATGGGGGTTTCACAGTTTATCAGGATCCTGTCAGGTGTTTATGTGGGTTTCACAGTTCATCAGGATCCTGCCAGGTGTGTATGGGGTATTCACAGTGTATCAGTATCCTGCCAGGTGTACATGTGTGTTTCACAGTTTATCAGTATCCTGCCAGGTGTGCATGGGGTTTTCACAGTCTATCAGGATCCTGCCAGGTGTGTCTGGGGATTTCACTGTGTATCAGGATCCTGCCAGTTGTGTATGTGGGTTTCACAGTGTATCAGGATCCTGCCAGGTGTGAATGGGGTTTTCACAGTGTATCAGGATCCTGCCAGGTGTGTATGGGGTTTTCACAGTGTATCAGGATCCTGCCAGGTGTGTATGGGTGTTTCACAGTTTATCAGGATCCTGCCACGTGTGTATGTGTGTTGCACAGTTTATCAGGATCCTGCCAGGTGTGTATGGGATTTCACAGTGTTTCAGGATCCTGCCAGGTGTGTTTGGGGTTTCAATGTGCATCAGGATACTGCCAGGTGTGTATGGGGTTTTCACAGTGTATCAGGATCCTGCCAGGTGTGTATGGGGTTTTCACAGTGTATCAGGATCCTGCCAGGTGTGTTTGGGGTTTTCACTGTGCATCAGGATCCTGCCAGTTGTGTCTGGGGTTTTCACAGTGTATCAGAATCCTGCCATGTGTGTTTCGGGTTTTCACAGTTGATCAGGAACCTGCCAGGTGTGTCTGGGCATTTCACAGCGTATCATGATCCTGCCTGGTGTGTATGGGGGTTTCACAGTTTATCAGGATCCTGCCAGGTGTGTATGGGGTTTTCACAGTGTATCAGGATCCTGCCAGGTGTGTATGGGGTTTTATCTGTGGATCAGCAACCTGCCAGGTGTTTATGGGTATTTCACAGTGTATCAGGATCCTGCCAGGTGTGTATGTGGGTTTCACAGTGTATCAGGATCCTGCCAGGTGTGTATGGGATTTTCACAGTGTATCAGGATCCCGCCAGGTGTGTATGGA
The DNA here is from genome assembly GCF_036365525.1 of Heterodontus francisci. Classification (NCBI taxonomy): domain Eukaryota; kingdom Metazoa; phylum Chordata; class Chondrichthyes; order Heterodontiformes; family Heterodontidae; genus Heterodontus; species Heterodontus francisci. The sequence continues at coordinate 1,436,747 of NW_027140601.1, read as the reverse complement.
CTTTTCACAGTGTATCAGGATCCTGCCAGGTGTGTATGGGGGTTTCACAGTTTATCAGGATCCTGCCAGTTGTGTATGTGTGTTGCACAGTTTATCAGGATCCTGCCAGGTGTGTATGGGGGTTTCACAGTGTATCAGGATCCTGCCAGGTGTGTTTGGGTTTTACACAGTGTATCAGGATCCTGCCAGGTGTGTATGGGGGTTTCACAGTTTATCAGGATCCTGTCAGGTGTTTATGTGGGTTTCACAGTTCATCAGGATCCTGCCAGGTGTGTATGGGGTATTCACAGTGTATCAGTATCCTGCCAGGTGTACATGTGTGTTTCACAGTTTATCAGTATCCTGCCAGGTGTGCATGGGGTTTTCACAGTCTATCAGGATCCTGCCAGGTGTGTCTGGGGATTTCACTGTGTATCAGGATCCTGCCAGTTGTGTATGGGCTTTTCACAGTTTATCAGGATCCTGCCAGGTGTGTATGGGGGTTTCACAGTTTATCAGGATCCTTCCAGGTGTGTATGGGGGTTTCACAGTTTATCAGGATCCTGCCAGGTGTGTATGGGGGTTTCACAGTTTATCATGATCCTGCCAGGTGTGTATGTGGGTTGCACAGTCTATCAGGATCCTTCCAGGTGTGTATGGGGGTTTCACAGTGTATCAGTATCCTGCCAGGTGTGCATGTGTGTTTCACAGTTTATCAGTATCCTGCCAGGTGTGCATGGGGTTTTCACAGTCTATCAGTATGCTGCCAGGTGTGTATGGGAGTTTCACAGTGTGTCAGGATCCTGCCAGGTGTGTATGGGTTTTTCACAGTGTATCAGGATCCTGCCAGGTGTGTATGGGTGTTTCACAGTCTATCAGGATCCTGCCAGGTGTGTCTGGGGTTTTCACTGTGTATCAGGATCCTGCCAGGTGTGTATGGGCTTTTCACAGTTTATCAGGATCCTGCCAGGTGTGTATGGGGGTTTCACAGTGTGTCAGGATCCTGCCAGGTGTGTATGGGTTTTTCACAGTGTATCAGGATCCTGCCAGGTGTGTATGGGGGTTTCACAGTTTATCAGGATCTTGCCAGGTGTGTATGGGTGTTTCACAGTCTATCAGGATCCTGCCAGGTGTGCATGGGGTTTTCACCGTGTATCAGGATCCTGCCATGTGCGTATGGTGTTTTCACAGTTTATCAGGATCCTGCCAGGTCTGTATGGGGGTTTCACAGTTTATCAGGATCCTGCCAGGTGTGTATGTGGGTTTCACAATTTATCAGGATCCTGCCAGGTGTGTATGGGTGTTTCACAGTCTATCAGGATCCTGCCAGGTGTGTCTGGGGTTTTCACTGTGTATCAGGATCCTGCCAGGTGTGTATGGGCTTTTCACAGTTTATCAGAATCCTGCCAGGTGTGTATGGGGGTTTCACAGTGTGTCAGGATCCTGCCAGGTGTGTATGGGTTATTCACAGTGTATCAGGATCCTGCCAGGTGTGTATGGGGGTTTCACAGTTTATCAGGATCTTGCCAGGTGTGTATGGGTGTTTCACAGTCTATCAGGATCCTGCCAGGTGTGCATGGGGTTTTCAGCGTGTATCAGGATCCTGCCAGGTGTGTATGGTGTTTTCACAGTCTATCAGGATCCTGCCAGGTCTGTATGGGGGTTTCACAGTTTATCAGGATCCTGCCAGGTGTGTATGTGGGTTTCACATTTTATCAGGATCCTGCCAGGTGTGTATGGGGTTTTCACAGTTTATCGCTATCCTTCCTGGTATTTCTGGGGGTTTCACAGTTTATCAGGATCCTGCCAGGTGAGTATGTGGGTTTCACAGTTTATCAGGATCCTGCCAGATGTGAGTGGGGTTTTCACAGTGCATCAGGATCCTGCCAGATGTGTATGGGGTTTTCACAGTGCATCAGGATCCTTCCAGATGTGTATGGGTGTTTCACAGTGTATCATGATCCTGCCACGTGTGCATGGGGTTTCACAGTATATCAGGGTCCTGCAGGTGTGTATGTGGGTTTCACAGTTTATCAGGTCCTGCCTGGTGTTTATGTGGGTTTCACAGTTTATCAGGATCCTGCCTGGTGTGTATGGGGTTTCACAGTGGATCAGGATCCTGCCACGTGTGTATGGGGTTTTCACAGAGTATCAGGATCCTGCCAGGTGTGTATGGGGGTTTCACAGTTATCAGGATCCTGCCAGGTGTGTATGTGGGTGTCACAGTTTATCAGGATCCTGCCAGGTGTGTATGGGTGTTTCACAGTTTATCAGTAATCTGCCTGGTGTGTCCGGGGGTTTCACAATTTATCAGGTTTCTGCCTGATGTGAATGGGGTTTTCACAGTGCATCAGCATCATGCCAGATTTGTATGGGGTCTTCACAATGCATCAGGATCCTTCCAGATGTGTCTGAGGGTTTCACAGTGTATCAGGATCCTGCATTGAATGTTTGGGGACCCACAGTTTATCAGTATCCTGCCAGGTGTGTATGGGGGTTTCACAGTTTATCAGGATCCTGCCTGGTGTGTCTGGGGGTTTCACAGTTCATCAGGATCCTGCCAGGTGTGTATGTGGGTTTCACAGTTTATCAGTATCTTGCCAGGTGTGTATGGGGATTTCACAGTGTATCAGGATCCTGCCAGGTGTGTATGGGGGTTTCACTGTTTATCAGGATCCTGCCAGGTGTTTCTCTGGGTTACACAGTGTATCACGTTCCTGCCAGGTGTGTATGGGGGTTTCACAGTTTATCAGGATCCAGCCAGGTGTGTATGGGGGTTTCGCAGTTTATCAGGATTCTGCCTGGTGTGTCTGGGGTTTTCACAGTTTATAACGATCCTGCCAGGTGTGTATGGGGGTTTCACAGTACATCAGGATCCTTCCAGATGTGTTTGGGAGTTACACAGTGTATCAGGATCCTGCCAGGTGTGTATTGGGTTTCACAGTGTATCAAGATCCTCCCAAGTGTGTTTGGGGTTTTCACAGTGTATCATGATCCTTCCTCGTGTGTATGGGGGTTTCACAGTGGATCAGGATCCTTCCAGGTGTGTATGGGTTTTCACAGTGTATCAGGACCCTGCCAGGTGTGTTTGGGTATTTCACAGTGTATCAGGATCCTTCCAGGTGTGTATGAGTGTTTCACAGTGGATCAGGATCCTGCCAGGTGTGTATGGGGTTTCACAGTGTATCAGGATCCTCCCAGGTGTGTTTGGTGTTTTCACAGTGTATCAGGATCCTGCCAAATATGAACGGGGTTTCACAGTAGATCAGGATCCTGCCAGGTGTGCTTGGGGTTTCACAGTGTATCAGGATCCTGCCAAATGTGAACGGGGTTTCACAGTGTATCAGGATCCTGCCAAATGTGAACGGGGTTTCACAGAGGATCAGGATCTTGCCAGGTGTGTATGGGGTTTTCACAGTGTATCAGGATCCTGCCAGGTGTGTATGGACTTTTCGCAGTGTATCAGGATCCTGCCAGGTGTGTATGGGGGTTTCACAGTTTATCAGGATCCTGCCAGGTGTGTATGGGCTTTTCACAGTCTATCAGGATCCTGCCAGGTGTGTCTGGGGTTTTCACTGTGTATCAGGATCCTGCCAGGTGTGTATGGGCTTTTCACAGTTTATCAGGATCCTGCCAGGTGTGTATGGGGGTTTCACAGTTTATCAGGATCCTTCCAGGTGTGTATGGGGGTTTCACAGTTTATCAGGATCCTGCCAGGTGTGTATGGGGGTTTCACAGTTTATCATGATCCTGCCAGGTGTGTATGTGGGTTGCACAGTCGATCAGGATCCTTCTAGGTGTGTATGGGGGTTTCACAGTGTATCAGTATCCTGCCAGGTGTGCATGTGTGTTTCACAGTTTATCAGTATCCTGCCAGGTGTGCATGGGGTTTTCACAGTCTATCAGTATGCTGCCAGGTGTGTATGGGAGTTTCACAGTGTGTCAGGGTCCTGCCAGGTGTGTATGGGTTTTTCACAGTGTATCAGGATCCTGCCAGGTGTGTATGGGTGTTTCACAGTCTATCAGGATCCTGCCAGGTGCGTCTGGGGTTTTCACTGTGTATCAGGATCCTGCCAGGTGTATGGGCTTTTCACAGTGTATCAGGATCCTGCCAGGTGTGTATGGGGGTTTCACAGTGTGTCAGGATCCTGCCAGGTGTGTATGGGTTTTTCACAGTGTATCAGGATCCTGCCAGGTGTGTATGGGGGTTTCACAGTTTATCAGGGTCTTGCCAGGTGTGTATGGGTGTTTCACAGTCTATCAGGATCCTGCCAGGTGTGCATGGGGTTTTCACCGTGTATCAGGATCCTGCCAGGTGTGCATGGTGTTTTCACAGTTTATCAGGATCCTGCCAGGTCTGTATGGGGGTTTCACAGTTTATCAGGATCCTGCCAGGTGTGTATGTGGGTTTCACATTTTATCAGGATCCTGCCAGGTGTGTATGGGTGTTTCACAGTCTATCAGGATCCTGCCAGGTGTGTCTGGGGTTTTCACTGTGTATCAGGATCCTGCCAGGTGTGTATGGGCTTTTCACAGTTTATCAGGATCCTGCCAGGTGTGTATGGGGGTTTCACAGTGTGTCAGGATCCTGCCAGGTGTGTATGGGTTTTTCACAGTGTATCAGGATCCTGACAGGTGTGTATGGGGGTTTCACAGTTTATCAGGATCTTGCCAGGTGTGTATGGGTGTTTCACAGTCTATCAGGATCCTGCCAGGTGTGCATGGGGTTTTCACCGTGTATCAGGATCCTGCCAGGTGTGTATGTTGTTTTCACAGTTTATCAGGATCCTGCCAGGTCTGTATGGGGGTTTCACAGTTTATCAGGATCCTGCCAGGTGTGTATGTGGGTTTCACATTTTATCAGGATCCTGCCAGGTGTGTATGGGGTTTTCACAGTTTATCGCTATCCTTCCTGGTATTTCTGGGGGTTTCACAGTTTATCAGGATCCTGCCAGGTGAGTATGTGGGTTTCACAGTTTATCAGGATCCTGCCAGATGTGAGTGGGGTTTTCACAGTGCATCAGGATCCTGCCAGATGTGTATGGGGTTTTCACAGTGCATCAGGATCCTTCCAGATGGGTATGGGTGTTTCACAGTGTATCATGATCATGCCACGTGTGCCTGGGGTTTCACAGTATATCAGGGTCCTGCAGGTGTGTATGTGGGTTTCACAGTTTATCAGGCTCCTGCCTGGTGTTTATGTGGGTTTCACAGTTTATCAGGATCCTGCCTGGTGTGTATGGGGTTTCACAGTGGATCAGGATCCTGCCACGTGTGTATGGGGTTTTCACAGAGTATCAGGATCCTGCCAGGTGTGTATGGGGGTTTCACAGTTATCAGGATCCTGCCAGGTGTGTATGTGGGTGTCACAGTTTATCAGGATCCTGCCAGGTGTGTATGGGTGTTTCACAGTTTATCAGGATCCTGCCAGGTGTGTATGGGGGTTTCACATTTTATCAGTAATCTGCCTGGTGTGTCCGGGGGTTTCACATTTTATCAGGTTTCTGCCTGATGTGAATGGGTTTTTCACAGTGCATCAGCATCATGCCAGATTTGTATGGGGTTTTCACAATGCATCAGGATCCTTCCAGATGTGTCTGAGGGTTTCACAGTGTATCAGATTCCTGCATTGAGTGTTTGGGGACCCACACTTAATCAGTATCCTGCCAGGTGTGTATGGGGGTTTCACAGTTTATCAGGATCCTGCCTGGTGTGTCTGGGGGTTTCACAGCTCATCAGGATCCTGCCAGGTGTGTATGTGGGTTTCACAGTTTATCAGTATCTTGCCAGGTGTGTATGGGGATTTCACAGTGTATCAGGATCCTGCCAGGTGTGTATGGGGGTTTCACTGTTTATCAGGATCCTGCCAGGTGTTTATATGGGTTACACAGTGTATCACGTTCCTGCCAGGTGTGTATGGGGGTTTCACAGTTTATCAGGATCCTGCCAGGTGTGTATGGGGGTTTCGCAGTTTATCAGGATTCTGCCTGGTGTGTCTGGGGTTTTCACAGTTTATAACGATCCTGCCAGGTGTGTATGGGGGTTTCACAGTACATCAGGATCCTTCCAGATGTGTTTGGGAGTTACACAGTGTATCAGGATCCTGCCAGGTGTATATTGGGTTTCACAGTGTATCAAGATCCTCCCAGGTGTGTTTGGGGTTTTCACAGTGTATCATGATCCTTCCTCGTGTGTATGGGGGTTTCACAGTGGATCAGGATCCTTCCAGGTGTGTATGGGTTTTCACAGTGTATCAGGACCCTGCCAGATGTGTTTGGGTATTTCACAGTGTATCAGGATCCTTCCAGGTGTGTATGAGTGTTTCACAGTGGATCAGGATCCTGCCAGGTGTGTATGGGGTTTCACAGTGTATCAGGATCCTCCCAGGTGTGTTTGGTGTTTTCACAGTGTATCAGGATCCTGCCAAATGTGAACGGGGTTTCACAGTAGATCAGGATCCTGCCAGGTGTGCTTGGGGTTTCACAGTGTATCAGGATCCTGCCAAATGTGAACGGGGTTTCACAGTGTATCAGGATCCTGCCAAATGTGAACGGGGTTTCACAGAGGATCAGGATCTTGCCAGGTGTGTGTGGGGTTTCACAGTGTATCAGGATCCTGCCAAATGTGCGGGGATTTCACAGTACAGCAGGATCCTGCCAGGTGTGTATGGGGTTTTCACAGTGGATCAGGATTCTGCCAGGTGTGTATGGGGGTTTTCACAGTGTATCAGGATCCTTCCAGGTGTGTATGGGGGTTTTCACATTGTATCCGGAACCTTTCCGGTGTGTATGGGGTTTCACAGTGTATCAGGATCCTCCCAGGTGTGTTTGGGCTTTTCATAGTGTATCAGGATCCTGCCAAATTTGAACGGGGTTTCACAGTGGATCAGGATCCTGCCAGGTGTGTGTGGGGTTTCACAGTGTATCCGGATCCTGACAAATGTGAACGGGGTTTCACAGTGTATCAGGATCCTGTCAAATGTGAACGGGGTTTCACAGGATAACAGGATCCTGCCAGGTGTGTATGGGGTTTTCACAGTGGATCAGGAACCTGCCAGGTGTGTATGGGGGCTTTCACAGTGTATCAGGATCCTTCCAGGTGTGTATGGGGGTTTTCTCAGTGTATCCGGATCCTTCCAGGTGTGTGTGGGGATGTCACAGTGGATCAGGATCCTGGCAGGTGTGTATGGGGTTGCACAGTGTATCAGTATCCTGCCAGATGTGAATAGGGTTTCACTGCGTATCAGGATCCTGCCAGATCTGAATGGGGTTTCACAGTGGATCAGGATCCTGCCAGGTGTGTACGGGGTTTTCACAGTGTATCAGGATCCTGCCAGATGTGAATGGAGATTTCACAGTGCATCAGGATCCTGCCAGATGTGTATGGGGATTTCACAGTGCATCAGAATCCTTCCAGATGTGTATGGGCGTTTCACAGTGCATCAGGATCCTGCATCGTGTGTTTGGGGTTTCACAGTTTATCAGGATCCTGCCAGGTGTGCATGGGGTTTTCACAGTGTATCAGGATCCTGCCAGGTGTTTATGGGGTTTTCACAGTGTATCAGGATCCTGCCAGGTGTGTATGTGGGTTTCACAGTTTATCAGGATCCTGCCAGGTGTGCCTGGGGTTTTCACAGTTTATCAGGATCCTGCCAGGTGTGTTGGGGGTTTCACAGTTTATCAGGATCCTGCCAGGTGTGAATGTGAGTTTCACAGTTTATCAGGATCCTGCCAGTTGTGAATGGGGTTTTCACAGTGCATCAGTATCCTGCCAGATGTGTATGGGGTTTTCACAGTCCATCAGGACCCTTCCAGATGTGTATGGGTGTTTCACAGTGTCCCAGCATCCTTGTTCGTGTGTATGGGCTTTCACAGTTTATCAGGATCCTGCCAGGTGTGGATGGGGTTTTCACAGTGTATCAGTATCCTGCCAGGTGTGCATGTGTGTTTCACAGTTTATCAGTATCCTGCCAGGTGTGCATGGGGGTTTCACAGTTTATCAGGATCCTGCCAGGTGTGTATGGGTGTTTCACAGTCAATCAGGATCCTGCCAGGTGTGTATGGGGTTTTCACTGTCTATCAGGATCCCGCCAGGTGTGAATGGGGTTTTCACTGTGCATCAGGATCCTGCCAGGTGTGTATGGGCTTTTCACAGTTTATCAGGATCCTGCCAGGTGTGTATGGGGGTTTCACAGTTTATCAGGATCCTGCCAGGTGTGTTTGGGGGTTTCACAGTTTATCAGGATCCTGCCAGGTGTGTATGTGGGTTGCACAGTTTATCAGTATGCTGCCAGGTGTGCATCAGGGTTTCACAGTGTATCAGGATCCTGCCAGGTGTGTATGGGTTTCTCACAGTGTATCAGGATCCTGCCAGGTGTGTATGGGGGTTTCACAGTTTATCAGGGTCCTGTCATTTGTTTATGTGGGTTTCAAAGTTCATCAGGATCCTGCCAGGTGTGTATCGGGTTTTCACAGTGTATCAGTATCCTGCCAGGTGTGCATGTGTGTTTCACAGTTTATCAGTATCCTGCCAGGTGTGCATGGGGGTTTCACAGTTTATCAGGATCCTGCCAGGTGTGTATGGGGTTTTCACAGTGTATCAGGATCCTGCCAGTTGTGTATGGGGTTTTCACAGTTTATCAGGATCCTGCCAGGTGTGCATGGGGGTTTCACAGTTTATCAGGATCCTGCCAGGTGTGTTTGGGTGCTTCACAGTCAATCAGGATCCTGCCAGGTGTGTATGGGGTTTTCACAGTCTATCAGGATCCCGCCAGGTGTGTATGGGGTTTTCACTTTGCATCAGGATCCTGCCAGGTGTGTATGGGCTTTTCACAGTTTATCAGGATCCTGCCAGGTGTGTATGGGGGTTTCACAGTTTATCAGGATCCTGCCAGGTGTGTTTGGGGGTTTCACAGTTTATCAGGATCCTGCCAGGTGTGTATGTGGGTTGCACAGTTTATCAGTATGCTGCCAGGTGTGCATCAGTGTTTCACAGTGTATCAGGATCCTGCCAGGTGTGTATGGGTTTTTCACAGTGTATCAGGATCCTGCCAGGTGTGTATGGGGGTTTCACAGTTTATCAGGGTCCTGTCAGTTGTTTATGTGGGTTTCAAAGTACATCAGGATCCTGCCAGGTGTGTATCGGGTTTTCACAGTGTATCAGTATCCTGCCAGGTGTGCATGTGTGTTTCACAGTTTATCAGTATCCTGCCAGGTGTGCATGGGGGTTTCACAGTTTATCAGGATCCTGCCAGGTGTGTATGGGGTTTTCACAGTGTATCAGGATCCTGCCAGTTGTGTATGGGGTTTTCACAGTTTATCAGGATCCTGCCAGGTGTGGATGGGGGTTTCACAGTTTATCAGGATCCTGCCAGGTGTGTATGTGGGTTTCACAGTTTATCAGGATCCCGGCAGGTGTGTATGGGGGTTTCACAGTTTATCAGGATCCTGCCAGGTGTGCATGGGGTTTTCACAGTTTATTGGTATCCTTCCTGGTGTGTCTGGGGGTTTCACAGTTTATCAGGAGCCTGCCAGGTGAGTATGTGGGTTTCACAGTTCATCAGGATTCTGCCAGATGTGAGTGTGGTTTTCACAGTGCATCAGGATCCTGCCAGATGTGTATGGGGTTTCCACAGTGCATCAGGATCCTTCCAGATGTGTATGGGTGTTTCACAGTGTATCAGGAGCCTGCCACGTTTGGAGGGGGTTTCACAGTATATCAGGATCCTGCAGGTGTGTATGTGGGTTTCAGAGTTTATCAGGCTCATGCCTGGTGTGTATGGGGTTTCACAGTGGATCAGGATCCTGCCACGTGTGTATGGGGTTTTCACAGAGAATCAGGATCCTGCCAGGTGTGTATGGGGGTTTCACAGTTATCAGGATCCTGCCAGGTGTGTATGTGGGTGTCACAGTTTATCAGGATCCTGCCAGGTGTGTATGGGGTTTTCACAGTGTATCAGGATCCTGCCAGTTGTGTATGGGGTTTTCACAGTTTATCAGGATCCTGCCAGGTGTGTATGGGGGTTTCACAGTTTATCAGGATCTTGCCAGGTGTGTATGTGGGTTTCACAGTTTATCAGGATCCCGGCAGGTGTGTATGGGGGTTTCACAGTTTATCAGGATCCTGCCAGGTGTGCATGGGGTTTTCACAGTTTATTGGTATCCTTCCTGGTGTGTCTGGGGGTTTCACAGTTTATCAGGAGCCTGCCAGGTGAGTATGTGGGTTTCACAGTGCATCAGGATCCTGCCAGATGTGAATGTGGTTTTCACAGTGCATCAGGATCCTGCCAGATGTGTATGGGGTTTCCACAGTGCATCAGGATCCTTCCAGATGTGTATGGGTGTTTCACAGTGTATCAGGAGCCTGCCACGTTTGCAGGGGGTTTCACAGTATATCAGGATCCTGCAGGTGTGTATGTGGGTTTCAGAGTTTATCAGGCTCCTGCCTGGTGTTTATGTGGGTTTCGCAGTTTATCAGGACCCTGCCTGGTGTGTATGGGGTTTCACAGTGGATCAGGATCCTGCCACGTGTGTATGGGGTTTTCACAGAGAATCAGGATCCTGCCAGGTGTGTATGGGGGTTTCACAGTTATCAGGATCCTGCCAGGTGTGTTTGGGGGTTTCACAGTTTATCAGTATCCTGCCAGGTGTGTATGTGGGTTGCACAGTTTATCAGTATGCTGCCAGGTGTGTATGGGGGTTTCACAGTGTATCAGTATCCTGCCACGTGTGTATGGGTTTTTCACAGTGTATCAGGATCCTGCCAGGAGTGTATGGGGGTTTCACAGTTTATCAGGGTCCTGTCAGGTGTTTATGTGGGTTTCACAGTTCATCAGGATCCAGCCATGTGTGTTTCGGGTTTTCACAGTGTATCAGTATCCTGCCAGGTGTGTATGGGGGTTTCACAGTTTATCAGCATCCTGCCAGGTATGTATGGGGGTTTCACAGATAATCAGGATCCTGCCTGGTGTGTATGGGTGTTTCACAGTCTATCAGGATCCTGCCAGGTGTGTATGGGGTTTTCACAGTCTATCAGGATTCTGCCAGGTGTGTCTGGGGTTTTCACATTGTATCAGGATCCTTCCAGGTGTGTATGGGGGTTTCACAGTTTATCAGGATCCTGCCAGGTGTGTATGTGGGTTTCACAGTTTATCAGGATCCCGGCAGGTGTGTATAGGGGTTTTACAGTTTATCAGGATCCTGCCAGGTGTGTATGGGGTTTTCACAGTTTATCGGTATCCTTCCTGGTGTGTCTGGGGGTTTCACAGTTTATCAGGATCCTGCCAGGTGAGTATGTGGGTTTCACAGTTCATCAGGATCCTGCCAGATGTGAGTGGGGTTTTCACAGTGCATCAGGATCCTGCCAGATGCGTATGGGGTTTTCACAGTGCATCAGGATCCTTCCAGATGTGTATGGGTGTTTCACAGTGTATCAGGATCCTGCCACGTGTGTATGCGGTTTCACAGTATATCAGGATCCTGCAGGTGTGTATGTGGGTTTCAGAGTTTATCAGGCTCCTGCCTGGTGTTTTTGTGGGTTTCACAGTTTATCAGGATCCTGCCTGGTGTGATTGGGGTTTCACAGTGTATCAGGATCCTGCCACGTGTGTATGGGGTTTTCACAGAGTATCAGGATCCTGCCAGGTGTGTTTGGGGGTTTCACAGTTATCAGGATCCTGCCAGGTGTGTTTGGGTGTTTCACAGTTTATCAGGATCCTGCCAGGTGTGTATGGGGGTTTCACATTTTATCAGTATCCTGCCTGGTGTTTCCGGGGGTTTCACAGTTTATCAGGTTTCTGCCTGATGTGAATGGGGTGTTCACAGTGCATCAGCATCATGCCAGATGTGTATGGGGTTTCACAATGCATCAGGATCCTTCCAGATGTGTCTGAGGGTTTCACAGTGTATCAGTATCCTGCATCGAGTGCTTGGGGACCCACAGTTTATCAGGATCCTGCCAGGTGTGTATGGGGGTTTCACAGTTTATCAGGATCCTGCCTGGTGTGTCTGGGGGTTTCACAGTTCATCAGGATCCTGCCATGTGTGTCTGTGGGTTTCACAGTTTATCAGTATACTGCCAGGTGTGTATGGGGATTTCACAGTGTATCAGGATCCTGCCTGGTGTGTATGGGGGTTTCACAGTTTATCAGGATCCTGCCAGGTGTTTATATGGGTTACACAGTATATCACGATCCTGCCAGGTGTGTATGGGGGTTTCACAGTTTATCAGGATCCTGCCAGGTGTGTATGAGGGTTTCACAGTTTATCAGGATCCTGCCTGGTGTGTCTGGGGTTTTCACAGATTATCCGGATCCTGCCAGGTGTGTATGGGGGTTTCACAGTGCATCAGGATCCTTCCAAATGTGTATGGGAGTTATACAGTGTATCAGGATCCTGCCAGATGTTTTTCGGGTTTTCACAGTGTATCAGGATCCTTCAAGGTGTGTATGGGGGTTTCACAGTGGATCAGGATCCGGCCAGGTGTGTATTGGGTTTCACAGTGTATCAGGATCCTCCCAGGTGTGTTTGGGGTTTTCAAAGTGTATCATGATCCTTCCTGGTGTGTATGGGGGTTTCACAGTGGATCAGGATCCTTCCAGGTGTGTGTGGGTTTTCACAGTGTATCAGGATCCTGCCAGATGTGTTTGAGTATTTCACAGTGTATCAGGATCCTTCCAGGTGTGTATGAGTGTTTCACAGTGGATCAGGATCCTGCCAGGTGTGTATGGGGTTTCACAGTGTATCAGGATCCTCCCAGGTGTGTTTGGGGTTTTCACAGTGTATCAGGATCCTGCCAAATGTGAACGGGGTTTCACAGTAGATCAGGATCCTGCCAGGTGTGCTTGGGGTTTCACAGTGTATCAGGACCTGCCAAATGTGAACGGGGTTTCACAGTGTATCAGGATCCTGCCAAATGTGAACGGGGTTTCACAGAGGATCAGGATCCTGCCAGGTGTGTATGGGGTTTCACAGTGTATCAGGATCCTGCCAAATGTGAGGGGATTTCACAGTATAACAGGATCCTGCCAGGTGAGTATGGGGTTTACACAGTGGATCAGGATTCTGCCAGGTGTGTATGGGGGTTTTCACAGTGTATCAGGATCCTTCCAGGTGTGTATGGGGGTTTTCACAGTGTATCCGGATCCTTTCCGGTGTGTATGGGGTTTCACAGTGTATCAGGATCCTCCCAGGTGTGTTTGGGCATTTCATAGTGTATCAGGATCCTGCCAAATGTGAACGGGGTTTCACAGTGGATCAGGATCCTGCCAGGTGTGTATGGGATTTCACAGTGTATCCGGATCCTGCCAAATGTGAACGGGGTTTCACAGAGTATCAGGATCCTGTCAAATGTGAACGGGGTTTCACAGTATAACAGGATCCTGCCAGGTGTGTATGGGGTTTTCACAGTGGATCAGGATCCTGCCAGGTGTGCATGGGGGTTTTCACACTGTATCAGTATCCTTCCAGGTGTGTATGGGGGTTTTCTCAGTGTATCCGGATCCTTCCAGGTGTTTGTGGGGTTTTCACAGTGTATCAGGATTCTGCCAGGTGTGTATGGGGGTTTCACAGTGCACCAGGCTCCTGCCAGGTGTGTATGGGTGTTTCACAGTTTATCAGTATCATGCCTGGTGTGTATGGGGGTTCACAGTGGATCAGGATCCTGCCACGTGTGTATGTGGGTTTCACAGTTTATCAGGATCCTGCCAGGTGTGTATGGGGGTTTCACAGTTCATCAGGATCCTGCCAGGTGTGTATGTGGGTTTCACAGTTTATTAGGTCCCTGCCAGGTGTGTCTGGTGTTTTCACAGTTTATGAGGATCCTGCCAGGTGTGTATGGGGGTTTCACAGTTTGTCAGGATCCTGCCAGGTGTGGATGTTGGTTTCACAGTTCATCAGTTTCCTGCCAGGTTTGTATGGGGGTTTCACAGTTTAATCAGGATCCTGCCAGGTGTGTATGGGGGTTTCACAGTTTATCAGGATCCTGCCTGGTGTGTCTGGGGGTTTCACAGTTCATCAGGATGCTGCCAGGTGTGCATGTGGGTTTCACAGTTTATCAGGATCCTGCCTGGTGTGCCTGGGGTTTTCACAGTGCATCAGGATCCTGCCAGATGTGTATGGGTTTTCACAGTGCGTCAGGATCCTTCCAGATGTGTATGGGGGTTTCACAGTGTATCAGGATCCTGCATCGTGTGTATGAGGGTTTCACAGTTTATCAGGATCCTGCCAGGTGTGTGTGGGGGTTTCACAGTTTATCAGGATACTGCCAGGTGTGTATGTGGGTTGCACAGTCTATCAGGATCCTGCCAGGTGTGTATGGGGTTTTCACAGTGTATCAGTATCCTGCCAGGTGTGCATGTGTGTTTCACAGTTTATCAGTATCCTGCCAGGTGTGCATGGGGTTTTCACAGTCTATCAGTATGCTGCCAGATGTGTATGGGAGTTTCACAGTGTGTCAGGATCCTGCCAGGTGTGTATGGGTTTTTCACAGTGTATCAGGATCCTGCCAGGTGTGTATGGGTGTTTCACAGTTTATCAGGGTCATGTCAGGTGTTTATGTGGGTTTCACAGTTCATCAGGATCCTGCCAGGTTTGTATCGGGTTTTCACAGTGTCTCAGTATCCTGCCAGGTGTGCATGTGTGTTTCACAGTTTATCACTATTCTGCCAGGTGTGTATGGGGGTTTCACAGTCTATCAGTGTCCTGCCAGGTGTGTATGGGGTTTTCACCGTGTATCAGGATCTTGCCAGGTGTGTATGGGTGTTTCACAGTCTATCAGGTTCCTGCCAGGTGTGTATGGGGTTTTCACCGTGTATCAGGATCCTGCCAGGTGTGTATGGTGTTTTCACAGTTTTATCAGTATCCTGCCAGGTCTGTATGGGGGTTTCACAGTTTATCAGGATCCTGCCAGGTGTGCATGTGGGTTTCACATTTTATCAGGATCCTGCCAGGTGTGTATGGGGTTTTCACAGTTTATCGCGATCCTTCCTGGTATGTCTGGGGGTTTCACAGTTTATCAGGATCCTGACAGGTGAGTATGTGGGTTTCACAGTTTATCAGGATCCTGCCAGATGTGAGTGGGGTTTTCACAGTGCATCAGGATCCTGCCAGATGTGTATGGGGTTTTCACAGTGCATCAGGATCCTTCCAGATGTGTATGGGTGTTTCACAGTGTATCATGATCCTGCCATGTATGCATGGGTTTTCACAGTATATCAGGGTCCTGCAGGTGTGTATGCGGGTTTCACAGTTTATCAGGCTCCTGCCTGGTGTTTATGTGGGTTTCACAGTTTATCAGGATCCTGCCTGGTGTGTATGGGGTTTCACAGTGGATCAGGATCCTGCCACGTGTGTATGGGGTTTTCACAGAGTATCAGGATCCTGCCAGGTGTGTATGGGGGTTTCACAGTTATCAGGATCCTGCCAGGTGTGTATGTGGGTGTCACAGTTTATCAGGATCCTGCCAGGTGTGTATGGGTGTTTCACAGTTTATCAGGATCCTGCCAGGTGTGTATGGGGGTTTCACATTTTATCAGTAATCTGCCTGGTGTGTCCGGGGGTTTCACAGTTTATCAGGTTTCTGCCTGATGTGAATGGGGTTTTCACAGTGCATCAGCATCATGCCAGATTTGTATGGGGTTTTCACAATGCATCAGGATCCTTCCAGATGTGACTGAGTGTTTCACAGTGTATCAGGATCCTGCATTGAGTGTTTGAGGACCCACAGTTTATCAGTAACCTGCCAGGTGTGTATGGGGGTTTCACAGTTTATCAGGATCCTGCCTGGTGTGTCTGGGGGTTTCACAGTTCATCAGGATCCTGCCAGGTGTGTATGTGTGTTTCACAGTTTATCAGTATCCTGCCAGGTGTGTATGGGGATTTCACAGTGTATCAGGATCCTGCCAGGTGTGTATGGGGGTTTCACAGTTTATCAGGATCCTGCCAGGTGTTTATATGGGTTACACAGTGTATCACGTTCCTGCCAGGTGTGTATGCGGGTTTCACAGTTTATCAGGATCCTGCCAGGTGTGTACGGGGGTTTCGCAGTTTATCAGGATCCTGCCTGGTGTGTCTGGGGTTTTCACAGTTTATAACGATCCTGCCAGGTGTGTATGGGGGTTGCACAGTGCATCAGGATCCTTCCAGATGTGTATGGGAGTTACACAGTGTATCAGGAGCCTGCCAGGTGTGTATTGGGTTTCACAGTGTATCATGATCCTCCCAGGTGTGTTTGGGGTTTTCACAGTGTATCATGATCCTTCCTGGTGTGTATGGGGGTTTCACAGTGGATCAGGATCCTTCCAGGTGTGTATGGGTTTTCACAGTGTATCAGGATCCTGCCTGATGTGTTTGGGTATTTCACAGTATATCAGGATCCTGCCAGGTATGTTTGGTGTTTTCACAGTGTATCAGGATCCTGCCAAATGTGAACGGGGTTTCACAGTAGATCAGGATCCTGCCAGGTGTGCTTGGGGTTTCACAGTGTGTCAGGATCCTGCCAAATGTGAACGGGGTTTCACAGTGTATCAGGATCCTGCCAAATGTGAACGGGGTTTCACAGAGGATCAGGATCCTGCCAGGTGTGTATGGGGTTTCACAGTGTATCAGGATCCTGCCAAATGTGCGGGGATTTCACAGTACAACAGGATCCTGCCAGGTGTGTATGGGGTTTTCACAGTGGATCAGGATTCTGCCAGGTGTGTATGGGGGTTTTCACAGTGTATCAGGATCCTTCCAGGTGTGTATGGGGGTTTTCACAGTGTATCCGGATCCTTTCCGGTGTGTATGGGGTTTCACAGTGTATCAGGATCCTCCCAGGTGTGTTTGGGCTTTTCATAGTGTATCAGGATCCTGCCAAATGTGAACGGGGTTTCACAGTGGATCAGGATCCTGCCAGGTGTGTATGGGGTTTCACAGTGTATCCGGATCCTGACAAATGTGAACGGGGTTTCACAGTGTATCAGGATCCTGTCAAATGTGAACGGGGTTTCACAGGATAACAGGATCCTGCCAGGTGTGTATGGGGTTTTCACAGTGGATCCGGATCCTGCCAGGTGTGTATGGGGGCTTTCACAGTGTATCAGGATCCTTCCAGGTGTGTATGGGGGTTTTCTCAGTGTATCCGGATCCTTCCAGGTGTGTGTGGGGATTTCACAGTGGATCAGGATCCTGGCAGGTGTGTATGGGGTTGCACAGTGTATCAGTATCCTGCCAGATGTGAATAGGGTTTCATTGCGTATCAGGATCTTGCCAGATGTGAATGGGGTTTCACAGTGGATCAGGATCCTGCCAGGTGTGTACGGGGTTTTCACAGTGTATCAGGATCCTGCCAGATGTGAATGGAGATTTCACAGTGGGTAAGGATACTGCCAGATGTGAATGGGGATTTCACAGTGCATCAGGATCCTGCCAGATGTGTATGGGGATTTCACAGTGCATCAGAATCCTTCCAGATTTGTATGGGCGTTTCACAGTGCATCAGGATCCTGCATCGTGTGTTTGGGGTTTCACAGTTTATCAGGATCCTGCCAGGTGTGTATGGGGTTTTCACAGTGTATCAGGATCCTGCCAGGTGTTTATGGGGTTTTCACAGTGCATCAGGATCCTGCCAGGTGTGTATGTGGGTTTCACAGTTTATCAGGATCCTGCCAGGTGTGACTGGGGTTTTCACAGTTTATCAGGATCCTGCCAGGTGTGTATGGGGGTTTTACAGTTTATCAGGATCCTGCCAGGTGTGTATGTGAGTTTCACAGTTTATCAGGATCCTGCCGGTTGTGAATGGGGTTTTCACAGTGCATCAGTATCCTGCCAGATGTGTATGGGGTTTTCACAGTCCATCAGGACCCTTCCAGATGTGTATGGGTGTTTCACAGTGTCCCAGGATCCTGCATCGTCTGTATGGGCTTTCGCAGTTTATCAGGATCCTGCCTGGTGTGTCTGGGGTTTTCACAGTTTATAACGATCCTGCCAGGTGTGTATGGGGGTTGCACAGTGCATCAGGATCCTTCCAGATGTGTATGGGAGTTACACAGTGTATCAGGAGCCTGCCAGGTGTGTATTGGGTTTCACAGTGTATCATGATCCTCCCAGGTGTGTTTGGGGTTTTCACAGTGTATCATGATCCTTCCTGGTGTGTATGGGGGTTTCACAGTGGATCAGGATCCTTCCAGGTGTGTATGGGTTTTCACAGTGTATCAGGATCCTGCCTGATGTGTTTGGGTATTTCACAGTATATCAGGATCCTGCCAGGTATGTTTGGTGTTTTCACAGTGTATCAGGATCCTGCCAAATGTGAACGGGGTTTCACAGTAGATCAGGATCCTGCCAGGTGTGCTTGGGGTTTCACAGTGTGTCAGGATCCTGCCAAATGTGAACGGGGTTTCACAGTGTATCAGGATCCTGCCAAATGTGAACGGGGTTTCACAGAGGATCAGGATCCTGCCAGGTGTGTATGGGGTTTCACAGTGTTTCAGGATCCTGCCAAATGTGCGGGGATTTCACAGTACAACAGGATCCTGCCAGGTGTGTATGGGGTTTTCACAGTGGATCAGGATTCTGCCAGGTGTGTATGGGGGTTTTCACAGTGTATCAGGATCCTTCCAGGTGTGTATGGGGGTTTTCACAGTGTATCCGGATCCTTTCCGGTGTGTATGGGGTTTCACAGTGTATCAGGATCCTCCCAGGTGTGTTTGGGCTTTTCATAGTGTATCAGGATCCTGCCAAATGTGAACGGGGTTTCACAGTGGATCAGGATCCTGCCAGGTGTGTATGGGGTTTCACAGTGTATCCGGATCCTGACAAATGTGAACGGGGTTTCACAGTGTATCAGGATCCTGTCAAATGTGAACGGGGTTTCACAGGATAACAGGATCCTGCCAGGTGTGTATGGGGTTTTCACAGTGGATCCGGATCCTGCCAGGTGTGTATGGGGGCTTTCACAGTGTATCAGGATCCTTCCAGGTGTGTATGGGGGTTTTCTCAGTGTATCCGGATCCTTCCAGGTGTGTGTGGGGATTTCACAGTGGATCAGGATCCTGGCAGGTGTGTATGGGGTTGCACAGTGTATCAGTATCCTGCCAGATGTGAATAGGGTTTCATTGCGTATCAGGATCTTGCCAGATGTGAATGGGGTTTCACAGTGGATCAGGATCCTGCCAGGTGTGTACGGGGTTTTCACAGTGTATCAGGATCCTGCCAGATGTGAATGGAGATTTCACAGTGGGTAAGGATACTGCCAGATGTGAATGGGGATTTCACAGTGCATCAGGATCCTGCCAGATGTGTATGGGGATTTCACAGTGCATCAGAATCCTTCCAGATTTGTATGGGCGTTTCACAGTGCATCAGGATCCTGCATCGTGTGTTTGGGGTTTCACAGTTTATCAGGATCCTGCCAGGTGTGTATGGGGTTTTCACAGTGTATCAGGATCCTGCCAGGTGTTTATGGGGTTTTCACAGTGCATCAGGATCCTGCCAGGTGTGTATGTGGGTTTCACAGTTTATCAGGATCCTGCCAGGTGTGACTGGGGTTTTCACAGTTTATCAGGATCCTGCCAGGTGTGTATGGGGGTTTTACAGTTTATCAGGATCCTGCCAGGTGTGTATGTGAGTTTCACAGTTTATCAGGATCCTGCCGGTTGTGAATGGGGTTTTCACAGTGCATCAGTATCCTGCCAGATGTGTATGGGGTTTTCACAGTCCATCAGGACCCTTCCAGATGTGTATGGGTGTTTCACAGTGTCCCAGGATCCTGCATCGTCTGTATGGGCTTTCGCAGTTTATCAGGATCCTGCCAGGTGTGTATGGTGTTTTCACAGTGTATCAGTATCCTGCCAGGTGTGTATGGGTTTTTCACAGTGTATCAGGATCCTGCCAGGTGTGTATGGGTGTTTCACAGTTTATCAGGGTCATGTCAGGTGTTTATGTGGGTTTCACAGTTCATCAGGATCCTGCCAGGTTTGTATCGGGTTTTCAAAGTGTCTCAGTATCCTGCCAGGTGTGCATGTGTGTTTCACAGTTTATCACTATCCTGCCAGGTGTGTATGGGGGTTTCACAGTTTATCAGGATCTTGCCAGGTGTGTATGGGTGTTTCACAGTCTATCAGGATCCTGCCAGGTGTGTGTGGGGTTTTCACCGTGTATCAGGATCCTGCCAGGTGTGTATGGTGTTTTCACAGTTAATCAGGATCCTGCCAGGTCTGTATGGGGGTTTCACAGTTTATCAGGATCCTGCCAGGTGTGTATGTGGGTTTCACATTTTATCAGGATCCTGCCAGGTGTGTATGGGGTTTTCACAGTTTATCGCTATCCTTCCTGGTATGTCTGGGGGTTTCACAGTTTATCAGGATCCTGCCAGGTGAGTATGTGGGTTTCACAGTTTATCAGGATCCTGCCAGATGTGAGTGGGGTTTTCACAGTGCATCAGGATCCTGCCAGATGTGTATGGGGTTTTCACAGTGCATCAGGATCCTTCCAGATGTGTATGGGTGTTTCACAGAGTATCATGATCCTGCCACGTGTGCATGGGGTTTCACAGTATATCAGAATCCTGCCTGGTGTGTATGGGGTTTCACAGTGGATCAGGATCCTGCCACGTGTGTATGGGGTTTTCACAGAGTATCAGTATCCTGCCAGGTGTGTATGGGGGTTTCACAGTTATCAGGATCCTGCCAGGTGTGTATGTGGGTTTCACAGTTTATCAGGCTCCTGCCTGGTGTTTATATGGGTTTCACAGTTTATCTGGATCCTGCCAGGTGTGTATGGGGTTTCACAGTGGATCAGGATCCTGCCACGTGTGTATGGGGTTTTCACAGTGGATCAGGATCCTGCCAGGTGTGTATGGGGGTTTCACAGTTATCAGGATCCTGTCAGGTGTGTATGTGTGTGTCACAGTTTATCAGGATCCTGCCAGGTGTGTATGGGTGTTTCACAGTTTATCAGGATCCTGCCAGGTGTGTATGGGGGTTTCACATTTTATCAGTAATCTGCCTGGTGTGTCCAGGGGTTTCACAGTTTATCAGGTTTCTGCCTGATGTGAATGGTGTTTTCACAGTGCATCAGCATCATGCCAGATTTGTATGGGGTTTTCACAATGCATCAGGATCCTTCCAGATGTGACTGAGGGTTTCACAGTGTATCAGGATCCTGCATTGAGTGTTTGGGGACCCACAGTTTATCAGTATCCTGCCAGGTGTGTATGGGGGTTTCACAGTTTATCAGGATCCTGCCTGGTGTGTCTGGGGGTTTCACAGTTCATCAGGATCCTGCCAGGTGTGCATGTGGGTTTCACAGTTTATCAGTATCCTGCCAGGTGTGTATGGGGATTTCACAGTGTATCAGGATCCTGCCAGGTGTGTATGGGGGTTTCACTGTTTATCAGGATCCTGCCAGGTGTTTATATGGGTTACACAGTGTATCACGTTCCTGCCAGGTGTGTATGGGGGTTTCACAGTTTATCAGGATCCTGCCAGGTGTGTATGGGGGTTTCGCAGTTTATCAGGATCCTGCCTGGTGTGTCTCGGGTTTTCACAGTTTATAACTATCCTGCCAGGTGTGTATGGGGGTTTCACAGTGCATCAGGATCTTTCCAGATGTGTATGGGAGTTACACAGTGTATCAGGATCCTGCCAGGTGTGTATTGGGTTTCACAGTGTATCAAGATCCTCCCAGGTGTGTTTGGGGTTTTCACAGTGTATCATGATCCTTCCTGGTGTGTATGGGGGTTTCACAGTGGATCAGGATCCTTCCAGGTGTGTATGGGTTTTCACAGTGTATCAGGATCCTGCCAGATGTGTTTGGGTATTTCACAGTGTATCAGGATCCTTCCAGGTGTGTATGAGTGTTTCACAGTGGATCAGGATCCTGCCAGGTGTGTATGGGGTTTCACAGTGTATCAGGATCCTCCCAGGTGTGTTTGGTGTTTTCACAGTGTATCAGGATCCTGCCAAATGTGAACGGGGTTTCACAGTAAATCAGGATCCTGCCAGGTGTGCTTGGGGTTTCACAGTGTATCAGGATCCTGCCAAATGTGAACGGGGTTGCACAGTGTATCAGGATCCTGCCAAATGTGAACGGGGTTTCACAGAGGATCAGGATCCTGCCAGGTGTGTATGGGGTTTCACAGTGTATCAGGATCCTGCCAAATGTGCGGGGATTTCACAGTACAACAGGATACTGCCAGGTGTGTATGGGGTTTTCACAGTGGATCAGGATCCTTCCAGGTGTGTATGGGGGTTTTCACAGTGTATCCGGATCCTTTCCGGTGTGTATGGGGTTTCACAGTGTATCAGGATCCTCCCAGGTGTGTTTGGACTTTTCATAGTGTATCAGGATCCTGCCAAATGTGAACGGGGTTTCACAGTGGATCAGGATCCTGCCAGGTGTGTATGGGGTTTCACAGTGTATCCGGATCCTGACAAATGTGAACGGGTTTTCACAGTGTATCAGGATCCTGTCAAATGTGAACGGGGTTTCACAGGATAACAGGATCCTGCCAGGTGTGTATGGGGTTTTCACAGTGGATCAGGATCCTGCCAGGTGTGTATGGGGGCTTTCACAGTGTATCAGGATCCTTCCAGGTGTGAATGGGGGTTTTCTCAGTGTATCCGTATCCTTCCAGGTGTGTGTGGGGATTTCACAGTGGATCAGGATCCTGGCAGGTGTGTAAGGGGTTGCACAGTGTATCAGTATCCTGCCAGATGTGAATAGGGTTTCACTGCGTATCAGGATCCTGCCAGATGTGAATGGGGTTTCACAGTGGATCAGGATCCTGCCAGATGTGAATGGAGATTTTACAGTCCGTCAGGATCCTGCCAGATGTGAATGGGGATTTCACAGTGCATCAGGATCCTGCCAGATGTGTATGGGGATTTCACAGAGCATCAGAATCCTTCCAGATGTGTATGGGCGTTTCACAGTGCATCAGGATCCTGCATTGTGTGTTTGGGGTTTCACAGTTTATCAGGATCCTGCCAGGTGTGTATGGGGTTTTCACAGTGTATCAGGATCCTGCCAGGTGTTTATGGGGTTTTCACAGTGTATCAGGATCCTGCCAGGTGTGTATGTGGGTTTCACAGTTTATCAGGATCCTGCCGGGTGTGTATGGGGGTTTCACAGTTTATCAGGATCCTGCCAGGTGTGTATGTGAGTTTCACAGTTTATCATGATCCTGCCAGTTGTGTATGGGGTTTTCACAGTCCATCAGGAACCTTCCAGATGTGTATGGGTGTTTCACAGTGTCCCAGGATCCTGCATCGTGTGTATGGGCTTTCACAGTTTATCAGGATCCTGCCAGGTGTGTATGGGGTTTTCACAGTGTATCAGTATCCTGCCAGGTGTGCATGTGTGTTTCACAGTTTATCAGTATCCTGCCAGGTGTGTATGGGGGTTTCACAGTTTATCAGGATCCTGCCAGGTGTGTTTGGGGGTTTCACAGTTTATCAGGATCCTGCCAGGTGTGCATGTGGGTTGCACAGTTTATCAGTATGCTGCCAGGTGTGCATGGGGGTTTCACAGTGTATCAGGATCCTGCCAGGTGTGTATGGGTTTTTTCACAGTGTATCAGGATCCTGCCAGGTGTGTATGGGGGTTTCACAGTTTATCAGGGTCCTGTCAGTTTTTTATGTGGGTTTCAAAGTTCATCAGGATCCTGCCAGGTGTGTATCGGGTTTTCACAGTGTATCAGTATCCTGCCAGGTGTGCATGTGTGTTTCACAGTTTACCAGTATCCTGCCAGGTGTGCATGGGGGTTTCACAGTTTATCAGGATCCTGCCAGGTGTGTATGGGGTTTTCACAGTGTATCAGGATCCTGCCAGTTGTGTATGGGGTTTTCACAGTTTATCAGGATCCTGCCAGGTCTGTATGGGGGTTTCACATTTTATCAGGATCCTGCCAGGTGTGTATGTGGGTTTCACAGTTTATCAGGATCCCGGCAGGTGTGTATGGGGGTTTCACAGTTTATCAGGACCCTGCCAGGTGTGTATGGGGTTTTCACAGTTTATTGGTATCCTTCCTGGTGTGTCTGGGGGTTTCACAGTTTATCAGGAGCCTGCCAGGTGAGTATGTGGGTTTCACAGTTCATCAGGATCCTGCCAGATGTGAGTGTGGTTTTCACAGTGCATCAGGATCCTGCCAGATGTGTATGGGGTTTTCACAGTGCATCAGGATCCTTCCAGATGTGTATGGGTGTTTCACAGTGTATCAGGAGCCTGCCACGTTTGTATGGGGTTTCACAGTATATCAGGATCCTGCAGGTGTGTATGTGGGTTTCAGAGTTTATCAGGCTCCTGCCTGGTGTTTATGTGGGTTTCGCAGTTTATCAGGATCCTGCCTGGTGTGTATGGGGTTTCACAGTGGATCAGGATCCTGCCACGTGTGTATGGGGTTTTCACAGAGTATCAGGATCCTGCCAGGTGTGTATGGGGGTTTCACAGTTATCAGGATCCTGCCAGGTGTGTATGTGGGTGACACAGTTTATCAGGATCCTGCCAGATGTGTATGGGGGTTTCACAGTTTATCAGGATCCTGCCAGGTGTGTATGTGGGTTGCACAGTTTATCAGTATGCTGCCAGGTGTGTATGGGGGTTTCACAGTGTATCAGTATCCTGCCACGTGTGTATGGGTTTTTCACAGTGTATCAGAATCCTGCCAGGTGTGTATGGGGGTTTCACAGTTTATCAGGGTCCTGTCAGGTGTTTATGTGGGTTTCACAGTTCATCAGGATCCTGTCAGGTGTGTATCGGGTTTTCACAGTGTATCAGTATCCTGCCAGGTGTGTATGGGGGTTTCACAGTTTATCAGTATCCTGCCAGGTATGTTTGGGGGATTCACAGATAATCAGGATCCTGCCAGGTGTGTATGGGTGTTTCACAGTCTATCAGGATCCTGCCAGGTGTGTATGGGGATTTCACAGTCTATCAGGATTCTGCCAGGTGTGTCTGGGGTTTTCACAGTGTATCAGGATACTGCCAGGTGTGTATGGGGTTTTCACAGTTTATCAGGATCCTTCCAGGTGTGTATGGGGGTTTCACAGTTTATCAGGATCCTGCCAGGTGTGTATGTGGGTTTCACAGTTTATCAGGATCCCGGCAGGTGTGTATGGGGGTTTCACAGTTTATCAGGATCCTGCCAGGTGTGTATGGGGTTTTCATAGTTTATCGGTATCCTTCCTGGTGTGTCTGGGGGTTTCACAGTTTATCAGGATCCTGCCAGGTGAGTATTTGGGTTTCACAGTGCATCAGGATCCTGCCAGATGTGAGTGGGGTTTTCACAGTGCATCAGGATCCTGCCAGATGCGTATGGTGTTTTCACAGTGCATCAGGATCCTTCCAGATGTGTATGGGTGTTTCACAGTGTATCAGGATCCTGCCACGTGTGTATGCGGTTTCACAGTATATCAGGATCCTGCAGGTGTGTATGTGGGTTTCAGAGTTTATCAGGCTCCTGTCTGGTGTTTATGTGGGTTTCACAGTTTATCAGGATCCTGCCTGGTGTGATTGGGGTTTCACAGTGTATCAGGATCCTGCCACGTGTGTATGGCGGTTTCACAGTTTATCAGGATCCTGCCAGGTGTTTATATGGGTTACACAGTATATCACGATCCTGCCAGGTGTGTATGTGGGTTTCACAGTTTATCAGGATCCTGCCAGGTGTGTATGGGGGTTTCACAGTTTATCAGGATCTTGCCTGGTGTGTCTGGGGTTTTCACAGATTATCCGGATCCTGCCAGGTGTGAATGGGGGTTTCACAGTGCATCAGGATCCTTCCAGATGTGTATGGGAGTTACACAGTGTATCAGGATCCTGCCAGATGTTTTTCGGGTTTTCACAGTGTATCAGGATCCTTCAAGGTGTGTATTTGGGTTTCACAGTGGATCAGGATCCGGCCAGGTGTGTATTGGGTTTCACAGTGTATCAGGATCCTCCCAGGTGTGTCTGGTGTTTTCAAAGTGTATCATGATCCTTCCTGGTGTGTATGGGGGTTTCACAGTGGATCAGGATCCTTCCAGGTGTGTATGGGTTTTCACATTGTATCAGGATCCTGCCAGATGTGTTTGGGTATTTCACAGTGTATCAGGATCCTTCCAGGTGTGTATGAGTGTTTCACAGTGGATCAGGATCCTGCCAGGTGTGTATGGGGTTTCACAGTGTATCAGGATCCTCCCAGGTGTGTTTGGGGTTTTCACAGTGTATCAGGATCCTGCCAAATGTGAACGGGGTTTCACAGTAGATCAGGATCCTGCCAGGTGTGTATGGGGTTTCACAGTGTATCAGGATCCTCCCAGGTGTGTTTGGGGTTTTCACAGTGTATCAGGATCCTGCCAAATGTGAACGGGGTTTCACAGTGTATCAGGATCCTGCCAAATGAAAACGGGGTTTCACAGAGGATCAGGATCCTGCCAGGTGTGTATGGGGTTTCACAGTGTATCAGGATCCTGCCAAATGTGAGGGGATTTCACAGTATAACAGGATCCTGCCAGGTGTGTATGGGGTTTACACAGTGGATCAGGATTCTGCCAGGTGTGTATGGGGGTTTTCACAGTGTATCAGGATCCTTCCAGGTGTGTATGGGTGTTTTCACAGTGTATGCGGATCCTTTCAGGTGTGTATGGGGTTTCACAGTGCATCAGGATCCTCCCAGGTGTGTTTGGGCATTTCATAGTGTATCAGGATCCTACCAAATGTGAACGGGGTTTCACAGTGGATCAGGATCCTGCCAGGTGTGTATGGGGTTTCACAGTGTATCCGGATCCTGCCAAATGTGAACGGGGTTTCACAGTGTATCAGGATCCTGTCAAATGTGAACGGGGTTTCACAGTATAGCAGGATCCTGCCAGGTGTGTATGGGGTTTTCACAGTGGATCAGGATCCTGCCAGGTGTGTATGGGGGTTTTTCACACTGTATCAGGATCCTTCCAGGTGTGTATGGGGGTTTTCTCAGTGTATCCGGATCCTTCCAGGTGTGGGTGGGGTTTTCACAGTGTATCAGGATTCTGCCAGGTGTGTATGGGGGTTTCACAGTGTACCAGGCTCCTGCCAGGTGTGTATGGGGGTTTCACAGTTCATCAGGATCCTGAACGTGTGTATGGGGGTTGAACAGTGTATCAGGATCCTGCCAGGTGTGTAAGTGGGTTTCACAGTTTATCAGGATCATGCCAGGTGTGTATGGGGGTTTCACAGTGTATCAGGATCCTGCCAGGTGTGTATGTGGGTTTCACAGTTTATCAGGATCCTGCCAGGTGTGTCTGGAGTTTTCACAGTTTATGAGGATCCTGCCAGGTGTGTATGGGGGTTTCACAGTTTGTCAGGATCCTGCCAGGTGTGGATGTTGGTTTCACAGTTCATCAGTTTCCTGCCAGGTTTGTATGGGGGTTTCACAGTTTTTTCAGGATCCTGCCAGGTGTGTATGGGGGTTTCACTGTTTATCAGGATCCTGCCTGGTGTGTCTGGGGGTTTCACAGTTCATCAGGATGCTGCCAGGTGTGTATGTGGGTTTCACAGTTTATCAGGATCCTGCCTGGTGTGCCTGGGGTTTTCACAGTGCATCAGGATCCTGCCAGATGTGTATGGGTTTTCACAGTGCATCAGGATCCTTCCAGATGTGTATGGGGGTTTCAAAGTGTATCAGGATCCTGCATGGTGTGTACGGGGTTTTCACAGTGCATCAGGATCCTGCCAGGTGAGTATGCGGTTTTCACAGTGTATCAGGATCCTGCCAGGTGTGTATGGGGTTTTCACAGTGCATCAGGATCCTGCCAGGTGTGCATGTGGGTTTCACAGTTTATCAGGATCCTGCCTGGTGTGCATGGGGTTTTGACACTGCATCAGCATCCTGCCTGGTGTGTATGGGGTTTCACAGTGGATCAGGATCCTGCCAGGTGTCTATGTGGGTTTCACAGTTTATCAGGATCCTGCCAGGTGTGTTTGGGGGTTCCACAGTTTATCAGGATCCTGCCTGGTGTGCATGGGGTTTTGACACTGCATCAGCATCCTGCCTGGTGTGTATGGGGTTTCACAGTGGATCAGGATCCTGCCAGGTGTCTATGTGGGTTTCACAGTTTATCAGGATCCTGCCACATGTGTATGGGGTTTCACAGTGGTTCAGGATCCTGCCAGGTGTTTTTGCGGTATTCACTGTGCATCAGGATCCTGCCAGGTGTGTCAGGGGTTTTCACAGTTTATCAGGATCCTGCCTGGTGTGCCTGGGGTTTTCACAGTGCATCAGGATCCTGCCAGATGTGTATGGGTTTTCACAGTGCATCAGGATCCTGCCAGGTCTCTATGTGGGTTTCACAGTTTATCAGGATCCTGCCAGGTGTGTTTGGGGGTTCCACAGTTTATCAGGATCCTGCCACATGTGTATGGGGTTTCACAGTCGTTCAGGATCCTGCCAGGTGTTTTTGCGGTATTCACTGTGCATCAGGATCCTGCCAGGTGTGTAAGGGGTTTTCACAGTTTATCAGGATCCTGCCTGGTGTGCCTGGGGTTTTCACAGTGCATCAGGATCCTGCCAGATGTGTATGGGTTTTCACAGTGCATCAGGATCCTTCCAGATGTGTATGGGGGTTTCACAGTGTATCAGGATCCTGCATCGTGTGTATGTGGGTTTTCACAGTTTATCAGGATCCTGCCAGGTGTGTCTGGAGTTTTCACAGTTTATGAGGATCCTGCCAGGTGTGTATGGGGGTTTCACAGTTTGTCAGGATCCTGCCAGGTGTGGATGTTGGTTTCACAGTTCATCAGTTTCCTGCCAGGTTTGTATGGGGGTTTCACAGTTTTTTCTGGATCCTGCCAGGTGTGTATGGGGGTTTCACTGTTTATCAGGATCCTGCCTGGTGTGTCTGGGGGTTTCACAGTTCATCAGGATGCTGCCAGGTGTGTATGTGGGTTTCACAGTTTATCAGGATCCTGCCTGGTGTGCCTGGGGTTTTCACAGTGCATCAGGATCCTGCCAGATGTGTATGGGTTTTCACAGTGCATCAGGATCCTTCCAGATGTGTATGGGGGTTTCAAAGTGTATCAGGATCCTGCATGGTGTGTACGGGGTTTTCACAGTGCATCAGGATCCTGCCAGGTGAGTATGCGGTTTTCACAGTGTATCAGGATCCTGCCAGGTGTGTATGGGGTTTTCACAGTGCATCAGGATCCTGCCAGGTGTGCATGTGGGTTTCACAGTTTATCAGGATCCTGCCTGGTGTGCATGGGGTTTTGACACTGCATCAGCATCCTGCCTGGTGTGTATGGGGTTTCACAGTGGATCAGGATCCTGCCAGGTGTCTATGTGGGTTTCACAGTTTATCAGGATCCTGCCAGGTGTGTTTGGGGGTTCCACAGTTTATCAGGATCCTGCCTGGTGTGCATGGGGTTTTGACACTGCATCAGCATCCTGCCTGGTGTGTATGGGGTTTCACAGTGGATCAGGATCCTGCCAGGTGTCTATGTGGGTTTCACAGTTTATCAGGATCCTGCCACATGTGTATGGGGTTTCACAGTGGTTCAGGATCCTGCCAGGTGTTTTTGCGGTATTCACTGTGCATCAGGATCCTGCCAGGTGTGTCAGGGGTTTTCACAGTTTATCAGGATCCTGCCTGGTGTGCCTGGGGTTTTCACAGTGCATCAGGATCCTGCCAGATGTGTATGGGTTTT
Source organism: Heterodontus francisci (assembly GCF_036365525.1). NCBI lineage: Eukaryota > Metazoa > Chordata > Chondrichthyes > Heterodontiformes > Heterodontidae > Heterodontus > Heterodontus francisci. The sequence continues at coordinate 1,407,129 of NW_027140601.1, read as the reverse complement.
CACAGTGCATCAGGATCCTGCCAGGTCTCTATGTGGGTTTCACAGTTTATCAGGATCCTGCCAGGTGTGTTTGGGGGTTCCACAGTTTATCAGGATCCTGCCACATGTGTATGGGGTTTCACAGTCGTTCAGGATCCTGCCAGGTGTTTTTGCGGTATTCACTGTGCATCAGGATCCTGCCAGGTGTGTAAGGGGTTTTCACAGTTTATCAGGATCCTGCCTGGTGTGCCTGGGGTTTTCACAGTGCATCAGGATCCTGCCAGATGTGTATGGGTTTTCACAGTGCATCAGGATCCTTCCAGATGTGTATGGGGGTTTCACAGTGTATCAGGATCCTGCATCGTGTGTATGGGGTTTTCACAGTGCATCAGGAACCTGCCAGGTGAGTATGCGTTTTTCACAGTGTATCAGGATCCTGCCAGGTGTGTACGGGGTTCTCACAGTGTATCAGGATCCTGCCAGGTGTGTATGTGGGTTTCACAGTTTATCAGGATTCTGCCTGGTGTGTATGGGGTTTTCACACTGCATCAGGATCTGCCTGGTGTGTATGGGGTTTCACAGTTTATCAGGATCCTGCCAGGTGTCTATGTGGGTTTCACAGTTTATCAGGATCCTGCCAGGTGTGTTTGGTGGTTCCACAGTTTATCAGGATCCTGCCACATGTGTATGGGGTTTCACAGTGGTTCAGGATCCTGCCAGGTGTGTTTGGGGTATTCACTGTGCATCAGGATCCTGCCACGTGTGTACGGGGATTTCACAGTGTATCAGCATCCTTCCAGGTGTGTATGGGGTTTTCACAGTGTATCAGGATCCTGCCACGTGTGTACGGGGTTGTTCACAGTGCATCAGTATCTTGCCAGGTGTGTATGGGGTATTCACAGTGTATCAGGATCCTGCCAGATGTGTATGTGGTTTTCACAGTGGATCAGGAACCTGCCAGGTGTCTACGGGGATTTCACAGTGTATCAGGAATCTGCCAGGTGTGTATGTGGGTTTCACAGTTTATCAGGATCCTGCCACGTGTGTATGGGGTTTCACAGTGGTTCAGGATCCTGCCACGTGTGTCTGGGGTTTCACTGTGCATCAGGATCATGCGAGGTGTGTATGGGGTTTTGACAGTGTATCAGGATCCTGCCAGATGTGTATGTGGGTTTCACAGTTTATCAGGATCCTGCCAGATGTGAATGGGGTTTCACAGTGGATCAGGATCCTGCCAGGTATGTACGGGGTTTTCTCAGTGGATCAGGATCCTGCCAGATGTGTATGGAGTTTTCACAGTGGATCTGGATCCTGCCAGGTGTGTAAGGGGTTTTCACAGTGGATCAGGATCCTGCCAGGTATTTCAGGGATTTCACAGTGTATCAGGATCCTGCCAGGTGTGTATGGGGTGTTCACAGTTTATCAAGGTCCTGCCAGGCGTGTATGGAGTTTTCACAGAGGATCAGGACCCTGCCAGGTGTGTATGGGGGTTTCACTGTGCATCAGGATCCTGCCAGGTGTCTACGGGGATTTCACAGTGCATCAGGCTCCTGCCAGGTCTGTATGGGGGCTTCACAGTATATCAGGATCCTGCCAGGTGTGTATGGGTTTTCACAGCATGTCAGGATCCTGCCAGGTGTGTGTGGGGGTTTCACAGTTTATCAGGACGCTGCCAGTTGTGTATGGGGGTTTTACATTTTATCGGCATTCTGCCAGGTGTGTATGGGGTATATACTGTGGATCAGGATCCTGCCAAGTGTGCACAGTGTTTTCACAGTTGATCAGGATCCTGCCACGTGTGTATGGGGTTTTCACAGTGGATCAGGATCCTGCCAGATGTGTATGTGGGTTTCACAGTGTATCAGGCTCCTGCCAGGTGTGTATGTGGGTTTCACAGTTTATCAGGATCCTGCCTGGTGTGTATGGGGTTTCACAGTGGATCAGGATCCTGCCACGTGTGTATGGCGTTTTCACAGTGCATCAGGATCCTTCCAGATGTGTATGGGGGTTTCACAGTGTATCAGGATCCTGCATCGTGTGTATGTGGGTTTGACAGTTTATCAGGATCCTGCCAGGTGTGTATGGGGGTTCACAGTGGATCAGGATCCTGCCACGTGTGTATGGGGTTTTCACAGTGTATCAGGATCCTGCATCGTGTGTATGGGGTTTCACAGATTATCAGGATCCTGCCAGGTGTGTATGTGGGTTTCACAGTTTATCAGGATCCTGCCAGGTGTGTATGGGGGTTTCACAGTTCATCAGGATCCTGCCAGGTGTGTCTGGGGGTATCACAGTTTATCAGGATGCTGCCTGGTGTGTCTGGGGGTTTCACAGTTCATCGGGATCCTGCCAGGTGTGTATGTGGGTTTCACAGTATATCAGGATCCTGCCTGGTGTGTCTGGGGTTTTCACAGTGCATCAGGATCCTGCCAGATGTGTATGGGTTTTCACAGGGCATCAGGATCCTTCCAGATGTGTATCGGGGTTTCACAGTTTATCAGGATCCTGCCAGGTGTGTCTGGGGGTTTCACAGTTTATCAGGATCCTGCCACGTGTGTATGTGGGTTTCACAGTTTATCAGGATCCTGCCTGGTGTGTCTGGGGGTTTCACAGTTCATCAGGATCCTGCCAGGTGTGTATGTGGGTTTCAAAGATTATCAGGAAACTGCCAGATGTGAATGGGGTTTTCACAGTGCATCCGGAGCCTGCCAGATGTGTATGGGGTTTTCACAGTGCATCAGGATCCTTCCAGATGTGTATGGGGGTTTCACAGTGTATCAGGATCCTGCTTCGTGTGTATGGGGTTTCACAGTTTATCAGGTTCCTGCCAGGTATGTATGTGGGTTTCACAGTTTATCAGGATCCTGCCAGGTGTGTGTGGGGTTTTCACAGTGTATCAGGATCCTGCCAGGTGTGCATGGGGTTTTCACATTGCATCAGGATCCTGCCATGTGTGTATGGGGTTGTCACAGTGCATCAGGATCCTGCCAGGTGTGTGTGGGGTTTTCACAGTGTATCAGGATCCTGCCAGGTGTGTATGGGGTTTTCACTGTGCATCAGGATGCTGCCAGGTGTGTTTGGGGTTTTCACAGTGTATCAGGATCCTGCCAGGTGTGTATGTGGGTTTCACAGTTTATCAGGATCATGCCAGGTGTGGATGGAGGTTTCACAGTGTATCAGGATCCTGCCAGGAGTGTATGTGGGTTTCACAGTTTATCAGGATCCTGCCAGGTGTGTCTGGGGTTTTGACAGTTTATGAGGATCCTGCCAGGTGTGTATGGGGGTTTCACAGTGTATCAGGATCTTGCCAGGTGTGGATGTTGGTTTCACAGTTCATCAGTTTCCTAACAGGTGTGTATGGGGGTTTCACAGTTTGTCAGGATCCTGCCAGGTGTGTGTGGGTTTCACAGTTTATCAGGATCCTGCCAGATGTGAATGGGGTTTTCACAGTGCATCAGGATCCTGCCAGATGTGTATGGGTTTTTCACAGTGCATCAGGATCCTTCCAGATGTGTCTGGGGATTTCACAGTGTATCAGGATCCTGCCACGTGTGTATGGGTTGTCACAGTTTATCAGGATCCTGCCTGGTGTGTCTGGGGTTATCAAAGTGTATCAGGATTCTGCCAGGTTTGTATGGGGGTTTCACAGTTTGTCAGGATCCTGCTAGGTGTGTTTGGGGGTTTCACAGTTTATCAGGATCCTGCCTGGTGTGTCTGGGGGTTTCACAGTTCATCAGGAAGCTGCCAGGTGTGTATGTGGGTTTCACAGTTTATCAGGATCCTGCCTTGTGTGCCTGGGGTTTTCACAGTGCATCAGGATCCTGCCAGATGTGTATGGATTTTCACAGTGCATCAGGATCCTTCCAGATGTGTATGGGGGTTTCACAGTGTATCAGGATCATGCATCGTGTGTATGGGGTTTTCACAGTGCATCAGGATCCTGCCAGGTGAGTATGCGGTTTTCACAGTGTATCAGGATCCTGCCAGGTGTGTATGGGGTTTTCACAGTGTATCAGGATCCTGCCAGGTGTGCATGTGGGTTTCACAGTTTATCAGGATCCTGCCTGGTGTGCATGGGGTTTTCACACTGCATCAGGATCCTGCCTGGTGTGTATGGGGTTTCACAGTGGATCAGGATCCTGCCAGGTGTCTATGTGGGTTTCACAGTTTATCAGGATCCTACCAGGTATGTTTGGGGGTTCCACAGTTTATCAGGATCCTGCCACATGTGTATGGGGTTTCACAGTGGTTCAGGATCCTGCCAGGTGTGTTTGCGGTATTCACTGTGCATCAGGATCCTGCCAGGTGTGTAAGGGGTTTTCACAGTTTATCAGGATCCTGCCTGGTGTGCCTGGGGTTTTCACAGTGCATCAGGATCCTGCCAGATGTGTATGGGTTTTCACAGTGCATCAGGATCCTTCCAGATGTGTTTGGGGGTTTCACAGTGTATCAGGATCCCGCATCGTGTGTATGGGGTTTTCACAGTGCATCAGGATCCTGCCAGGTGAGTATGCGGTTTTCACAGTGTATCAGGATTCTGCCAGGAGTGTATGGGGTTTTCACAGTGCATCAGTATCCTGCCAGGTGTGTTTGCGGTATTCACTGTGCATCAGGATCCTGCCAGGTGTGTAAGGGGTTTTCACAGTTTATCAGGATCCTGCCTGGTGTGCCTGGGGTTTTCACAGTGCATCAGGATTCTTCCAGATGTGTTTGGGGGTTTCACAGTGTATCAGGATCCTGCATCTTGTGTATGGGGTTATCACAGTGCATCAGGATCCTGCCAGGTGAGTATGCGGTTTTCACAGTGTATCAGGATTCTGCCAGGAGTGTATGGGGTTTTCACAGTGCATCAGTATCCTGCCAGGTGTGTATGTGGGTTTCACAGTTTATCAGGATCCTGCCTGGTGTGTTTGGGGTTTTCATACTGCATCCGGATCCTGCCTGGTGTGTATGGGGTTTCACAGTGGATCAGGATTATGCCAGGTGTGTATGTGGGTTTCACAGTTTATCAGGATCCTGCCAGGTGTGTTTGGTGGTTCCACTGTTTATAAGGATCCTGCCACATGTGTGTGGGGTTTCACAGTGGTTCAGGATCCTGCCATTGTGTGTTTGGGGTATTCACTGTGCATCAGGATCCTGCCAGGTGTGTACGGGGTTTTCACAGTGTATCAGGATCCTGCCAGGTGTGTGTGGGGTTTTCACAGTGTATCAGGATCCTGCCACGTGTGTTCGGGGTTGTTCACAGTGCATCAGTATCTTGCCAGGTGTGTATGGGGTTTTCACAGTTTATCAGGATCCTGCCAGATGTGTATGGGGTTTTCACAGTGGATCAGGAACCTGCCAGGTGTCTACGGGGATTTCACAGTGTATCAGGATCCTGCCAGGTGTGTATGTGGGTTTCACTGTTTATCAGGATCCTGCCACGTGTGTATGGGGTTTCACAGTGGTTCAGGATCCTGCCAGGTGTGTCTGGGGTTTCACTGTGCATCAGGATCATGCTAGGTGTGTATGGGGTTTTGACAGTGTATCAGGATCCTGCCAGGTGTGTATGTGGGCTTCACTGTTTATCAGGATCCTGCCAGATGTGAATGGGGTTTCACAGTGGATCAGGATCCTGCCAGGTATGTACGGGATTTTCTCAGTGGATCAGGATCCTGCCAGATGTGTATGGAGATTTCACAGTGGATCTGGATCCTGCCAGGTGTGTAAGGGGTTTTCACAGTGTATCAGGATCCTGCCAGGTATGTCAGGGATTTCACAGTGTATCAGGATCCTGCCAGGTGTGTATGGGGTGTTCACAGTTTATCAAGGTCCTGCCAGGCGTGTATGGAGTTTTCACAGTGGATCAGGACCCTGCCAGGTGTGTATGGGGGTGTCACTGTGTATGAGGTTCCTGTCAGGTGTGTATGGGGTTTCACAGTGCATCAGGATCCTGCCAGGTGTATATGGGGTTTCACAGTGGATCAGGACCCTGCCAGGTGTGTATGTAGGTTTCACAGATTATCAGGATCCTGCCAGGTGTGTATGGGGGTTTCACAGTTCATCAAGATCCTTCCAGGTGTGTATGGGGGTTTCACAGTTTATCAGGATCCTGCCTGGTGTGTCTGTGGGTTTCACAGTTCATCAGGATCCTGCCAGGTGTGTATGTGGGTTTCAAAGTTTCTCAGGAAACTGCCAGATGTGAATGGGGTTTTCACAGTGCATCAGGATCCTGCCAGATGTGTATGGGGTTTTCACAGTGCATCAGGATCCTTCCAGATGTGTATGGGGGTTTCACAGTGTATCAGGATCCTGCATCGTGTGTATGTGGGTTTCACAGTTTATCAGGATCCTGCCTGGTGTGTATGGGGTTTCACAGTGGATCAGGATCCTGCCACGTGTGTATGGGGTTTTCACAGTGTATCAGCATCCTGCATAGTGTGTATGGGGTTTCACAGTTTATCAGGATCCTGCCAGGTGTGTATGTGGGTTTCACAGTTTATCAGGATCCTGCCAGGTATGTATGGGGGTTTCACAGTTCATCAGGATCCTGCCAGGTGTGTCTGGGGGTTTCATAGTTTATCAGGATCCTGCCTGGTTTGTCTGGGGGTTTCACAGTTCATCAGGATCCTGCCAGGTGTGTATGTGCGTTTCACAGTATATCAGGATCCTGCCTGGTGTGTCTGGGGTTTTCACAGTGCATCAGGATCCTGCCAGATGTGTATGGGGTTTTCACAGTGCATCAGGATCCTTCCAGATGTGCATGGGGGTTTTCACAGTTTATCAGGATCCTGCCAGGTGTGTCTGGGGGTTTCGCAGTTCATCAGGATCCTGCCAGGTGTGTATGTGGGTTTCAAAGTTTATCAGGAAACTGCCAGATGTGAATGGGGTTTTCACAGTGCATCCAGAGCCTGCCAGATGTGTATCGGGTTTTCACAGTGCATCAGGATCCTTCCAGATGTGTATGGGGGTTTCACAGTGTATCAGGATCCTGCATCGTGTGTATGGGGTTTCACAGTTTATCAGGATCCTGCCAGGTGTGGATGTGGGTTTCACAGTTTATCAGGATCCTGCCAGGTGTGTATGTGGGTTTCACAGTTTATCAGGATCCTGCCAGGTGTGTATGGGGGTTTCACAGTTCATCAGGATCCTGCCAGGTGTGTATGGGGTTTCACAGTGGATCAGTATCCTGCCAAGTGTGTATGGCGTTTTCACAGAGTATCAGGATCCTGCCAGGTGTGTATCGGGGTTTCACAGTTTATCAGGATCCTGCCAGATGTGAATGGGGTTTCACTGTGCATCAGGAACCTGCCAGGTGTGTACGGGGATTTCACAGTGCATCAGGCTCCTGCCAGGTGTGTATGGGGGCTTCACAGTATATCAGGATCCTGCCAGGTGTGTATGGGTTTTCACAGCATGTCAGGATCCTGCCAGGTGTGTATGGGGGCTTCACAGTATATCAGGATCCTGCCAGGTGTGTATGGGTTTTCACAGCATGTCAGGATCCTGCCAGGTGTGTGTGGGGGTTTTACTGTTTTTCGGCATCCTGCCAGGTGCGTATGGGGTATATACTGTGTATCAGGTTCCTGCCAAGTGTGCACAGTGTTTTCACAGTGTATCAGGATCATGCCAGGTGTGTATGTGGGTTTCACAGTGTATCAGTCTCCTGCCAGGTGTGTATGTGGGTTTCACAGTTTATCAGGATCCTGCCTGGTGTGTATGGGGTTTCACAGTGGATCAGGATCCTGCCACGTGTGTATGGCGTTTTCACAGTGTATCAGGATCCTGCCAGGTATGTATCGGGGTTTCACAGTTTATCAGGATCCTGCCAGGTGTGTATGTGGGTTTCACAGTTTATCAGGATCCTGCCAGGTGTGTATGTGGGTTTCAAAGTTTATCAGGAAACTGCCAGATGTGAATGGGGTTTTCACAGGGCATCAGGATCCTGCCAGATGTGTATGGGGTTTTCACAGTGCATCAGGATCCTTCCAGATGTGCATGGGGGTTTCACAGTGTATCAGGATCCAGCATCGTGTGTATGTGGGTTTCACAGTTTATCAGGATCCTGCCTGGTGTGTATGTGGTTTCACAGTTGATCAGGATCCTGCCACGTGTGTATGGGGTTTTCACAGTGTATCAGGATCCTGCATCGTGTGTATGGGGTTTCACAGTTTATCAGGATCCTGCCAGGTGTGTATGTGGGTTTCACAGTTTATCAGGATCCTGCCAGGTGTGTATGGGGGTTTCACAGTTCATCAGGATCCTGCCAGGTGTGTCTGGGGGTTTCACAGTTTATCAGGATCCTGCCTGGTTTGTCTGGGGGTTTCACAGTTCATCAGGATCCTGCCAGGTGTGTATGTGGGTTTCAAAGTTTATCAGGAAACTGCCAGATGTGAATGGGGTTTTCACAGTGCATCAGGATCCTGCCAGATGTGTATGGGGTTTTCACAGTGCATCAGGATCCTTCCAGATGTGTATGGGGGTTTCACAGTGTATCAGGATCCTGCATCGTGTGTATGTGGGTTTCACAGTTTATCAGGATCCTGCCTGGTGTGTATGGGGTTTCACAGTGGATCAGGATCCTGCCACGTGTGAATGGGGTTTTCACAGTGTATCAGGATCCTGCATAGTGTGTATGGGGTTTCACAGTTTATCAGCATCCTGCCAGGTGTGTATGTGGGTTTCGCAGTTCATCAGGATCCTGCCAGGTGTGTATGTGGGTTTCAAAGTTTATCAGGAAACTGCCAGATGTGAATGGGGTTTTCACAGTGCATCCAGAGCCTGCCAGATGTGTATCGGGTTTTCACAGTGCATCAGGATCCTTCCAGATGTGTATGGGGGTTTCACAGTGTATCAGGTTCCTGCATCGTGTGTATGGGGTTTCACAGTTTATCAGGATCCTGCCAGGTGTGGATGTGGGTTTCACAGTTCATCAGGATCCTGCCAGGTGTGTATGTGGGTTTCACAGTTTATCAGGATCCTGCCAGGTGTGTATGTGGGTTTCACAGTTTATCAGGATCCTGCCAGGTGTGTATGGGGGTTTCACAGTTCATCAGGATCCTGCCAGGTGTGTATGGGGTTTCACAGTGGATCAGGATCCTGCCAAGTGTGTATGGCGTTTTCACAGTTCATCAGGATCCTGCCAGGTGTGTATCGGGGTTTCACAGTTTATCAGGATCCTGCCAGATGTGAATGGGGTTTCACTGTGTATCAGGATCCTGCCAGATGTGAATGGGGTTTCACTGTGCATCAGGAACCTGCCAGGTGTGTACGGGGATTTCACAGTGCATCAGGCTCCTGCCAGGTGTGTATGGGGGCTTCACAGTATATCAGGATCCTGCCAGGTGTGTATGGGTTTTCACAGCATGTCAGGATCCTGCCAGGTGTGTGTGGGGGTTTCACAGTTTATCAGGATCCTGCCAGGTGTTTATGGGGGTTTTACTGTTTATCGGCATCCTGCCAGGTGCGTATGGGGTATATACTGTGTATCAGGTTCCTGCCAAGTGTGCACAGTGTTTTCACAGTGTATCAGGATCATGCCAGGTGTGTATGTGGGTTTCACAGTGTATCAGTCTCCTGCCAGGTGTGTATGTGGGTTTCACAGTTTATCAGGATCCTGCCTGGTGTGTATGGGGTTTCACAGTGGATCAGGATCCTGCCACGTGTGTATGGCGTTTTCACAGTGTATCAGGATCCTGCCAGGTATGTATCGGGGTTTCACAGTTTATCAGGATCCTGCCAGGTGTGTATGTGGGTTTCACAGTTTATCAGGATCCTGCCAGGTGTGTATGGGGGTTTCACAGTTCATCAGGATCCTTCCAGGTGTGTATGGGGGTTTCACAGTTTATCAGGATCCTGCCTGGTGTGTCTGGGGGTTTCACCGTTCATCAGGATCCTGCCAGGTATGTATGTGGGTTTCAAAGTTTATCAGGAAACTGCCAAATGTGAATGGGGTTTTCACAGGGCATCAGGATCCTGCCAGATGTGTATGGGGTTTTCACAGTGCATCAGGATCCTTCCAGATGTGCATGGGGGTTTCACAGTGTATCAGGATCCAGCACCGTGTGTATGTGGGTTTCACAGTTTATCAGGATCCTGCCTGGTGTGTATGGGGTTTCACAGTTGATCAGGATCCTGCCACGTGTGTATGGGGTTTTCACAGTGTATCAGGATCCTGCATCGTGTGTATGGGGTTTCACAGTTTATCAGGATCCTGCCAGGTGTGTATGTGGGTTTCACAGTTTATCAGGATCCTGCCAGGTGTGTATGGGGGTTTCACAGTTCATCAGGATCCTGCCTGGTTTGTCTGGGGGTTTCACAGTTCATCAGGATCCTGCCAGGTGTGTATGTGGGTTTCACTGTATATCAGGATCCTGCCTGGTGTGTATGGGGTTTCACAGTGGATCAGGATCCTGCCACGTGTGTATGGCGTTTTCACAGTGTATCAGGATCCTGCCAGGTATGTATCGGGGTTTCACTGTTTATCAGGATCCTGCCAGGTGTGTATGTGGGTTTCACAGTTTATCAGGATCCTGCCAGGTATATATGGGGGTTTCACAGTTCATCAGGATCCTTCCAGGTGTGTATGGGGGTTTCACAGTTTATCAGGATCCTGCCTGGTGTGTCTGGGGGTTTCACCGTTCATCAGGATCCTGCCAGGTGTGTATGTGGGTTTCAAAGTTTATCAGGAAACTGCCAGATGTGAATGGGGTTTTCACAGGGCATCAGGATCCTGCCAGATGTGTATGGGGTTTTCACAGTGCATCAGGATCCTTCCAGATGTGCATGGGGGTTTCACAGTGTATCAGGATCCAGCATCGTGTGTATGTGGGTTTCACAGTTTATCAGGATCCTGCCTGGTGTGTATGGGGTTTCACAGTTGATCAGGATCCTGCCACGTGTGTATGGGGTTTTCACAGTGTATCAGGATCCTGCATCGTGTGTATGGGGTTTCACAGTTTATCAGGATCCTGCCAGGTGTGTATGTGGGTTTCACAGTTTATCAGGATCCTGCCAGGTGTGTATGGGGGTTTCACAGTTCATCAGGATCCTGCCAGGTGTGTCTGGGGGTTTCACAGTTTATCAGGATCCTGCCTGGTTTGTCTGGGGGTTTCACAGTTCATCAGGATCCTGCCAGGTGTGTATGTGGGTTTCACTGTATATCAGGATCCTGCCTGGTGTGTCTGGGGTTTTCACAGTGCATCAGGATCCTACCAGATGTGTATGGGGTTTTCACAGTGCATCAGGATCCTTCCAGATGTGTATGGGGGTTTCACAGTGTATCAGGATCCTGCATCATGTGTATGGGGTTTCACAGTTTATCAGGATCCTGCCAGGTGTGTATGTGGGTTTCACAGTTCATCAGGATCCTGCCAGGTGTGTATGTGGGTTTCACAGTTTATCAGGATCCTGCCAGGTGTGTATGTGGGTTTCACAGTTTATCAGCATCCTGCCAGGTGTGTATGGGGGTTTCACAGTTCATCAGGATCCTGCCAGGCGTGCAAGGGGTTTTCACAGTGTATCAGCATCCTGCCAGGTGTGTATGGGGTTTTCACAGTTTATCAGGATCCTTCCAGGTGTGTACGGGGTTGTTCACAGTGTATCAGGATCTTGCCAGATGTGTATGGGGTTTTCACAGTGGATCAGGAACCTGCCAGGTGTCTACGGGGATTTCACAGTGTATCAGGATCCTGCCAGGTGTGTATGTGTGTTTCACAGTATATCAGGATCCTGCCACTTGTGTATGGGGTTTCACAGTGTTTCAGGATCCTGCCAGGTGTGTCTGGGGTTTCACTGTGCATCAGGATCATGCTAGGTGTGTATGGGGATTTGACAGTGTATCAGGATCCTGCCAGGTGTTTATGTGGGTTTCACAGTTTATCAGGATCCTGCCAGATGTGAATGGGGTTTCACAGTGGATCAGGATATTGCCAGGTATGTACGGGGTTTTCGCAGTGGATCGGGATCCTGCCAGATGTGTATGGAGTTTTCTCAGTGGATCTGGATCCTGCCAGGTGTGTAAGGGGTTTTCACAGTGGATCAGGATCCTGCCAGGTATGTCAGGGATTTCACAGTGTATCAGGACCCTGCCAGGTGTGTATGGAGTGTTCACAGTTTATCAAGGTCCTGCCAGGTGTGTTCGGAGTTTTCATAGTGGATCAGCAAACTGCCAGATGTGAATGGGGTTTTCACAGTGCATCCAGAGCCTGCCAGATGTGTATCGGGTTTTCACAGTGCATCAGGATCCTTCCAGATGTGTATGGGGGTTTCACAGTGTATCAGGATCCTGCATCGTGTGTATGGGGTTTCACAGTTTATCAGGATCCTGCCAGGTGTGGATGTGGGTTTCACAGTTCATCAGGATCCTGCCAGGTGTGTATGTGGGTTTCACAGTTTATCAGGATCCTGCCAGGTGTGTATGTGGGTTTCACCGTTTATCAGGATCCTGCCAGGTGTGTATGGGGGTTTCACAGTGTATCAGGATCCTGCCAGGTGTGTATGGGGTTTCACAGTGTATCAGGATCATGCCAGGTGTGTATCGGGTTTTCACAGTTTATCAGGATCCTGCCAGATGTGAATGGGGTTTCACTGTGTATCAGGATCCTGCCAGATGTGAATGGGGTTTCACTGTGCATCAGGAACCTGCCAGGTGTGTACGGGGATTTCACAGTGCATCAGGCTCCTGCCAGGTGTGTATGGGGGCTTCACAGTATATCAGGATCCTGCCAGGTGTGTATGGGTTTTCACAGCATGTCAGGATCCTGCCAGGTGTGTGTGGGGGTTTCACAGTTTATCAGGATCCTGCCAGGTGTTTACGGGGGTTTTACTGTTTATCGGCATCCTGCCAGGTGCGTATGGGGTATATACTGTGTATCAGGTTCCTGCCAAGTGTGCACAGTGTTTTCACAGTGTATCAGGATCCTGCCAGGTGTGTATGTGGGTTTCACAGTGTATCAGTCTCCTGCCAGGTGTGTATGTGGGTTTCACAGTTTATCAGGATCCTGCCTGGTGTGTATGGGGTTTCACAGTGGATCAGGATCCTGCCACGTGTGTATGGCGTTTTCACAGTGTATCAGGATCCTGCCAGGTATGTATCGGGGTTTCACAGTTTATCAGGATCCTGCCAGGTGTGTATGTGGGTTTCACAGTTTATCAGGATCCTGCCAGGTGTGTATGGGGGTTTCACAGTTCATCAGGATCCTTCCAGGTGTGTATGGGGGTTTCACAGTTTATCAGGATCCTGCCTGGTGTGTCTGGGGGTTTCACCGTTCATCAGGATCCTGCCAGGTGTGTATGTGGGTTTCAAAGTTTATCAGGAAACTGCCAGATGTGAATGGGGTTTTCACAGCGGATCAGGATCCTGCCAGATGTGTATGGGGTTTTCACAGTGCATCAGGATCCTTCCAGATGTGCGTGGGGGTTTCACAGTGTATCAGGATCCAGCATCGTGTGTATGTGGGTTTCACAGTTTATCAGGATCCTGCCTGGTGTGTATGGGGTTTCACAGTTGATCAGGATCCTGCCACGTGTGTATGGGTTTCTCACAGTGTATCAGGATCCTACATCGTGTGTATGGGGTTTCACAGTTTATCAGGATCCTGCCAGGTGTGTTTGTGGGTTTCACAGTTTATCAGGATCCTGCCAGGTGTGTATGGGGGTTTCACAGTTCATCAGGATCCTGCCAGGTGTGTCTGGGGGTTTCACAGTTTATCAGGATCCTGCCTCTTTTGTCTGGGGGTTTCACAGTTCATCAGGATCCTGCCAGGTGTGTATGTGGGTTTCACTGTATATCAGGATCCTGCCTGGTGTGTCTGGGGTTTTCACAGTGCATCAGGATCCTGCCAGATGTGTATGGGGTTTTCACAGTGCATCAGGATCCTTCCAGATGTGTATGGGGGTTTCACAGTGTATCAGGATCCTGCATCATGTGTATGGGGTTTCACAGTTTATCAGGATCCTGCCAGGTGTGTATGTGGGTTTCACAGATCATCAGGATCCTGCCAGGTGTGTATGTGGGTTTCACAGTTTATCAGGATCCTGCCAGGTGTGTATGTGGGTTTCACAGTTTATCAGCATCCTGCCAGGTGTGTATGGGGGTTTCACAGTTCATCAGAATCCTGCCAGGTGTGCAAGGGGTTTTCACAGTGTATCAGCATCCTGCCAGGTGTGTATGGGGATTTCACAGTGTATCAGGATCCTTCCAGTTGTGTACGGGGTTGTTCACAGTGTATCAGGATCTTGCCAGATGTGTATGGGGTTTTCACAGTGGATCAGGAACCTGCCAGGTGTCTACGGGGATTTCACAGTGTATCAGGATATTGCCAGGTGCGTATGTGTGTTTCACAGTATATCAGGATCCTGCCACTTGTGTATGGGGTTTCACAGTGTTTCAGGATCCTGCCAGGTGTGTCTGGGGTTTCACTGTGCATCAGGATCATGCTAGGTGTGTATGGGGATTTGACAGTGTATCAGGATCCTGCCAGGTGTTTATGTGGGTTTCACAGTTTATCAGGATCCTGCCAGATGTGAATGGGGTTTCACAGTGGATCAGGATATTGCCAGGTATGTACGGGGTTTTCGCAGTGGATCAGGATCCTGCCAGATGTGTATGGAGTTTTCACAGTGGATCTGGATCCTGCCAGGTGTGTAAGGGGTTTTCACAGTGGATCAGGATCCTGCCAGGTATGTCCGGGATTTCACAGTGTATCAGGACCCTGCCAGGTGTGTATGGGGGTGCCACTGTTTATCAGGATCCTGCCAGGTGTGTATGGGGTTTAACAGTTTATCAGGATCCTGCCAGGTGTGTATGGGGTTTCACAGTGTATCAGGATCCTGCCAGATGTGAATGGGGTTTCACTGTGTATCAGGATCCTGCCAGATGTGAATGGGGTTTCACTGTGCATCAGGAACCTGCCAGGTGTGTACGGGGATTTCACAGTGCATCAGGCTCCTGCCAGGTGTGTATGGGGGTTTCACAGTATATCAGTATCCTGCCAGGTGTGTATGGGTTATCACAGCATATCAGGTTCCTGCCAGGTGTGTATGGGGGTTTCACAGTTTATCAGGATCCTGCCAGGTGTGTATGGGGGTTTCACAGTTTATCGGCATCCTGCCAGGTGCGTATGGTGTATATACAGTGGTTCAGGATCCTGCCAAATGTGTATGGTGTTTTCACAGTGTATCAGGATCCTGCCAGGTGAGTATGGGGTTTTCACAGTGTATCAGGATCCTGCCAAGTGTGTATGGGGTTTTCGCAGTGGATCAGGATCCTGCCATGTGTGTATGGGGTTTTCACAGTGGATCAGGATCCTGTCAGGTGTGTATGTGGGTTTCCCAGTGTATCAGGGTCCTGCCAGGTCTGTATGTGGATTTCACAGTTTATCAGGTTCCTGCCTGGTGTGTTTGGGGTTTCACAGTGGATCAGGATCCTGCCACGTGTGTATGGCGTTTTCACAGTTTATCAGGATCCTGCCAGGTGTGTATGGGGGTTTCACAGTTTATCAGGATCCTGCCAGGTGTGTCTGTGGGTTTCACAGTTTATCAGGATCCTGCCAGATGTGTATGGGGGTTTCACAGTTCATCAGGATCCTGCCAGGTGTGTATGGGGGTTTCACAGTTTATCTGGATCCTGCCTGGTGTGTCTGGGGGTTTCACAGTTCATCAGGATCCTGCCAGGTGTGTATGTGGGTTTCAAAGTTTATCAGGAAACTGCCAGATGTGAATGGGGTTTTCACAGTGCATCAGGATCCTGCCAGATTTGTATGGGGTTTTCACAGTGTATCAGGATCCTTCCAGATGTGTATGGGGGTTTCACAGTGTATCAGGATCCTGCATCGTGTGTCTGTGGGTTTCACAGTTTATCAGGATCCTGCCTGGTGTGTATGGGGTTTCACAGTGGATCAGGATCCTGCCACGTGTGTATGGGGCTTTCACAGTGTATCAGGATCCTGCATCGTGTGTATGGGGTTTCACAGTTTATCAGGATCCTGCCAGGTGTGTATGGGGGTTTCACAGTTCATCAGGATCCTGCCAGGTGTGTATGTGGGTTTCACGGTTTATCAGGATCCTGCCAGGTGTGTATGGGGGTTTCACTGTGTATCAGGATCCTGCCAGATGTGAATGGGGTTTCACTGAGCTTCAGGAACCTGCCAGGTGTGTACGGGGATTTCACAGTGCTTCAGGCTCCTGCCAGGTGTGTATGGGGGTTTCACAGT
This sequence comes from Heterodontus francisci, assembly GCF_036365525.1. Taxonomy (NCBI): domain Eukaryota; kingdom Metazoa; phylum Chordata; class Chondrichthyes; order Heterodontiformes; family Heterodontidae; genus Heterodontus; species Heterodontus francisci. The sequence continues at coordinate 1,390,957 of NW_027140601.1, read as the reverse complement.
ATATCAGGATCCTGCCAGGTGTGTATGGGTTTTCACAGCATATCAGGATCCTGCCAGGTGTGTATGGGGGTTTCACAGTTTATCAGGATCCTGCCAGGTGTGTATGGGGGTTTCACAGTTTATCGGCATCCTGCCAGGTGCGTATGGTGTATATACAGTGGTTCAGGATCCTGCCAAGTGTGTATGGTGTTTTCACAGTGTATCAGGATCCTGCCAGGTGAGTATGGGGTTTTCACAGTGTATCAGGATCCTGCATCGTGTGTATGGGGTTTCACAGTTTATCAGGATCCTGCCAGGTGTGTATGGGGGTATCACAGTTCATCAGGATCCTGCCAGGTGTGTATGTGGGTTTCACAGTTTATCAGGATGCTGCCAGGTGTGTATGGGGGTTTCACAGTTCATCAGGATCCTGCCAGGTGTGTGGGGGTTTCACAGTTTATCAGGATCCTGCCTGGTGTGTCTGGGGGTTTCACAGTTCATCAGGATCCTGCCAGGTGTGTATGTGGGTTTCAAAGTTTATCAGAAAACTGCCAGATGTGAATGGGGTTTTCACAGTGCATCAGGATCCTGCCAGATGTGTATGGGGTTTTCACAGTGCATCAGGATCCTTCCAGATTTGTATGGGGGTTTCACAGTGTATCAGGATCCTGCATCGTGTGTATGTGGGTTTCACAGTTTATCAGGATCCTGCCTGGTGTGTATGGGGTTTCACAGTGGATCAGGATCCTGCCACGTGTGTATGGGGTTTTCACAGTGTATCAGGATCCTGCATCGTGTGTATGGGGTTTCACAGTTTATCAGGATCCTGCCAGGTGTGTATGTGGGTTTCACAGTTTATGAGGATCCTGCCAGGTGTGTATGGGTGTTTCACAGTTCATCAGGATCCTGCCAGGTGTGTCTGGGGGTTTCACAGTTTATCAGGATCCTGCCTGGTTTGTCTGGGGGTTTCACAGTTCATCAGGATCCTGCCAGGTGTGTATGTGGGTTTCACAGTTTATCAGGATCCTGCCAGGTGTGTATGGGGGTTTCACAGTTCATCAGGATCCTGCCAGGTGTGTCTGGGGGTTTCACAGTTCATCAGGATCCTGCCAGGTGTGTATGTGGGTTTCACAGTATATCAGGATCCTGCCTGGTGTGTCTGGGGTTTTCACAGTGCATCAGGATCCTGCCAGACGTGTATGGGTTTACACAGTGCATCAGGATCCTGCCAGATGTGTATGGGGGGTTTCACAGTTTATCAGGATCCTGCCAGGTGTGTCTGGGGGTTTCACAGTTCATCAGGATCCTGCCAGGTGTGTATGTGGGTTTCACAGTTTATCAGGATCCTGCCTGGTGTGTCTGGGGGTTTCACAGTTCATCAGGATCCTGCCAGGTGTGTATGTGGGTTTCAAAGTTTATCAGGAAACTGCCAGATGTTTATGGGGTTTTCACAGTGCATCCTGTGCCTGCCAGATATGTATGGGGTTTTCACAGTGCATCAGGATCCTTCCAGATGTGTATGCGGGATTCACAGTGTATCAGGATCCAGCATCGTGTGTGTGGGGTTTCACAGTTTATCAGGATCCTGCCAGCTGTGTATGTGGGTTTCACAGTTCATCAGGATCCTGCCAGGTGTGTATGTGGGTTTCACAGTTTATCAGGATCCTGCCAGGTGTGTATGGGGTTTTCACAGTGGATCAGGAACCTGCCAGGTGTCTACGGGGATTTCACAGTGTATCAGGATCCTGCCCGGTGTGTATGTGTGTTTCACAGTATATCAGGATCCTGCCACTTGTGTATGGGGTTTCACAGTGGTTCAGGATCCTGCCAGGTGTGTCTGGGGTTTCACTGTGCATCAGGATAATGCTAGGTGTGTATGGGGATTTGACAGTGTATCAGGGTCCTGCCAGGTGTTTATGTGGGTTTCACAGTTTATCAGGATCCTGCCAGATGTGAATGGGGTTTCACAGTGGATCAGGATATTGCCAGGTATGTACGGGGTTTTCGCAGTGGATCAGGATCCTGCCAGATGTGTATGGAGTTTTCACAGTGGATCTGGATCCTGCCAGGTGTGTAACGGGTTTTCACAGTGGATCAGGATCCTGCCAGGTATGTCAGGGATTTCACAGTGTATCAGGACCCTGCCAGGTGTGTATGGAGTGTTCACAGTTTATCAAGGTCCTGCCAGGTGTGTATGGAGTTTTCACAGTGGATCAGGATCCTTCCAGGTGTGTATGGGGGTGTCACTGTTTATCCGGATCCTGCCAGGTGTGTATGGGGTTTGACAGTGTATCAGGATCCTGCCAGGTGTGTATGGGGTTTCACATTGTATCAGGATCCTGCCAGATGTGAATGGGGTTTCACTTTGTATCAGGATCCTGCCAGATGTGAATGGGTTTTCACAGCATATCAGGATCCTGCCAGGTGTGTATGGGGATTTCACAGTTTATCAGGATCCTGCCAGGTGTGTATGGGAGTTTCACAGTTTATCGGCATCCTGCCAGGTGTGTATGGTGTATATACAGTGGATCAGGATCCTGCCAAGTGTGTATGGTGTTTTCACAGTCTATCAGGATCCTGCCAGGTGAGTATGGAGTTTTCACAGTGTATCAGGATCCTGCCAAGTGTGTGTGGGTTTTCGCAGTGGATCAGGATCCTGTCAGGTGTGTATGTGGGTTTCCCAGTGTATGAGGCTCCTGCCAGGTCTGTATGTGGGTTTCACAGTTTATCAGGATCCTGCCTGGTGTGTATGGGGTTTCACAGTGGATCAGGATCCTGCCACGTGTGTATGGCGTTTTCACAGTGTATCAGGATCCTGCCAGGTGTGTATGGGGGTTTCACAGTTTATCAGGATCCTGCCAGGTGTGTCTGTGGGTTTCACAGTTTATCAGGATCCTGCCAGATGTTTATGGGGGTTTCACAGTACATCAGGATCCTGCCAGGTGTGTATGGGGGTTTCACAGTTTATCAGGATCCTGCCTGGTGTGTCTGGGGGTTTCACAGTTCATCAGGATCCTGCCAGGTGTGTATGTGGGTTTCAAAGTTTATCAGGAAACTGCCAGATGTGAATGGGGTTTTCACAGTGCATCAGGATCCTGCCAGATGTGTATGGGGTTTTCACAGTGTATCAGGATCCTTCCAGATGTGTATGGGGGTTTCACAGTGTATCAGGATCCTGCATCGTGTGTATGTGGGTTTCACAGTTTATCAGGATCCTGTCTGGTGTGTATGGGGATTCACAGTGGATCAGGATCCTGCCACGTGTGTATGGGGCTTTCACAGTGTATCAGGATCCTGCATCGTGTGTATGGGGTTTCACAGTTTACAGGATCCTGCCAGGTGTGTATGGGGGTTTCACAGTTCATCAGGATCCTGCCAGGTGTGTATGTGGGTTTCACAGTTTATCAGGATCCTGCCAGGTGTGTATGGGGGTTTCACAGTTCATCAGGATCCTGCCAGGTGTGTATGGGGGTTTCACAGTTTATCAGGATCCTGCCTGGTGTGTCTGGGGGTTTCACAGTTCATCAGGATCCTGCCAGGTGTGTATGTGGGTTTCAAAGTTTATCAGAAAACTGCCAGATGTGAATGGGGTTTTCACAGTGCATCAGGATCCTGCCAGATGTGTATGGGGTTTTCACAGTGCAACAGGATCCTTCCAGATGTGTATGGGGGTTTCACAGTGTATCAGGATCCTGCATCGTGTGTATGTGGGTTTCACAGTTTATCAGGATCCTGCCTGGTGTGTATGGGGTTTCACAGTGGATCAGGATCCTGCCACGTGTGTATGGGGTTTTCACAGTGTATCAGGATCTTGCATCGTGTGTATGGGGTTTCACAGTTTATCAGGATCCTGCCAGGTGTGTATGTGGGTTTCACAGTTTATCAGGATCCTGCCAGGTGTGTATGTGGGTTTCACAGTGTATCAGCATCCTGCCACTTGTGTATGGGGTTTCCCAGTGGTTCAGAATCCTGCCAGGTGTGTCTGGGGTTTCACTGTGCATCAGGATAATGCTAGGTGTGTATGGGGATTTGACAGTGTATCAGGGTCCTGCCAGGTGTTTATGTGGGTTTCACAGTTTATCAGGATCCTGCCAGATGTGAATGGGGTTTCACAGTGGATCAGGATATTGCCAGGTATGTACGGGGTTTTCGCAGTGGATCAGGATCCTGCCAGATGTGTATGGAGTTTTCACAGTGGATCTGGATCCTGCCAGGTGTGTAACGGGTTTTCACAGTGGATCAGGATCCTGCCAGGTATGTCAGGGATTTCACAGTGTATCAGGACCCTGCCAGGTGTGTATGGAGTGTTCACAGTTTATCAAGGTCCTGCCAGGTGTGTATGGAGTTTTCACAGTGGATCAGGATCCTTCCAGGTGTGTATGGGGGTGTCACTGTTTATCCGGATCCTGCCAGGTGTGTATGGGGTTTGACAGTGTATCAGGATCCTGCCAGGTGTGTATGGGGTTTCACATTGTATCAGGATCCTGCCAGATGTGAATGGGGTTTCACTTTGTATCAGGATCCTGCCAGATGTGAATGGGTTTTCACAGCATATCAGGATCCTGCCAGGTGTGTATGGGGATTTCACAGTTTATCAGGATCCTGCCAGGTGTGTATGGGAGTTTCACAGTTTATCGGCATCCTGCCAGGTGTGTATGGTGTATATACAGTGGATCAGGATCCTGCCAAGTGTGTATGGTGTTTTCACAGTCTATCAGGATCCTGCCAGGTGAGTATGGAGTTTTCACAGTGTATCAGGATCCTGCCAAGTGTGTATGGGTTTTCGCAGTGGATCAGGATCCTGTCAGGTGTGTATGTGGGTTTCCCAGTGTATGAGGCTCCTGCCAGGTCTGTATGTGGGTTTCACAGTTTATCAGGATCCTGCCTGGTGTGTATGGGGTTTCACAGTGGATCAGGATCCTGCCACGTGTGTATGGCGTTTTCACAGTGTATCAGGATCCTGCCAGGTGTGTATGGGGGTTTCACAGTTTATCAGGATCCTGCCAGGTGTGTCTGTGGGTTTCACAGTTTATCAGGATCCTGCCAGATGTTTATGGGGGTTTCACAGTACATCAGGATCCTGCCAGGTGTGTATGGGGGTTTCACAGTTTATCAGGATCCTGCCTGGTGTGTCTGGGGGTTTCACAGTTCATCAGGATCCTGCCAGGTGTGTATGTGGGTTTCAAAGTTTATCAGGAAACTGCCAGATGTGAATGGGGTTTTCACAGTGCATCAGGATCCTGCCAGATGTGTATGGGGTTTTCACAGTGTATCAGGATCCTTCCAGATGTGTATGGGGGTTTCACAGTGTATCAGGATCCTGCATCGTGTGTATGTGGGTTTCACAGTTTATCAGGATCCTGTCTGGTGTGTATGGGGATTCACAGTGGATCAGGATCCTGCCACGTGTGTATGGGGCTTTCACAGTGTATCAGGATCCTGCATCGTGTGTATGGGGTTTCACAGTTTACAGGATCCTGCCAGGTGTGTATGGGGGTTTCACAGTTCATCAGGATCCTGCCAGGTGTGTATGTGGGTTTCACAGTTTATCAGGATCCTGCCAGGTGTGTATGGGGGTTTCACAGTTCATCAGGATCCTGCCAGGTGTGTATGGGGGTTTCACAGTTTATCAGGATCCTGCCTGGTGTGTCTGGGGGTTTCACAGTTCATCAGGATCCTGCCAGGTGTGTATGTGGGTTTCAAAGTTTATCAGAAAACTGCCAGATGTGAATGGGGTTTTCACAGTGCATCAGGATCCTGCCAGATGTGTATGGGGTTTTCACAGTGCAACAGGATCCTTCCAGATGTGTATGGGGGTTTCACAGTGTATCAGGATCCTGCATCGTGTGTATGTGGGTTTCACAGTTTATCAGGATCCTGCCTGGTGTGTATGGGGTTTCACAGTGGATCAGGATCCTGCCACGTGTGTA